>NW_022147080.1:1532303-2143303 GCF_002938485.1 Sitophilus oryzae
AATCTGGCCATTAGTTTTTGGTGGGGGTGGGGGGTTGGTAAGGGGGTATGGGAGGGGGTTAAAAATTTAAAAAAATCGTAACTCCAAAATTACAGTAGCTAGCGAAACGCGGTTTTCAAATTAAGATTAGGAATAATATTTGCAACAAAACTTGTAATAACATCAAAATCAGTCAAAGCCGCAGTTTTCGAGATATTAACATATTTTAGTATGGGCGGCTATACGTGCCTCCCGGCGCCAATTTTTTTTGGTTAATATCAGATCAATAATGTAAATACAAACACTTACTGTACAAAAAGAAGATATCCAGGATGTAGATCTGTTGTCCGCCCTTCATTTATCAGGTGTCAGCTGCCCATTCCCACTTGAGAAATTTGATTCTGTGGATGACATCTATTACCTGGGTCTTTTGTCGTATCCACTCTATTCTTTTACGGTCTTTCTTGGTTATTCTCAGCATATTTCGCTCCATTGAGTGTTGTGAGTCCTACAGTTTTCTTGTAATGTCCGTTTCAAGAGTCTCTCTCAGAGAGGTTGGTATGGATAGATCATGCCTGGCATTGGTCAAATGTTTTCTTCTTTAGATAAAGTGGCATTCAAGATTTGACTATGATTAAGTTTCTTCCAAAAGTACTCCATGCTAACTTAATTCTCCGCTTGATTTATGGTAGTAGAGATCCCGAGCTGTGTATTAGTTGTCCCAAATAGATGAAATTCCCTCATAGAATGTCTTTTCTGTCTACTAGTTCATTGTACATTATTTAATTTTTGTTAAATTCATTTTGAGGTCTACTTTATTGCTGGCTGTATTTAGTTCGTTAAGTTATGTTTGTAGTTCTTCAGAACTATTGGCTATTAGGACTATGTCATCAGTGAATCTTAGATGGTTAAGATATTCATCTATTTTTAATTCTTTGTTGGTCCAGTCTAGTCGACGGAAGACTTCTTCTAGTGTTGTTGTAAACAGTTTTGGGGATATTGCGTCTCCCTGTTGTACTCCTTTGCCAGTTGACACGTTGGTAAGCAAAACAAACACTAAATATTTAATTTTTTACTAATACTGCATAGTAAGTTATTTCAAACAGAAAAATTTTACAAATTAAATGTCGTAAGTCATAAGAAAAAGAAATTACTTCGAGTGTCTTTGACCGTTGGAGGATTCCCATTCCAGCTTAAGGATGGTGTCTTCCAGGTTCTTGAGTTCTGCTTTAAGTTGGTTTTACTTGGGAAGCAGAACGGTTCTGGTTCAATAAGTGGAGGTTTCGCTCCTTTTCCAGCTAGATCGTTTGCTTTTTCGTTGCCTTATATTCGTAAATAACCTGGCACCCAGAGTAGGAGGACTTTATTTCGTTTTCCTAATTTGTTCAGCTTTTCTAGATTTTTTTTGGCCAACTTTGAATTGATGGTTATTGAGTTGACCGCTCTTAAGGCTACTTGACTATCTGATGAGATTGTCAGGATTGACAGTTTAGTTTAATATCGAATTTTGGTAGGTTTTTGATACACGTGAGTAGAGGAAGATGGCCGATTCACCATCCTCTTCCCGGTGGTGTAGTGACGTCATGTGACATCATCAGCTATGAACATGTAATATAGGCTAATAAACAAGTATAAACAAGTTTAAACAAGAAACAACAGCTTTAAAACAAGTATAAACAAGTTTAAACAAGAGAAACAACAGTTTTAAAGAAATACATAGGTTTGAACATAAAAAATGAACAGGTCTGTTGTTTTGAAGCTAAAAACGGTTCACAGCAGTTCAAAACCTGTTTATTCTTGTTTATTAGCCTATTTTACATGTTCACCAGCTATGGAACATACGTCACATGACGTCACTCCACCACCGGGAGGGAAGATGGTGAATCGAAGTCAACTCTACTCGCGTGGTATACATAGTTCTATAGGGATTCATTGTTATAATTGCAGTTGAATTCTCGTTCTTAAAAATGCCACCAATTAGTATGAGTTTAGTTTGATATTAAATCAAACCGAAACAACATTCGGGTTAGCCTACACCAGCGGTCGCCAACCTGTCGATCGCGAGCTACCGGTAGCTCGCGGATGCAATTCTGGTAGCTCTCACAATTTTAAAAACACAAACTGCAAAAATCAGAGAAGCTTCCGAAAATTCCACAAAAAAATGTAATTGTCATAATATTAAACATAAACAGCGGCAACGTTGCGGTGAGCGATGCCGCTGACGCCATCAAGCTAGAAGCGGCTAGAACCGACCGGCCGGACCAGCGCGTTAGTGTTCGAGAGAGAACGGTCTGGATTGCTTTGAACGGTATAAATACGCACGGTGCGGCGACATTGCGCTTAGTTTAAAACTGAACCTGAACGCATAACCAACGTCCAGCGGTTGGGTTAGTAGAGAACAACAAAAAAGAATATTATGGCAAGCAGTAGTAAGAAGGTAAAGACATACCACTTTCATTCGGAATGGGAAGAACAGTACTTTTTTACAGAAGTTAAAGGTAAAAATGTGTGTTTGTTATGTAATACTTCGGTCTCCGTTGCTAAAAAAGGAAATATTGAGAGACATCATACAACTGTACATTCTAATTTTGAAAAATCATTCCCACTACATTCTGTCGCCAGAAAGGAGAAACTGAAACAGTTAAAAAATCAGTTAATCGGACAACAATCAATATTTTTAAGAACAGTCGACAAAAATAAGGCTGCAACTGAAGCATCGTACCGTGTGTCCCAGATAATTGCACAAAAAAAGAAACCTTATGAAGACGGGGAAATGATAAAACAGGCGTTTTTAGAAGCTGCTGATTCGTTATTTGCCAACTTTAGAAATAAAGACGAGATACTTTCAGCTATAAAATCTATGCAACTTTCTGCTAATACAGTGATGAGACGTGTAGAAGTAATGAGCAATGATATTTTTTTACAGTTAAGAACTGACTTAGATAACTGTGTTTATTTTTCACTTCAACTGGATGAATCAACAGATGTGGTTGAGACTGCCCAGATGGCCGTGTTCGTCAGGATGGTTTTTAGTGATTTTACGATTAAAGAAGATCTTTTGAAGTTTATTCCACTGAAAGGATACACTACTGGACAGGAGTTGTTTTCTCATTTAAAAAATATTATTTCTTCCGAGAAAATTCCAATATCGAAAATGGTAGGCTTGACAACCGATGGCGCTCCAGCTATGGTGGGTTGTGATAAGGGTCTGGTGGCGTTATGTCGTAAAGATGAAACTTTTCCGCAATTTCTCTCTTACCACTGCATTATCCATCAGCAAGCATTATGTGGAAATTTTCTGAAACTAAACAACGTTATGAAACTGGTGGTAAAAATTGTGAACAAGATTAGAGCTCAAGCATTACAAAGAAGATTATTCAAAACTTTGGCCGATGAAGTCGACTGTCAATACGGGGACCTACTCCTTCACTCTGGAGTCCGATGGCTAAGTAGAGGACGAGTGCTGAAACGTTTTAATGATGTCCTATCTGGCATAGTTCAATTTTTCAAACAACGCGATGAACCGATTCCGGAACTAGAAAATTCAATCTGGCTTCGGGATTTTGGTTTTCTCGTGGACATTACAGAGAAATTAAACGAACTTAATTTGCAGCTTCAGGGGAGAGACAAAGAACTAGCGGAAATGATTTCTGATATAAAAGCATTTATCAGAAAGCTGGAGTTTTGGGAACAAAACCTAATTAACAGCGATGCCAAGCATTTTCCTATTCTTTCAGAAAAGATATCTCAAAATCCATTAGAACCCTATGACAGCAAATATCATGTAGAAATAGTTTCTACCTTGAAGAATAACTTCAAAAATCGTTTTAAGGACTTCGACGAAATGGCTTTAGTAGCGCAGTTTGTTGGTTCACCCTTTATGGAAATTGATATCCAACAGTTTGCAACTTGTGTTATGCAGAACTTTGGCGAAGACATCGCTGCAACAGAAATGGAAGTAATTGAGTTTCAAAATGATTTAGCCTTAAAATCGTTAGTCTCAAGTACCAAATGTATCTGGTCTATTGTAAGCAAAGACAAATATTCAGTTCTATGCCGTGTTGCCTTGAAAGTGAAAGCATTATTCAGTTCAACCTATTTGTGTGAATCTTCTTTTTCCAATATGAAGTTTATTAAGAACAAATATCGCAATCGACTTACAGATGAACATTTGGATAATTGTATTCGAATGGCTGTATCAAATTATACTGCAAACATTAAAAAAATTATCGATGAGTCTGAGTGTCAGCCTTCCCATTGAACGTGCTTTTTTATTTCTCAATGTTTATGTTTATGATAGTGCGTTACTTTTTTGTTGATATTAATAACAATTTTTAAATCTTACGTGACATGCCGTTGTGGCTGGATAAAAGTTTGTGTTTATTTTTCAAACACCTTCGTTTGGTAGGTAGGAATGTAGCTATGAACAAGTACGTACTAGTAATATTAGTTGTTTTGTTATTAGTTTATTATTAGTACCTATGACATGTATTATGTATTACCAGTTAAATAGTAAAATAAATACATATAATGATAAATTAACTCTGGATTATTTCATTTACGTTGCGTTACGTGGCTTCCGTGTGGGTAGCTCACTGTTTATTCCAAAATTAACATAGTAGCTCAACACATTGAAGAGGTTGGCGACCGCTGGCCTACACCATTTATAACTCAAGAACCACTGAACCGATTTTGATGATATGAGCACCTGATATAATATTTAATCAATCTGTTCGATTTAATATTCAGAAATAATAACGTAGACAATTATAATCTATATTTTTTATGGTTCAAAGCAAATTATATGAATTTATATCTCTATAACCGAAATTTTTAGAATTATAACTCTCTCTAATTTACTATTATTTTAACTAAAATATATCGTTTACATAAATAGCTTAATTAGTTCATACGTCAAAATTTTCATTGGTTTCAATTCCGTTCATGCATCTGTGTTCGTCATAAAATTTATACCAAAACCATATTTATACGTATCCGTACTGCATTTCATATTAAAACGGGAGAAGACCGATGGGAAAATTAAATTTCATTCATATTCATATTAAAATTAAATCAATTATAATTAACTAATAAAGGGAAAATATTGGTTTTGATGTGTATTTATATATACGCACGTTCGTTCCGTTGAATTCGTAATAATATTGTTCGACGAAATATAAATAACGGATACTGTTAATAATAATATCGGCAAATTTACGATATATAACATCAAATTATTAACTGAAACGTGGGTTGTAAAAAACATTCAACGTTATTCTAAATTATTAACTTTATATAATGTCATATAATAACCTGGTAGGATTTAATAGAGCTATACATTTATATACCGGTGAGTCTTAAAAGTGGCTCACCCCTATAACTTTTTTATTTTTTTTAGTTAAAAAAGCAAGAGATTTGGTATGTTAGTTTATGTAGAAATGACTACAACTTTTGATTTGTAAATGACACCACCGGTATTTTTACTTCATTCGATAGAAAATGTCACTCTGGAATAGAATGACATATGTCAACTTTGACATTTTCGCATGCGGTTTATTTGAAATTATAACTTGCGGTTCGGAACACAAATTATTCGTAAATAAATGCTTTTTCCAAATATGCTAATAAGCCACCCTCGTTCCATTTGAAAAAATTGAGATACGATTAAAAATACGATTTGAGCATTTTCTAACTGGCCACTGAAAATATTAGACGATCAAATCTATTTTTCCAAGGCTCCTTGATGAAGAATTAGTGTTTTTAACAGTCATGCTACTCTAGATTGAATTTTAAAATACAATTTTTTATTAAGCGAGAATGTCAAAAGTGATATTATGTCATTCTATTCAGAATGTCATTTTCTAGCGAATAAAGTAAAAAATACCGAGGGTGCCATTTAAAAATCAAAAGTTGTAGTCATTTCCGGTGTAACAGGAAGTGACCATAAACAATTGAATACGCCAATCAATCCTAATTTATGTCATATACTAACATACCAAATCTCGCTTTTTTATCTGAAAAAATAAAAAGTTATAGGGGTGAGCCACTTTTGAGGCGCACCCGGTATATATACATTTTCTTTTATTAGTAATTATACAGGGTGGACATTTTCTAGATCCAGAGGACCTTTAAGGCGTGTTTTCACGAGTAAAGTGACTTCTAAAGTAAAATATATGTATTTTAACTAAAATGATTTAGCAAAATAAAACACTAATTCACCACAATACACCACAACACTTTATTTTTAGCATTTATCAGCAGATGATTAAAACTGTTAGTTTTAATCATTATATTTATTATACAGGGTGCTCTGAACTGTATTCCGGAAACTTCGGCAGCATATTCTGTAGATAAAAATAAGTAAAAAATTATGATTAATTAAAAAAAAATTCCCGAATTTATTATTTCAGTCAAATTACTATCTACTGAACGTGTTTATTTTTTGTCAATAATGACATGTATTGACTATTTCCATTCTAAATATCTTGAGAAAGTTTAAACGTAGGGGTTTAACCAAGAGACATTTTTTTACGCAAAAAGTTACGGAAATGTAGATTTTTTCACTTAGTACAGGTACGGACGAAAAGTTATTAGTCTTCAAAACAGTTTAAACACTTATAGGTGGCGTCCCCTACTAATAGGAGTCATATCAAACCAAGCCAAACCAATTTTCATCCAAATTCTGACGTTACTTCAGAAATTATAAGGAAAAAATCGAAATAAAAATGAAATTTCTACAACCTGAATCTCCGAAACTAAGCATTTTAGGACATACATTTATACAAACTTTTTTAGTTATTTTTATCTGCAGTATATGCTGCCGAAGTTTCCAGAACACAGTTCGGACAACCCTGTATATTACATATTTTTTATTTTGTTGTTGTAACACTAAACTGTAATAAAACCTCCAACCCCCAACTGTAATAAAATGATTTACTTACAAATATATATTAGTACGCCGTTTCTATACCGGGTGTTTTCAAAAATGGCACACTCATATTGTTTTTATTTTTTTACAATAACATTAAAAACATTAAAGAAATATGACATAAATCAGGATTGAATTCAAGGAACCCGACTGGGACCGGTAATTCAATGTTGTCTTATCACCGCTCATTCAAGGAGAAGGATCGATACGGCCACCAGTGGGGTTTACGTTTGTTATTTGTAAGGCATTGCATTGTCAACTCTGATGCGTAGCGCATCTCGTTGTAATGTATTCGTTTATTTTGGTGAATTACCGTTTTATTGCTAATTCCCCACGTGCCCGGCGATATCAGAGTGGTTGAGGAAATTTAGTGTTGGTGTTTTGTGAAGTTTTGTTTGTCTCAAGTTCAGATACTCAGTTATAAATCGCAATCGCAAAAAAATCATGTTGTGAGTGGTATTTTTAGAAGAAAACTCTACATCGAAGTCGCATTAGTACAAAACACCGTATAACACTGTACACGTCCGCAGTACTTCTATTTTAAAGTGAGCACATTTTTATTGAAACAAGGCGAGACCATAGGAAAACGACATTTGAAGACCGATACTGAAAGCTCCAGTAGACCAAATGAACGGTTGGTCTGTTTTGAATGAAAGTTTCTTGAAAAGGAATTGTCTGTTTAGAGGATATAAAGATCCAAAAGTTAAGTAATCCAAAAGTTAAGGTAAATAGCATATTGATCACTCTCTTCCAGGCATATTGACCGCCCTCTCCTGGCATAATTATAGGCAAATTGACCTGCCTCTCCAGGCATACTGAGAGCCCTCTATAGGCAAATTGATCGCCCTCTCCAGGCATATTGACCGCCCTCTCCAGGCATACTGACCGCCCTCTTCCAGGCATATTGATCACCATCATCAGACAAAACAGTGATCGCCATCTTAGGCACAATTTTTGGTCGCCATCTCAGGCAAAACAGTAATCACCATCTTAGGCACAATTTTTGGTCGCCATCTCGAATAAAATAGTGATCGCCATCTTAGGCACAATTTTTGGTTGCCATCTCAGGCAAAACAGTTATCGCCATCTTAAGCACAATTTTGGTCGCCATCTCAAGCAAAACAGTGATCGCCATCTTAGGCACAGTTTTGGTCGCCATCTCAGGCAAAACAGTGATCGCTATGTTAGGCACAATTTTGGTCGCCATCTCAGGCAAAGCAGTGATCGCCATCTTAGTCACAATTTTTGGTCGCCGTCTCGTTGTAATATATTCATTTATTTTGGTGAATTACCGTTTTATTGCTAATTCCCCATGTGCCCGACGACAGATAGCAAAGTTTACAACGATTATAAATAAGATTATTTCTAACAAAACTAAGCTTTATTTCTAATAAAACTAAGCTAATTTCGAGTTCAATTCCGACTGGTAAGTGCTAAAAACTAAGTAGCAGCAAAAAGAGATAAATCGAAACGGACCGCGCGCTGAAGAAACTAATGAAAACTGGGATGCGAAAATTGCTATGAATCTCCTCTCTCGAACAGCTGAAGTGTGCGGAAAGCTATAATTTCTAATAAAGCATTAGTGCTGCGGTGTCGGATCTCCGCTTTTTACTCCGTGCCAATTTGAGGTTGTTATTGCCACGTTCTGCCGAATAAATATTCGCTCGAGTGAAAAATGTGATCTATGGTTTTAATTCGGTCTTTCGACCACTTCTATTCTTCAGTCTGAGCTGTGTTTTATAGAAATTAAATAAAAAACAAGTATTATAGTTTCTTATGTACCTACTCTACGTTGTTTCACAGAAGGCGTAAGAGTTGGAATATTTAATCTGAATCTAAGAATAGCTTTCTTTTATCTTACACAACGTTTCGGTAAAATGTATCGCTGTAAACTAATATAAATAATAAAACTTCTGAACGTATATACGAGTATACAGGGTTGTTCACCACATACGTCGAGGCGGACTATTGTAGCTTAACGATTAGATATTTACAAATAGTAAGTTTTGGGTTCGTTGAAGGACTATTAGAGCTACAATTTAAAAATATTTTTACAAGATACAGAGTATCCCAAATAAGTAAAAAATGTTATAGTTGTATTTTTTTAAATAGAATACCCTGTATATTATTCTATTTTTAGATTCTACGATTGAAATAAAGGTAAATTTGATTAAGGTTTATCACACTTAAACCTTACCGTTTTTTAAATATTTTCAATTTTATGAAGTTGTTTTTAATACTAAATATTTACTAAAGTTTATTTATTGATCAGATATTGTGTTGCAATAATAAACAAAATATTACGTTATACAGAGTGTCTAAAAATTTATATTAAATAATTACTAGCTTTAAACGGCAGCAAATTGTTTAAATTAAATGGAACACCCCGTATATTTTACGAGAATCATTATTATTTAGAATAATTTATTAATTAAAAAATAATTTAAGGATGCAATTAACTAACTTTTGGGCGGAGATTTACGAAGATTTAAATAGCTTCATTTTTGTAAACAAATGGGCTTGCAATATTATTATTTTTACCACCTGAACATTATGTACATATGTTGCTTTAAAAAAATCTAAAATGTCAATCGTTCATGGGTATAGTGATAAATGAACTCTAAATTATAAGAAAATGCATTTTCTATGAAAACTTGAAGGTCAAGGTATAATACAATTTGATAGGCAATTAAATTGTGCATCTGATTCTCGTAAAATATGTTTATTCATTGTAATGTTTAGTATTGCAACACAATATCTGATCAATTAATAATCTTCAGTAAATATTTAAAAATTTAAAATATTAAAAACTTTGATACCGTTGGAGAAATGAAGCCTTAAATTTTTTACTGCAATTTCACAAAATTGAAAATATTTCAAAAACGGTAAGGTCTGATAAACCTTAATCAAATTTACCTTTATTTCAATCGTAGAATCTAAAAGTAGACATAGATAAATGCAACAAGTTTAGATTGGAAAGCCCGTAAAAATTTTAGGTCGCGAAATTATTTTGGGTCGCGACCGTTATACGCGATCTGGCGCTGCTACAGCGGTCGCTAAGAACAACGGCAAACAAAAACAGAAATAATTTTCTCTTGTCTAAGTCAGAATCTTCAAAAATCATAATAATCTTTCAAAATCTAAAACGCTCTCATTAAAGTAATTCCGAAAAGTTTTTATAGCGTCCATTTTCAAAGTAATAATTGCTATCTTGTGAGTTTAATTCAAGTTTTATTTACTCCAACCGGTGATAATTATGGAAAAGTGGCATTAAAAACTTAAAAAGCTGTGCTGTGAACTGTGAACTGCAAAAACCATCGTGGAACGTGGCATAACGTCGGTTTCCAATGTTTCATAGGTATTTCATACATGCGTCCTTATATAAAATAAAGTTTCTTATATGCAACACACTGTCTTTTATTTATAAAATTAAACGAAAATAATAATAAATTTGAATAAACAATATTTGGCGATATAATTCCGGAAAAAGCCGAACCGCTCCGAAATTTTCAAAAGTTTTGGGTCGCGACCGTTGCAAGAATAGCGCCAAATAGTGTTTCTTTCCAATCTAAACTTGTTTCATTTATCTATGAAAGTAGACTATTATACAGGGTGTTCCATTTAAAAAAATACAACTAAAATATTTTTTACTTATTTGGGATACTCTGTATCTTGTAAAATTATTTTTAAATTGTAGCTCTAATAGTACTTCAACGAACCCAAAACTTACAATTTGTAAAAATCTAATCATTTAGCTACAATACTCCGTATCGTATGTGGTGAACAACCCTGTATAAGTATATTATACTTATACTTTATACTCGTACTAGAGGAAGGCATTTATCCGTAAAAAACCTTGGGTGTAGTCAAGCGTGATATTGTCTACTGAGTGTACCCACATTAGTGAGTCTAAGTAATTGTCATACCATAGAAATTTCCATATTAGGATTGCAAGATCTATTTTTTGATTTTTAGAACTTTCAACGGAAGAAAAATTCAACGGTATTTTTATGTTTTTTTAATTTTCCCTAAAACCCTATTAAAATTTTAAAAAATATAAACGGGAAAAAAACACTTAACAAGCAAAAATTTTTATGAGAATGCATTTTTCAAAAGTTTTTTTTTCCTCTTGTAAAGACAATCTGGGGACATACTGTATTTAGTTTTTTCTGGTTAAATACTGAAGGACCTACGATTGTTCCACCGACGAAGACTTTCTACGTACGTTTGGCAGAGTGCAAGAATAAGAAAACGTTACACATATATTTTTGGCGTCCAACGTGGGGCTGTTTATTTTCTTTAGCACAGACATAGTTAACTAAAGTCTGACAGTTTTTATTTTAAGTACTTTCACTAAAATCGCTTTTTTGCAGTGTTAGTTTTTTATCATGTACAATTTCAGTCACAATTTTCTAGGCAGAAATAACGACAATCCGTTATTGTCTAGATGAAATAATAAAACAGGAAAGAACACAACATTTAAATTTGAAAAAAATAAAAAAGGTTAATTTGGTATATGGTTTTTCAAATCAATCAAAATTATATTCAAAACATTACTACGTTGTGTGTAAGAGTTATTTTCGGTAACTTGTCGACGAAAACGAGATAGACAGAAGGAGATGCATTAATATTATGTCTGCTCGCCACAATCATTCGCCCGAGATAATTAATTAATTGCTAGATATCCAGTGGCTGAAGGCACTCGCTAGTGGGAACATCAATTATGGAGAGTTCTTTGTAGTGGCCGAGACATAAATCTTCCTTACCGCACATATTAATAACAATACAATATTGAAATTTTCAACAAAGGCATCGCTAAGGAATGATGCTTTGCTAGACGGGAGTGTTACGTTTAGTCTATTTTTTTATATGAAATACATGATATTTTGAATAATAATATAAAATGAAAATGGACACTCATCTAACTCTAATAATTTATTTACCTCATTAATGTCTCATATAATTAATTTAAAAGAAAACAGTTTCATCGACATTCCCTCTTCACCAACATCTGCCCGACATCGTCTCATCCACTGAAGGTATTTTTTATATTCCTTTTGGTACATTCGTAGAGTTTTAGATGGAAGTAACACTTGTTGTGCTTCTTCAGTTTTTTTAACATTTCTTCCATTTTAATGGAAACGTACTCGAACGTGTACCGAATTCGTGCGAATTGTTTTTTTTTTGACAACAAAACTAAAATCTATTGACACACCAACCGTCAATTTATAAACAGGTCATTTACTACAACAGTAACCAGGGAACAGAGTTCGTACGAGCAACGTTAATACAAATATACCGGAAGATTAATAATTGCAACATTTGTGTCGTTTTAGGATGGAACAAAATATACTAAATTCAGTAAGAAATAAAATTATCTGTGTACCAAGATAACCTCGGGCAATTAATATACAGTACGTCTGTCCGTTCTGTAGCTACGGGGTATCCGTGAGAGGGGAAACGATATTCTCTCGATGTTTTTTGTAAAAAATTAGACGGCGCCTCCCATCAATAAAAATTCGACAAATTTGCAAGTAGCCAATAAAATGAGTGGGCGGAGCGATTTGCGATAACGTACTCGTCAAGTCGGCGTATAAAATATATTGTTGTTTATTTAAATGTTTTTTGTCCGCATTCCTTTCATAGACACAGATCCAGCAGACTTACTTTGCCTCGGGCCCATATATAATATAAACCCTTGATAAATAAATAACTATTAACAGTAACTACTAACCTCTATCTAGAGGTTTGGGGAACAGTATCTTAACTCCTAATGGTATAATGTCGTCCACATCTGGATATATTGATGCCTTAGGCAAAAATCTCTCCAAAAATATCCTATATGGGTATTTCGCCACTGCAAGAAAATCTACAAAATAAAAATAGTGTTAATCGGGAGATTAATATATTTAACAGAAATTGATCAAACATTACAAAGATCATAGGCGTCGATAACAATAGTTTTTTTTGTAAACACTGCTGCGTTAGTCCAACGGGTACTAATTGTCAGCAGTGGTCTACCAATAAACAAATTTGCCCAACGGACAAAAAAATACTTAACGTTTCGGAAAGTTTATGTCTTCCCGTCGTCGGAAGCAAAAAATACAAAGAACAAAGAAAAAAACGATTTAAAATATTTTAATGCAACAATTCTCTCTTTAGTTTGTTTTTTTTAAACAGATACGTCGACAAAAACCGTTGACGTTCTGTTAAAATGACATTATATCAAGTTAAACTTCAAAATTAACAATTACTACCTGATAACAATTACTTAATAAGGTAAAACCAAAAAGCTACAAACTTTCTGTATGTTTATTTTTAATTTTTAGGTATGTTATGTTTATTTATGTTATGTTCTTTAAAATCAAAGAAGCGATTGCCATACATTACTAACATCTACAGGTGCATGAGCAATACATTAATTTTTATTAGATTGTATTAAAAAAGTCTCTTTAATTCTTGTTTTAGAGGTCATCGCTTCTTTCATTATAATTTTGACGTTGTTAAAATCTATTCTGTGCCCTGTGTCCCATGAATACTAACAAATCTTAGATTTGTGAAAGTCGCCCTTTCTTAAATAATATTTATTTATTCTTCATTTTTTTATTAGACAAAAATATTAGTTGAAGCTTGTACTGTTATTTATACACAGCTTAAAATAACAAGTTTATATTTTTTTATATTTTATGGCTTAACAAACTATACTATTCCTAGACAGCTTACTTTGTCAACATAACATTCAGTACTCCATTCTAGTAGGTATTGTTCACTCTAGGATTGAAAAATTGCAATAAAAAATATAACAAATGATAATATGTGTATCATATACAAACAAAGTTTAATGGTGCATATCACAGCAAACTGTTAAATCAATAAAGACGAACTCCCTACACGAATATCGCGGCTAAAAGACTCTCATCGACATCAAATTTGTTTTCAATATCTTTCACCATCTCACTTTCGTCTTTTCGCTTCTCTCTCTCGAAACTTTTAAACAAAGATTTACGAGTTTGGTCTCTCCCGGCGGGATCTCTCCTATAACTAACAACATAACAGTTCAAGTGGGAAACTTAAATGAACTTTAAGGACCCCCCATTCTTAAGATTCGCCCCCCTAGCTCTGCTCGCGGCACAATAATAAACTTCCAAAATTACGGAGACAAATTAGAAGGCAGCAGCGCAGCGGTCAGCTTTGCTAGATCGAGTTAAGTGCTTAGTCAGACTTAAGAAGACTGGGGTTGTATACGAGTTAATTGCTTCTGAGGCGTACACCTATGTAATTAATAAGAATGTTGGGTAAATCTAAGCTTGTGTGTATGCCTAAAGTTGTTCACAGAGCACTATACATTTGTGGTATGCATGGGTGTCATAGGCATGTCGGTTAAAAAATCAAAGAAGCTTTATCACAATAATGATTGATAGCCATAGAAAAATGATTGTAGCTAAAACCTCTAATGGTTTACTACTAACGTAACAACTTTCCGCAAAACTAACTCCGGTCAAAACTCTTCTGTCAGTAGGATGATAAAAACTTTTAACATGTATTGTGAAAATGTAGAAATTTTGAATATGTCAATATTTAATTATAAGGTAGTAAAGTTGTTGTTGATTATTTATTGTGGTTTGTTAAAACCATTAACAAACAACAATAAATAATCAACAACAACTTTACACTCTTTACACGGTTAATTACTCGCCGAAGTAGCCGAATATTAGCATCATAGACAAGAGATGATTAGCATAAAGGAAGACGAAGCGAACTGCCCAAAAACTCATTCACATCGGTCGCCGATAAAAAATTTCGGGGCGGGGGATTTACATGCTGCCGCTAGGCTGACGTCACGTTACAATGGAAACCGTGCAGCCGCTTGGCTCACAAATATTTTCACTTCACTTGTGGCTTCGATGAAACATAGGCGCGTGCGGGCCAATAATGCTACTTTTTCGGCCGGAATTAACGGATGCTGCCGGATGCGGTGGACCTATTATGCAGAGGTCCGCCCGGAAAAAAATTAATTTATAAAAAATTACCATTTTATTATTTAGATACATGTAAATATATTAAACTAAATTAATATTTTAAGCAGTAAAGTTTTTTCTTTAATTTGAGTATTTTTTTCGGTGAAGTGCCCCTTCACCTACTGCACCTGACGAGCCGCCACTGTATGTACATTGTGTATTACGATTATTGCTTAAAATTGAAGGAAAAATTGAATAAGATACAAACAGTATCACAGTTTCGGCAGAATGGCATCACTAAATGAAACTGAACATATCAAAATTTATTAAATCAAATTGTTTAAGTGAAATTTTCCAAAGTCAATAACTCGGAAACTGTTGATTTGAGATAAACTGTGTGTGTTTCGATTTTTGCCTAGAATTGAATAAAGAATTGAAATATGCAATAATATACAGGGGGTTCTATTTTAAAAAATTGGCGCCGGGAGGCACGTATTGCCGCCCATACTAAAATATGTTAATATCTCGAAAACTGCGACTTTGACTAATTTTGATGTTATTACACATTTTGTTCAAAAATTATTCCTAATCTTAATTTGAAAATCGCGTTTCGCTAGCTACTGTAATTTTGGAGTTACGATTTTTTTAAATTTTTAACCCCCTCCTATACCCGCTTACCAACCCCCCACCCCCACCAAAACCTAATGGCCAGATTCTCGGGTGCCACAGTATTTTTGTGTCAAATTTGGTTAAAATCGGTTCAGCGGTTTTTGAGTTATCGTGTTACAGACGGACAGACAGACAGACACCACGAAAATATTTTGTATTTAGGTCATTTATGACCCAAATAACTCATTTTGAGTGAAATTAAAAAAAACTTTTTTTTGCCGATCCTAATAGCCTACCATACATATTGGTATGGTCGGCTAAAAATGAAACTTTAATGTGCCACGACTTTATGACCAACCCTGTATACATTAATTTATTACTCGCCAATAGACATTTAAAAACCCTATAATTTTTTTATTTAACTTTTTGTATATTTTGTCTGATAATCGACCGTTTCCGCGACCCTGTATGTAGATAAACATATAATATTAGGAGCATGTATACTCAGAATCCCTACTAATCAACTACTAACGAAAAAAATATATGTATTAAATATACGCTAGCTTGCCAATAATAAAAGACACCAAATAATTTTATACATCTACTACAAAAACTCATCTATGGTTTCAGATCTCCATGGTTATATAATATTAAGAGCACGAATGTATAGAATCCCTACAGATTAACTACTAATGAAAAATAGGTGCATTTAATTGTTGCGTTAGATCGCCACTGGTACAACACATAAGAGAATTTTATATATTTTCTACAAAAATCCATCCATGTCTTCAACTATCGATGGCTATTTATCATTAATTGCAATGATACTATACACAAAATAATGATACCAAGGCATCCGAAAATTTTATAAATTCCTTACTGAGAAAGTCTATATTATTATTACCTTTATCATTAAAATAAATATTTTCTATGCTGCCGTATACACCCGCAAAAAAGGTAAATAACTAAAAAATACCACGGGAAAAAACTGAAACTAAATAAAGCCCTCTAATACCCTAATGGAAATAAAAAAGCGTAAAGTCGGTCGACCCCGAACAGTAATCAAACATCCACCGTTTTGAGCACCTTCCCCTGTTGTTATCCCCTTCGTTTTTAACGCGAAAACAACTAGAGTTAATTGAATTTCGGCTTTACTTTGTCGCCGAACGACTTAAAACAGTGGATTTGGCGAACGAGAAGAAGTGGAAACAATGCGACAGAGAAACCGGATTCTTAAAAGCGTATTATTTTCGCATTAACCGAAACGGAACGGTGATATATTTACCCAGTTAGCAAATTAAACTGCTTTAATAAATTTTGCGGATTGATTGTAACCCGCAATCGTCAATAGAATTTAAAGAGATGCATACTAAGGGCTGGCAAAGGTTAGTCTTGGGTCGAGATTTCCGTATGTAAGAAGAGTACAATGCGTTTATAATGTACTGAACAAATTGGGAACAGTAAACACGTTGCCAAACGTATGAAATAAACCGAGAAACTGTACACAGTGCTAAGAAACGTGGAAGGGGATATATAGCAGATTTGTCGCAGTCGACCGGTTGACCCAATCAGTACCTCTGTCAGTACTTAAAGTTCTAGGGAAAGGTGTATATCATGCGTTCAGCTTCACGATTTAATTACGTCTCGTGATACTTTATTTGTTTATTTATTAACAAGTCGTTGTAATTTTCCCTATAACTTGAAACATTTTAAGTGCAAGTTAGAAACACTTGTATTTTTGGTAAAAATAAGTGGAATTAAGTTGGCGTTCGACAGTGGTCGCGCTATTAGAACTCTGAATTCAAAAATCGATATCTCGAAATCTATTAGAAATAATTGATTGTAGTTTTTTCAAAAACTTTCTTAATATTCCTGCTGCATTTTCTTCGTAGACAGTAAGTGAAAATCTTTATCAATAAAAAAATTACACGACTGCTGAAAATTGCTATGCTATCAATTTTTTTCTTATGTAAACATATTGTAAAAGATCCTATCTTCAAAATAAAAAAAAGTTTCAATATCCAAAGTGTTTCTTGAGTTACGGCGTGTTATGTTTTAAAAAGTTGAGTTTTTAAATTATCGCGATTATTGACGTTTTCTTGTTATAAAAAAATGACACCTTAAAGATATCCTTATAATTCCATTTCAGATGCTCAGAAACATTTCTACTGATTTTATCTAGTTATTTTTTTCGAAAAAAAGTCTTGATTTTTGATCGTCAATTTATTTTACTTGATAGGGAAAGGCGTAGCGGCAACGCCGCAACGGCACTCCGTCGCATTTCTCTCACTCCGACTTAGTAAGATCCCTATGCGATTTACTTCCACACCGACCCAAGAGTAACAGTTGCCAGCACGGTATTACATTTAAATGGAATATATTACGTAACAATTAGGTATGTCAATTACAGGTTTGTCTTCTAACATTTTTTAAATTAAACGAATTATAAAATTTCAATATATGTATATTTTGTCGTAGGTATGAAAAAAGGAAAATATGAAATGGACAAACACTTACTTACATTGCAATAAAACTGACACTTATAGTTTTGCAATCCAAACGCAATATTTCTATTTCACAAATAAAAATATTCGACAACATTAAAATCACTGAAACTTCCGCGGCTGACAACGAAAACTGAAAAATATAACAGCACTTTTTGTTTTGAACCTGCATATCAAAAAAAAATATAACAGAATTGTCTAATTATTAATTATAACTAAGATTATAACTTGTGAATTTTAGTATTTTAACTATCTCTGACAATAACTAACTTTTTGTTATCAAGATGACATTATAGACGGCAACTGACATATATGTCATAATATTTTGATTTAAATTAATATGATGCAACTTTATACTAAGAAAACATGTATTATACATTCAGAAAATACCAAACAAAACCTAATAATGTAGTTTGAAAACAATGAAAATTGAATTTAAATTAAAAAAATTAAGCGCGACCCCTTGTGTCAAAATTAGATGATTAAATTATCGTAATTTTTACACCATTTGATGACTGGTGGCGCCTCTAGTGTTTGTTCGGGCGGTTAGTCTTTTACTCCCGTTCACAAAACATCCCCCTTTAAAACTTTTTCTTTAATGGCCATAAGCGGGAGTAAAAGTCCAACCGCCCGAACAAACACTAGAGGCGCCACCGGTTATCAAATGGTGTAAAAATCGCGAAAATTTAATCATCTAATTTTGACAAAACGGGTCCCTTAACTTTTTCAATTTGAATTCAATATTCATTGTTTTTAAACTATATTATTAGACTTTGTTGTATTTTGTGAATGTATAAATGTTTTCTTAGTATAAAGTTGCATTATAGTAATTTAAATTATATTACATACATACATATTTAAGATTCAAATATTATGACATATACGTCAGTTGCCGTCTAAAATGTCATCTTGATAACAAAAAGTTAGTTATTGTCAAAAGTAGTTAAAATCATGTTTAAATATTAAAATTTACAAGTTATAATTAGATATTTTATATTATTTCAACAACAAACACATAATAGTACAGCGTAATGTTGATATGCAAGCCCAAAACAAAAAGTGCTGTTATATTTTTCAGTTTTCGTTGTCAACCGCGGAAGTTTCAGTGATTTTAGTGTTGTCGGATATTTTTATTTGTGAAATAGAAATTTTGCGTTTGGATTGCTAAACTAAAAGTGGAAGTTTTATTGCATTGTAAGTAAGCGTTTGGCCATTTTATATTTTACTGTTTTCATACTTACATACATACAAACATACATACATACGACAAATATACACATATTGAAATTTTATATTTGTTTTATTTAAAAAGTGTTAGAAAACAAGCTTGTAATCCTGTAATTGACATAATTGTTATGTAATATATTCCATTACAATTAAAAAATGTAAATTTAAAAAATAGGCATTAATTGACATTTTTTGAGTGCGAACAAACACGATAGGCGCTTTATTATTTACTTTCATTTCTTAACATGACAGACGAAATTCTAAAGGGGGATGTTTTGTGCTCCCGTTTATGGCCATTAGAGAAAAAGTTCTAAAGGGGGATGTTTTGTGCATGTAACTTGGTATGGTAAAATAGACATTAAACCGGTCTTCCGTATGTCAAAATTGTAATATTGTAAACTTGGTTGTACACTATAACGGATTCATTAAAAATCTAATATTTTCCACAATAGAAAAAGGTTGAAAATCCGAAACAATCATCATTAACAATTTTTTTTCGATTATTAGTTAAGCTGTGCCTAAAGAATAGACTTTTTAAAACTGAACATTATGTCGCACAAAAACTTAAAATTTGCACAATAACACAATACTACCACAATTTATTTGGTACTACCGGTGGTACTACAGTTTATTTTCGATGAAAATACTCTATTAAAAAGTAAAACAAAATATATTTTTTATCTCAATGACCGACTGCCGACAAATAAGCAATAAATAACGAGCCCATTTAAAAACGCCGCCGGTATTCCTACACTGAAAAAAATATAAGCAATTTTACAAAAAAAAATATTGATATATTATAGTATTTTTAATAAGAAACATGTAAAAATAAAATATTTTTACATACTTTCACAAATGTAATTTTGCTAGGGTATATATAATAAATGAACAAAAATACGAGTAGCGGAAAAAGGAGCCAAAAAATCCCCTACATATATGCTTATTCTCTGCATTAAGTTCATCAGACTGAAGGGAACAGCCATTCGACGACCGGTTTCGGAGATTTTTCTCCATTGTCAGGCCGACTTTGCTGTAACCCTCGATCTGACCAATGAAAAGCAGAGAATAGCATTTGAGTACAATAAGTACTACTATGGCAAGAGTGCTAGACGCTCTACGCCATCTAGCAGTAGCCGTGACAATCACAGATCGTACCGCCAACCAAAAAGAAACCCTACATATATGCTTCTATAAGCATATATGTAGGGTTTTTACAAAGCATATATGTGGGTTTTTTTTTGGCCCCTTTTCCGCTACTCGTATTTTTGTTCATTTATTATATATAACCTACCTAAGCCTTCATAGCTCCATCTACGGTAACGTGGATGAAGCAAGCATGTTTGTCCAGTAGGCCGCTGGTTTTGAATTTTGGCGGTACGATCTGTGGTTGTCACGGCTACCGCTAGATGGCGTAGAGCGTCTAGCACTCTTGCCATAGTTAGTACTTACAGTACTCAAATGCTATTCTCTGCTTTTCGTTGGTCAGATCGAGGGTTACAGCAAAGTCGGCCTGACGATGGAGAAAAATCTCCGAAACCGGTCGTCGAAAGGCTGTTCCCTTCAGTCTGATGAACTGAATGCAGAGAATAAGCATATATGTAAGGTTTTTTTGGCCCCTTTTTCCGCTACTCGTATTTTTGTTCATTTAGTTTTTTTTTTGTAATTTTGCAAAACTATTTGTCAAATACTTTAATAATAAGTAGCAAAGTTGCCAAAATATTTTATTCTGTCCCAATTTAATCTCCTTTCCTAAATCCAGAATACGAAACACGGATTAATCTGCCCTATCTTGGCTTTTATGTGCTCCTGCACATTTTTAGTTTGATTTCAAACAGAAATAATACGGAAATTGCAGTCCCAAGAGTATCAGTCCAATATTAGGAGCGCACTCGGATTTGCATTTTTATTAAAACGATTATTTGTAGCGGCTGGTATCGTTTTGTTGTAGCCGATCCGTTTTCGATTTTGTAGCCAATTACAAATAATTTCTTTCTACTTTGTTCGTTTAGATTTTTATTGTTTTCCGATAAAAAGCTGTACTTTGTTTTTATTTTTTGCTTTACAAAATAGATAATTGAGCAGGATAAACTCTATATTGAGTCTTTTATACATGGAATCGATAAATTTGCACTGGATGTTTAAGATAGGGATTATGATATATTTTTTACGCAAAAAATCACGAAAATGTATATTTTTTCATTCAATAGTTTTATACAGGTACGGACGAAATGTTATTAATTACTCTTCAAAACAGTTAAAACATGTGTAGATGGCGACAGCTACAAATAGGAGTCAAACTCTCAGACACCAATTTTCATCCAAATATTGACGTTACTTCATAAATTATTTCGAAAAAATCGAAATAAAAATGAAACTTCTACACCTTTTTTTTTTGTTAGAGAAGAGACAGGCTCGCTGAATCCATGTTTACTGTCAGGGAAAACACTATAGAGGCAATTGAAAAAGCACTAAGAAATGCGTGCGATAGTGTTAGGCCCAAAGGGCGACCACGGAAAGACACCGTGTATTGGTGGACACCTCAAGTCTCCGATGCTCTTAAAGTAAAAAATGCTGCACATCGCAGGTTTGCGAGGCTACACAAGAGAGGTGCACCAACGGAGAAAGAGACTGCCGCCAGGCAA
Organism: Sitophilus oryzae; assembly: GCF_002938485.1. Lineage (NCBI taxonomy): Eukaryota > Metazoa > Arthropoda > Insecta > Coleoptera > Curculionidae > Sitophilus > Sitophilus oryzae. The sequence continues at coordinate 1,554,151 of NW_022147080.1, forward strand.
GAACTCGTAATAGCCAGGAGAGCCACCAAACGCGCAGTTGCGGCTGCAAAAAAAGATTCGTTCAGAAATCTCATCAACGAGGTGGAGAACGACATTTGGGGCACGGCATATCGGAAATAGTATCCCCCTCATCGAACGAACGGAGATAAAAATTGCGGCAGCCACCCTGAAAATCCACAAGACTCCAGGACTTGACAACATTCCTGCAGAGGCGGTAAAGATTTTGGCAGATGATTATCCCGAAGAGCTGGCAGAGCCCATGACAAAGTTACTGCGCGAGGGACGTTTTCCTGATCAGTGGAAAAGTTCACGAGTCGTTTTGATTCTCAAGCCGGGAAGAAGACCCAGGAGAGCCTGGAGGCCTACGACCAATCTGTTTAATCAGCGCGATGGGCAAATTATTTGAGCGTATAATCCATACCAGATTGGAGGAAAATATGACAGCCAATAATGAAGAACTGAACTCAGAACAGTACGGGTTTCGCAAGTGATCCTCCACCGTGGAGGCTGTTAAGAGAATTTTGCAGTGCGCGGAGAACGCAAAGGCTGGTGGATACAGGCACAGGGAGACCTGCCTGATGGTAGCTTTGGACGTGAAAATGCGTTTAACACGGCCAGGTGGGACATAATTATAGAAGAGCTGGAGAGAAGGAGAATACAGAAATATTTACTCAACATCGTAAAGAGTTATATTTCTCCAAACGGGTGGTTCTTACTGGGAGTGGTTACAGTAAGATAGTCAGTATGGGAGTTCCACAGGGGTCAGTTTTAGGACCTTTTTTGTGGAACATCATGTATGATCCGGTTCTCGCCATCGATCAACCCAGTGGCGTCTACACGATAGCCTTTGCGGACGACTTAGCCGTTGTGTCTATAGGTAAAGGTCTGGATCAAGCCAAGAGACTTGCAACGATAGCCGCTGAAAATATAATGCAGTGGATAGAAAGCAGAAGGCTAGAACTAGCTCCTGAAAAGACCTGTGTTTGCAGACTTACCGGCAGAGCAAAACTGGTAGGGGCTTTGGAGGTCAACATTCTGGAAGTACAAGTACCAATTAAGGACGAGATTAAATACTTGGGCGTCTGCCTAGACAAAAATGGCACCTTTGTCTACCACACTCAGACAAAGGCAAAGAATGCAGCGGAGAGTGCAAGAGCTCTAACGAGACTCATGCCGCGCGATGGTGGCGCCGACGATTGGGCAGAAACCGCTCTAAAGCTGGCAAAGAATGTTGACGCTCTAAACCGGGCATGCACAGAGGACGGTGCTCCTGTATGTAAGCAGGGCAAACAGGACAGTGTCCACAGAAGCACTACAAGTGCTCGCTGGGATAATGCCTCTAGACCTACAAGCTAGATATAGGAGCGAATCTTACGGGCTAGAAAAAGGTGCCATCAAGGCAAAAAAAGAAAAATTCCTGGAGCTGTGGAATAGAAGATGGCAAAGCAGCGATCGGGGCGGATGGACTCGGTGCTGGATATCAGACCTGAGACCATGGCTACGGAGAGACCATGGGAGACTGACCTACTGCTTGGTGCAGTTTCTGAGCGGACATGGTACGTTCGCTGCCTACAGACATCGCATCGGAAAAGCTGCCTCTTCTCACTGCGGAGCTTGTGGCGATGTAGAGGATGCCGGGCAGGTACTATTGAAATGCGACCGACATGCGGCACTGAGAACTGAGACGGAAGCCATCACAGGACACCTGACTGAGGGAAGCCTCATCACGGTTATGCTGCGTGATGAGCACTGTTGGAAGGCTGTTGACCAGTTGTGTCTCAACATTCTTATTGAAGTCGACGAGGTAGTGGCCGCAAGACGTAATAGAACTATGTAAATTGTCCTGCATGGGCCCCTGTCAGTGATAATCGATTCTGTGATAATAAAGATTAAGTTTAAGCGAGCTACTAGAGCGATTCAACGTCGACGGAGTGACTAGTAAAGGTAGGAGTTGATGCATCCGTATGCCTCACGGCGATCGACATCCACTCCTAGCATAGGAGAGGGGTTTAGTGGGTATTATGCGGGTAATATCGCATTGTCGCTTCGAGCCCCACACTTCGGCGGTAAATCGCTTCCCCTCTTCTCTAACAAAAAGAAACTACACCCTGTATCTCCGAAACTAAGCATTTTATGACATACATTTATATAAACTTTTTTACTTGTTTTTATAAGCAGAATATGCTGCCGAAATACAGTTTCCGGAATACAGTTCGGACCACCCTGTATATTTTCGTTACCATCATATACACTAATTTTAGATTAGTAGTTAATCAGTAGGGTACGCTTTGTCTTTTTGTGTTGACAATACTTCAAACGGATCCATATAACCATATACCGTATGATCGAAAAAAAGGGAGTCCAGTTAGCTTTGAAATGAACATCGATGTCATTCCCCATATAATTTTACATATAAAATGGCAGCGATTTTCATTTCATCGCTGACGGCGTTTCTTTCTCGATCATACGGTACCATAAACAGCACCAAGTCTGTGCACAGAACCCCAGAGTCCAGAAAAAAAACTGAAATATATATTTTTTTAAATGCCATATACTCTCAACTACAGACAATCTGATTATCTTATTTAATGCTGCATACAATGCATAACGAGTAACCCAATTACACCCAACTCGTATCACAACTTACTGTTTATTTCGATGTAAACAAAACAAAACAAAACAACAAAAATAAATAAATCAAACAAAGACAACATTGCACTGGCGCCTTTCGATTACCGACCGAGTCGATTCAGTTGGCAAAAAAAATAAAGTTTGTCCGATGTGTACTTTCATTATGATAGGCAATTCGTTTAGCCGTTAGGGTGGCGCGGCACGTGTGCTGCACGTTCGCCGTCCTCCAAAACAAAGCACACAATTCCTATTTTCAATTTGGATCGAGATCGTTCGCCAGTTTATGCCGGATCGCGTGTCCGTGCTCTTTTTCCACAATTCGTAACATTTGAAAACTGTTACACCGCAGTTTGTTGCGTTATATGTTTATCGCTGTAAAATAAAAGTACATAGATCTACCGTGAAACACCCATAGTATTTATCTTTAACTCTGGATACATACATAGTGCCATTATACTCGCTGACGAATATTTGACACGCATCAGAAGATGGTTATACAAGGTGTTTTCTTTCATGAACTTTTTTGTGACTGAAAAGCTCGATACGAGATGTTATCTATCTTCCGCATTCTGGACATTCAAAAATCTCATTGCTTTATTGTCTCTTTACTGTTTGGTTGTCGTTGTTAACTGAGTTTACAATTCTTCTCCATTGCGTTCTATTGTGCGCTGCTTCTTCCCACTCAATTCTGTCTTTTTGTTGTCTCTTCCCACTCTCTGCTTCATCCCTCTCAATTTTGTATGCCTTTAAATTTTCGTGGAAAATATCCTTGTACCTTTTGAGTTGTCCACCCAGTTTCCTCTTACCGTCTACAAGCTCACCGTAAAGCTGAGTTTTTGGAAGGCGATTTCTTGCATTCTATATACGTGACCAGCCCATCTTAAGCGGGATTTTGTAATCATGACTTCAATGCTCTCGCAGCTAGCTTTTTCAAAAACCAATACGTTTGAGACATGGTGGAACCATTTGATTCTTAAGAGTTGTCTAAGGTGCCTCTGTTGCAACTTGTTTAATGTCTTCATGTGTCGGCGGTACGGCACTCAGATTTCGCTTCCATATAACATGATGGGGATTATTATTGCTCGGTACACTGCAAGTTCCGTTTTTGTGCTCAAGTCATAATTGTAGAAAACCCTGTCTTTTAATTTTCAGAATGCTCTTGGGGCGCTGCTAATCCTGTGCTGAATTTCGTAGTCAATCTTGGCCTTTTCCGAAATAAACTGCCGAGGTAATTGAATTCGGCTACATATTCCAATAGTTCTTCTCCGATTTTTATAATATTGTTGTGATCTTCCGGTGGAGTGCACATGATTTTAATTTTATAGATGTTCAGCTTAAGGCCTAAAGCCTCGTATGCCCAGGTATATGTGTTCAACATTTCTTGTAATTGTTGTAACGTGTTTGCAACTAGAGCGCAGTCATCCGCGTGTTGAAGTTCTGTGATGAATTTTGTATTTTGTTGTTGCCCTGATTCTTTTTATGTTGAACAGACCGCCGCACAGTGATGCAGAAGTTCCCAAGAGCGGCAGAAAATCAAAATATCATAAGTATTTTTTCTTAATTATAATTTCACTCGTATAGTTCCTAATAGACCATATTTTCAGAATCGTGAAGATTTTTGAATGAAAACGGGCCCATTATTAATCCCTGATAAGAAATGTTCGAGCTTATAAAATTATTAGCTGAAGCTAAAATATTTTGATTAAATTTTGATTAAATAAAATTAGTGCTTTAACGTTGGTGATAAATTAGTTAAAAACTGATGGTACTCTGAGAAAGTACAATGTTTTCAACTGTTTTTCCTCATGGCAATTCTAGTTTTAACTTCCCTGGTATCATAAAAAAAATCAATAAAGACCTTGATGTAATTAAGAACTGCCTAATCTAAAATCACATTTTATGTAAGCTAATACAAAATGCTCCAAATTGCTCCAAAAAAATATGATGTAGGTTACAATTATTAGCCTTTTTTCTTCATAACTACGAAGTTTCATGACCAACATTAGCCCACAAATACCCTTTAGGTTGCCTAACTCTCCCGAAAACCATGGTTTAGTTTCCCAAAATAAATTACGTATGACAGTAATATTACTGGGTGTTTCTTAGGTGCTGTAAAATATTGTTGTTGGTTATTTTTAATTAGTTTTAGAAAGAAAACTGTAATACATTTTCTCTTATTCAATTTAATTTTCGACGTAAGTATTCAAATTTAAAAATACTTTTTATTGTGTAATTTTAACTAGCTTTTCCCTGTTAAGCCTAAGTATTTATTCGTTTTGAGCTTATATGACATTAAATTTAATATTATTAGAAATCTCATTAATTTTGAATAATTATTGTTAATATAAACTAAAAAGACGTGTCAATGTGTCTATCATGCGTCAATATTCATTGAACAACTTTTATCAAGAATGTCATGCACCTTCTAGATACTAATTTTCTCGGATCTATATCACCAAGAGATCACCAAGACTTCTCCTGTCAAGTAAAATAGAACAGCATCCTGAGGCTCCAAAACTTATTATAGATTAAATTATTCTATTTTTTATCCATTTGCTAAATCCATCTTATCTAGAAGCTTTAGGATAATTTTTAGTTTATTTTTCTTGCGTATTAAATAAATTCTTGTAACTAAGTTCTAATTATCATCTAAGTATAATATTTTTACCACAGGTAATTACAGATATTTCTAAATTATAGAACATTTAAAAATATAACTAAAATTAAAGGGTAACTATTAAATTCTTGTAACTAAGTTCTATTCTATAACTATAACTATAGTTCTCAAACCACAGGTAATTACAGATATTTCTAAATTATAGAACATTTAAAAATATAACTAAAATTAAATGGTTGTAAGTGAACAACTGCTTACATCTAATGCGAAAAGAGCGCTCAGTCTTTTAGATGTTTTGGTGTTACCTTTAATCAAGGGTGTTACTTTCATTAATATCAACTACATAAAATATACAGATGTATTTATTTTCTTTTTTTTTTTCTCATGGAAATGAATGTCAATATCTTGAATTTAAGTAATACTTATTGGTAACTAGTTCTGAAAAAAGGATTAATTATAGCAAAAACTAAATGCTAATTCTATTGTAGGAGGCTGAAAATAAAACCCTGTATATTTATTAATGTGTTTACACAAACTTTTTTTGATTTTTTAAACTTTACATCGAATAGAGTATTAAATTAATATGCTATTGAAGACAAAATAATATAATTAAATATTTTACACCCATTTTTTATTTTTTACAGCCAATTTAAGTACACACTGTATACATAATTCAATTTTCTGAATTCGAAACATCACTTATACACTTAGAAAACCACATTTAACAAAAATAATTTTAAAAAATGTAGCAGTAAGTTGAGAAATTATTTTTTGCCACTTTTCACGTTTTCGGCATCACTGTGCGCCGTCGTATCTGTATCTAATATCCAATCTCCTTTCCTGCAGTTTGCTGTCTAGTATAATGGAGAGCGCTGCCATGAATATGTTAAATGGGAGAAGCGCTAAAACACCTCCCTGCCTAACTCCTTTATTTGTTAGGAAAGGATCGCTTAGTGATCCATGATGTGACATTTTTGACTTGTTATTATGGAGGCTTTTACACACTGTAAGAAATTTAAGTAAGTCCCCAGTAGCGCAGCAATATTGGTAAAATATTATATTTACATATTGGCCCAACGATAGAAACGACAGATTTTTTTTAAATGATCCAATGTATATTTTTTATATGAATCCGATATTAAAGATGGATATTGTAAAATAACACAACAAAAAAAATGAAAAAACATTTTGGTTGCTCCCTGTATGCGCTTCCAATAGAAAGTCAACGATCGATCGGGTGGGGGCCGTAAGGAGCGCGGCACCCCACGGAGGCGAGACGCCAAAAGAATCTCCGGCACTGCCGCAACCGTCGCTATAAACCTCCTGTAAATTCATAGATAGCGCTTGACTTCGAAGGAAAATTAAATTTTATGGTCGGCCATTTGCCATATCCGATATTTATGTGACAACCCTTTATTCTTTTTGTTCGCCTCGCCGCCGGCAAAAATAACAAAATGGACGATTCCGAATTGTAATGGAGATCATTCCCGTTATGGATTGGTTTTCGGACGACGGCGGCGTAAATTCACGCCGAAATACGGACGCGCGACCGTTCTGACGTTAAATCTCATTTGCGGAGATGCGTCAAACCGTCGTTGAGGCTAAAGAGAGATATATACACTTACGGAGATCGCGCGCTAAACATTTAATCGGCGCTTTCTCCAAATTGATAAACGGTCGGTATATGCCTGAAGCGATGAAAATTAAAACTGTCAAATGAAGTAATATATTAGTACGTTTTTTTAGAATTTTTGGATCTTTGGAAAACTGAAAATAAATATATAAGAAGTAAGAAAAGAGAAGTTTTGGAAGAAAGATTAGTTAAGAAAGGCCAATCGGTGGAAAACAAATTCTACAGCTTTATGAATAGGTTTAAATGGTTTCTCTAGAATTGAGCTAATATACCGGGTGCGTCTCAAAAGTGGCTCACCCCCTATAACTTTTTTATTTTTTCATGTAAAAACACGAAATTTGGTATGTTAGTATATGACATAAATTAGGATTGATTGACCTATTCAATTGTTTTTGATTACTTCCTGTTTCACCGGAAATAATTACAACTTTTTATTTTTAAATGGCACCCTCGGTATATTTTTACTTTATTCAATAGAAAATGACATTCTGAATAGTATGACATATCATATGTTAACTTTTGACATTTTCGCTTAAAAAGTCGTATTTTAAATTTCAATCTAGAGTACCACAGCTGTCTTAAAAACACTAATTTTTAATCAAGGAGCCTTGGAAAAGTAGATTTTTATCGTCTAGAGTTTTTCGTCTCTTGTACTGTCTGGATAAAAGATGACCAAATCGTATTTTTAATCATATCTCAATTTTTTCAAATGGAACAAGGGTGGCTCATTAGCATATTTGGAAAAAGCATTTTTTTACTATTAATTTGGTACCACACACTTGGTATTTCGAGTCAAATTATGGTTATGAATCGCATGTTACAATTTCAAATAAACCATATGCGAAAATGACAAGAGTTGACATACGATATGTCATTCTATTCATAGTGTCATTTTCTATCGAATGAAGTAAAAAAATACGGAGGGTGTCATTTAGAAATCAAAAGATGTAGTCATTTCCGGTAAAACAGGAAGTGACCAAGAAAAATTGAATACGTCAATCAATCCTAATTTATGTCATACACTAACATACCAAATCTGTTTTTTTTTTTATCTGAAAAAATAAAGAAGTTATAGGGGTGAGCTGAGACGTACCCGGTAATTTAAAAGTCCCCGAAGGTAAGCGATAAGTTCGAGGAGAGGGGAGATCAATGTAGTTCCAAACCAAACCAAACCATACTCTTTAACATATATGGAGAGTACATAATGAGAAGGGTCTTACAGGGCTGGCGAAGAAGACTAACGATAGGTGAAAAAAGGATCACAAAACTTAGGTATGCCGATGACCTTAATTATTGCATGCTCTGAGTAAGAAATTGTTCAAATAATGAGAAGGCTGGGTAAGATCAGTGGAGAACATGATCTTGTGCTGAACAAAAACAAAACGCCGAAAGTTATGATAATAGATCGAAATCCTACTAACATCAGGGAGATTGATGGTTTTGAGGTGGTTATAACAAACAAGGGAGGCTGTAACGAAGAAATCAAACATTGACTAGCAAGAGCTCGTAACTCGACAATAAAACTGACTCAAATATGGAAAGACTCTGCAATATCATTGATCTTTCGTATCCCTACTAATGCATCTGAAAGAGACTACAAACAGAAGAAAAATAGATGCTTTCGAAATGTGGGCCTACAGAAGAATGCTGCGAATTACATACACAGTACATCGGACCAATGCAATGTCTCAATTCTAAGACGGTTGAAAGTTACCACAAGACTTTTAACCGAAATAAGTCAGTCATACCTTAGTTACTTCGGGCAGATTTCGAGAAGAACAGATGGACTGGCAAAAATCATAAGCCAAAAACCATAAACCAAGAGGAAGGTATTCGATACGCTGGGTGGACCAAACCAAATAAAAATATTGATAACGGTCTACAAGAGACTTCTCGACTTCTCTAGCGGCTCAAGATAAAGAAGTTATTTTTAAGCTCGATCTACATATATGGAGATGAAGCAAGCTTATTAATCAATTGGTATATTATTAAATTTAATATACAAACTTAATAGCTCTGTTAGCATTACACCTGTTTTTAACACTACCCTAAACTTTCCGTATTTCAATATACCACGTCCAATAAAGGAGTATCGAAATAATTTCATGCAAACAATTCCGTTAACAACCACTGACGAAACGAACGCGCACCGGCTAGTTGTTTGTTGGAGTTAGATTAAAGCGGGAATGAATTAGGGCTTGAACAATTAATATTTGCGCAGTTCCCGTTCCAGCTCTACGACAGTTTTACCAGTTTTAGAGCTAATTAAAACCTCAACTAATTTAAAATTACAATTGTCGACGGTCGGGCGAGAAGAGCTTTACATTTGGCCCATGAAGGTTTTAAAGTCCTTTTCGTATAGACTGTTCGGTTCTCCATACTTTCCTTCGAGTGATTATGGTCGACTTACGAGCTAGAAGATACATCAAATACATACTTAATCTGCAAGTTTTTAATGGAACACATCAGCTACATTTTTTATAAATTCTTAGTATGTTTACTAGAAATTAGAAAATGTGTATCCGAACCAGTAAGATTATGATCAATAAATAAAGTTTCCTAAAATTTCGACAAAGTAATATTTGGGTAAAAATTATTATTATTTGGATATAATATTTGGCTAGTGGTGGCATTGAAAGGTGGCATTGAAAGTCAGAAACATGAACAGGCTGGAAGCGTTCGAGATGTGGGTCTACAGAAGAATCTTGAAAATCCCATGGACAGCAAGAGAGACCAACGAGGAAATCCTGAGGAGGATGGGGAGAGAGCGTGAACTGCTAAGCACAATAAAACGCAGAAAAACAGCGTACCTGGGACATGTTAATGCGCAATGAGAGATACCATTTACTCCAACTAATAATAGAAGGAAAGATAGAAGGAAGAAGGGGATTGGGCAGGAAGAGGATGTCGTGGCTCCGAAATGTTAAACATTGGACGGGAATAAGAACTACAGGAGAATTAATTCACGCCACCGGAGAGAGCGAAAGATGGTCAGAACTGATCGCAAACATCCATTAATGGATAGCAGCAGAAGAAGAAGATTTGGCTAGTCCTTGACAATCAATGACAGTCCAATAAAATATACAATATACAATCGTTGATCAGATGAGATAATAACAAAAATCATAAACACCTTAGTAGATTGAAGCTAAGAAACAACTGCGAATGGGGAAAATGGGTAAACACCAGAACACCTCATCAATGAGTGCGCCGAGACAACAGCTATTCGTGCCATAAACTTTGGTACGACTGATATCGGAGATAGAGAGCTAACCTCAGACTAAATGATGAGTTATAACTCAAGAAAGGGGAACACAATAGATCTCTATAAGTTGGCAGTGATTAATCTCTCACTCCTCGTGTAATCTACAATCTACGAGTCACCTTAAGGGCTAGAAGAGTCATCAAATTTATATTTAATCTCTAAGTTTTTATTGGAACACATCAGCTACTTTTTTTTTAATTCTTAGTATTGTTCAATAGGAATTAGAACATGGTGATCATAGCGAGTAGGATTATGATAAAAAAAAAGACAGACGCGGCTAAGACTATCAAAATGTTGATCTAATAACAGTTTGACGTTTATACTATTACGTGAAAAGCTACTTTTTTCCAAAGCCTACCATGACTTTATCGAATCATCGTTTCTTGTTCACTGTTATTAATATCTTAATTATTAGATATTAATACATCTAGTATTCAGGTATTCTGGTATTTCGTCGATTTTAAAATAAACTAACTGTTTCTATCTTATTTTTTGTTAGAATGGGCATAATCAAGAGGACTACTGATACCGTATTGTAAAAATAAGGTAATTAAGGGCTTATTTTTTGGTATTTATTATAATTTTGCTAATATCTTCGGTTTGAAAGAAAATATCAAGATGCGGTTTTCGCTGACTTTTTAAGCTTTTACTACTCTTTACTATCAGCTAAAATTACATAAACTCTCGTATTTAATTTTTTTGAAAAAACGCGCTATGTTTGTTAAATTGTAAGAAAGCGCCCCCTAGCGTCTATGTTCAAAACATTACTATTACTATTTTTATGGTATAATATAGAGTAAGAAACGCTCTTTTAAACGAGCCCTCGTTTGTTGAATTCTGATCATCCAGTCCGGAGTTATTAACATTTATATAAAGATAGATCTAACCTTCTCCCACCACTTTATTTTAGCAGATAGGGAAAAATGGTTCTAACAAAAAAAATCCAAAATTTACTGAAGATTATGAATCTATTATTTATAGTACCCATTATCTGGGCAAAATTCTGTAAAAATTCTATTTTCTTATTTTTCATAGCAGTTGCGCCCCCTAGCGGACATTCTACAAATTTGAAAATAATTTCCAGCAATTTCTCATAGCTCCTTTAGTTATAAATATTTTTTTCCCTAAGCCCTACGCCTACTACTTTCCGAGATACACCCGAGAGCTATTGTTAGTGGGACACCCGGTACAGCCACTCAAGTAGTGCCGTTCGGATTCGGCGATAAACTGTAGGTCCACAACTACATGCGAGAGGTAGCCAACGCTCTGTATAGAGTATAGCACTGTAAGAAGAAGAATTTTCACTTCCTGAAAATTTTATCAAATTAGATATTTAACAGAACGACAACAGTTTATAATATACGTATCTCCTAAAAATTAAAGTGTTCTTGAATACTCGTATTTATACATTTTAAACAGTTTTCACATCAGGAACACAACAGCTATATTTTTAAAAAATGCTTAGTAATGTTCGTTAAAAATTAAAACATGGTTCTCATATCAAGTATATATGATCGATAAGATTATTATGATCAAAATTCGATAAAGGTTTTTACAGAAGGTTTCGATAAAACTTTCATAAAGGTTTTACCAACTTAGATGTTTGATAACTTTTTTAGTTTTTTCCGATTTTCATAATATTTTACCAGATTTTAGATTTTTTTGGCTCAGGTATCTGTAGAGATTAGTCATGTCGCCATCGATGCCTAGTCTTGCTTGCCTATTGATACTTTGAATATTTATTACCTAACAAATACCACAACCACAACAAAAGTACATTAAAAACATATTTTTTTTATTTTAAACTTTTTTAAAACGCTTAATAAAAAAATAGGTAAAGATATATTTAATAAAAAATATACGTAACTTGTAACAATTTCGCCGTATATATTTTCCTTTTTAAACACTTCGCTAACTCACCGGCAAAAAGAATTTCCCAAAAACGTCTGTTAGGTGAAAAGGGCCCAAACCCGATACAATTTGCCCTCCAATCACGACCGAATTGTGAAAATTCCAATCTTATTTACGGCTCAGCAACGGCAACTCTATGGGGCGTCATCTGACGCAAATTGCGTACCGTTTGGGACGAGCCAAGAAAAGGGTCGCGAGAATGAAGCCTTGTACTGGTGCCAAACTGCCATATTTATGCATAGATGCGGCTGACTGGTGCTGCTATCACAATCGTATTTTACAGAGGCTACAACACAATATTATTAAATTAAATAATATAGAGGGTGTTTTAAAAAGCATGTGGAGAGATTCCTCAAGTTCATGGGGAGATTCCTCAAGTAAAAATAAGATTTATTTTTTCTACCAACTTAGGTCCGATGCTGCTCTATTTCGTAGCTACAGGGGGTTAAATTTTATCCAAATAATAACAATTTATACCCAAATATTACATTGTTAAAATTCTAGGAAATTTTATTTATTGATCATAAGATTCCTCAAGTAAAAATAAGATTTATTTTTTATACCAACTTAGGTCCGATGCTGCTCTTTTTTGTAGCTACAGGGGGTTAAATCTTATCCAAATAATAACAATTTATACCCAAATATTACATTGTTAAAATTCTAGGAAATTTTATTTATTGATCATAATCTTACTCGATATGATGACCATGTTCTAATTACTAGTAAACATATTAAGAATTTTTAAAAAATGTAGCTGATGTGTTCCATTAAAAACTTGCAGATTAAATATGTATTTGACGATTCTTCTAGCCCTTAATTCGGCCATAATTAATCAAAGGAAAGTGTGGAGAAGCAAACAGTTTATATGTAAAGAACTTTAAACATTCATGGGCCAAATGTAAAGCGATTCCCGCCCGATCGTAGACAATTTTAATTTTAAGTTAGTTGAGGTTTTAATTAGCTCTAAAACTGTAAAACTGTCGTAGGGCTGGACCGGGAGTTGCTACCTTTCGTGGGGAGATTCCTCAAGTAAATTAAGATTTATTTTTTCTACCAATTTAGGTCCGATTCTGCTCTTTTTCGTAGCTACGAAAGAGGGGTTTAAATTCTTTTATTTTTTTTATTTATTATAACGTTTTTCCAAGTGCTTTTTTGCCAAATAATTTTTTTTGGATAAAATTTACTATAAATGCGACATTAATACTAAAAAAGTGCCGTCAGATTCATCAGGGACGTGGATAAGGATTATCAATGATTTTTTTTTCTGAAGAAAACATGTGCGCCACTGACTTTTTTCTTTTCTTCGCAAAGTTATCTAGAAAAAAAATTGTGTGTGCACTATGTGCGCATATTTGAAATGAAACATCTTACTAACAGCTATTAAATTAAAGGATATAAAGGATAAATATTTTTTATGAATCTTCTTCTTCTTCATGTGCCTTCTCCTCAACGGAGGTTGGCGACCATCAATTCCTCCCTATCTTGAACCAACCGGATAATTGCAATGGCCTCTCCTCGTATTAAACCACTGGCATTCCGCAACCAGGAAAACCGTTTACGCCCTATCCTTCACTCTTTCCTTCGACGCCCTTCAAACTTTCCTTCGACGATCAGCTGTAGGAAACTATATTTGTTATTCCCAAAAATATGACCAAAATATGCTGCTTTCCGTCGTTTTATTTAATCAATAGATCTTGGTCCTTACACATTCTTCCTAATACTTCGAGATTTGTTATTCGTTCGGTCCAAGATATTTTCAACATTCGTCGGTATAACCACATCTCAAATGAATCTTAAATGAACATCTTTTTATGAATGCCTTTTATACTCTTCAAAAAAGTTAGAGTTAATATAAAACCGTATTATATTCTAGCTTTATAATCTTATAATGTTTTTTTAATTTTTATTAAAAATCGATAATTCTATCACTCGGCCGGATAGCCTGACAGCTGTGGCCTTTAAACCAACATACTACTACATCTATATCTCTGACTACTACTAACAACTGGCCGTTAAACTGAAGGAAAAAAAAACAGCTGCTACTAACCAACAATTTGTTTTGTGTGGTCTGTGGTCTGTTTTTATCACTCTAAATTTTACGCAACCAAATTGTCAGTCTAAATCGCTGTCTTTTTTAGACAGCGATTTAGACTAAAAAAGACAGCGATTTAGACTGACAATTATTGTCATTACTGACTTTTTTGTCATTATTCAATTCATTATTCGAATTCTCAGAATGTTGTTAACAAAAGTTTCATCTTAAAATAAAATTTTAATCAATCACAATTATTTTTCTCCATTAGTTACAGGATTAATAATACAGAAATTACAGTTCAATTACGTAATAGTTCATTATTTATAGTGATTTACAGTAATTTTATTAAATTATACGAATATTATCGTTGATTATTGGTTTGAAATAAATATGACAGTGTCCTCCAATAAAAATGCGAGTTACTAACTCTAAACTCTAATTCTAAGCTGGCAAATGAGTCAGATACTTTACCTAGACCGTTATTCAGAAGCTACAAACCTATCGATGAAATTATGCATGAAAATTTACTTCCTAGCACACAAGGTTAGTACAATATCAAGTTTATTATAGTGATTTTCTTGAGATTATCACGAGATACCGGGGTTAAATTGTTTTACAAAGAGGTAGATCTACCCCGAATGGTGCAGCTGTGGCAACACTGTCCTATCACGCGTGTAAAGAAGTTTCACTTGAAAAAATGCGATATGCGAGTCCTTGAAAGGCGGTATAACCTAAATACCACCAATTTATTCTAAAACCAATTCGCACTATTCGTCTCTTTCCATTTACACTAAACCTGTTATACATCTAGCTGAAACCATTAATTAAGAATATTAATATTCTCCTAAGCTCTCACAACCTTCGCCCTATAAATTTTTCCGTCCCAAACCACAAGTAGGTCCCCGTCCCTCCCCGCTAGCCGGGCCTCTACCTTACTTAATATATGGCCCCATAATTAAATAAACAAGGGCTTGGAATATGTTAGCGACGAACGGTACGCCCCAAGTTAAATAGGACATTAAAGGGCAGAAAGGGTTAAGGAGCGTCGTACGTAGAGTTGTTGAAACGTCACGCGACGACGTCCTAGATGTTGAAATAACAGGCGACGGTGTCGTAGAAAGTATGTAAGACCAGTGGCGGCGAGTGGTTCAATATTTTGGGGAAAAACAAATTCTAACGAGACCACCCCTAAAAACGACCCTTTTTGGTTATAAATTCTTCAATCAAGGATGCAATTAAAGGAACTAAAAATTAAAAACCTTGCCTACTAAAATGTACCGTAAGTATTTAAATATTTCACGCTAATGACATTTTTATAATTCGAGAAGTAGAACTCCAAATCCGACGCTGATAATTTCAATCGCGAGCTGCAAGCACACACTTCCATACTTCTGGAAGATGGCTAGGAACAAAGGAATTTCAAGTAATCCGACTCTGTAGAAATATAGGTATACTAGGTGTTCCTTCAATCCCACTTACGCTCAAATTAGTATTTGCATTTGAAAACTAGCTTTTATTTTTAGACATAGAAAAAAGAATTGAAAATAAAAGTTGTAGAGCTTTGCCTGAACAGCTATGTTTTTTTTTATCACAATAGAAAAATTAACAGGTCAAATCTGCCGAAAAAATATTAATTCGTATTTTTTAAATACAACATCCTATATATTATTCATTATTCAGATAGTGAATTATACCATGCTGGCAAATTCTTATTTTGGGTCGGTATTTACAGGTGTAGAAGTAAATCGCATAGGAATCATATTAAGTTGGAGTGAGAGAAATGCGACGGTATGCTGTTGCGGCGTTGTCACATTTCGGTACGCCTTTCCCTATCGAGTAAAGTTAAATCACGATGGCAAACCGCTTATTTTTAAAAGACTTTTTTTTTTCTAAAAGATAACTAAATAAAATCATTAGATATGTTTCTGAGCATCTGAAATGGAATTATAAGGATATCGTTAGGGTATCTATTTTTTTATAACGAGAAAACGTCAGTAATCGCGGTAATTGAAAAACTCAATTTTTTAACACATAACACGCGATAACTCAAGAACCACTTTAGATAGTAAAACTTTTTTTAAATTCGGATCTTTTATAAGATGTTTAAATAAGAAAAATTCGATAGGCTTGTTTTTTTTCATTCAGAAATTTTAAAACCCCCAATCATATACTTTTAGTGCATAGTGAATTTTCAGCAATCGTGTAACTTTTTTATTTATAAACATTTTTGCATACTGCCTCCGAAAAAATATAACAGAAATATTAAGAATGTTTTTGAAAAAAACTACAATCAATTATTTTTAATGGATTTCGAGATATCGATTTTTGAGGTCTATTCTAATAGCGCGACCACTGTTGAACACCAACTGAATTCCACCTATTTTTACCAAAAGTGCAACTGTTTCTAACTTGCTCTTAAAAATTTACAAGCTATAGGAAAAATTACATCGACTCGTTAATAAATAAGACAATCAAGCATCACGAAACGTAATTAAATCGTAAAGCTGAACGCATGATGTACACCCTTCCCTAAAATTTTAAGTACTGACTCTTAGCAATAAGCACAGTTTCTCGGTTTATTTCATATAGTACGAGAGCTAGCAACCGCGTCGGGGGAAAACAAGTATTTTAAGACGTCTGGCACTTTGATATATCTTTTATTATGCTCTCTGGAACAGCATGCGGCCCGTCTAGCTGCCGATACCCGTTGCGTTCACTACTGCGCATCCAAAGAAGATCCTCTATTTTTTATTTAGCGCTTTAAATTCTAGTATTATATAAAAATCGCGCAAGTTTCCATTAGCTCGGCGCGTAGAGCTTTCGCCTATGAAGCGAAGGTCAGCGGTTCGATACCGGCTGGGGGTGCAACTTTTTTATTTTTTTTTCGTTTATATTCTGATAGTAAAGTATTAAATATTTGTTTTTTTTATCACCAGAACGGATGGCGCTTATGGGTTTATGATCCGTAGTGTATATAAGTAGAATTTGATACTTTCATTTGTTTTAAAGGATTATTGTGGTAATTCATTATTATACAAGTTTAGGATGGTCCGGCTGCCGCGCCGGTAGGTTGCGTTCACTACTGCGCATCACATGTGTACAGGGTGTCCCATTTTTGTGCGTTTTTTGGGATTTCTCGTTTATAATTTCATTTTAAAGATTTAAACATAATATATAAAAATTAACATTTTAATGCTTTATGAAGGTAATTTCTGCCTGTCTTTCTTCAAAATATTTTTTTCAGCTGTTGTTTATTATTTTAATAATCATTTTAATAATACTTATTTTAACAGATTGTTATCTAAGAGCTACACAAGTTTATTTTCAGTTCAGTTTGTTAAGATAACCATGGAAAACAAAATTATCTGGTTAAATTAAATTAAATAAAATAATAATACTTTTTAAACAAGATTGATTAATGTTAATGTGTAGAAAATGAGCAAATCTAAAGGTAGAATATTTAGTTACATAAAAAACTAGCAAAGTAATGTGAAAAAAAACGCATCATTGTATCTCCACTCATAAACGAGAAATCCCAGATATCCCAAATCCCAAAAAACGCACGAAAATGAGACACAGTGAACGCAACCTACCGGCGCGGCAGCCAGACCATCCTAAACCTATCTAATAATTAATTACTACAATAATCCTTCAAAACGAAAGTATCAAATTCTACTTATATACACTACGGATCATAAACCCATAAACGCTATCCGTTCTGGTGATAAAAAAGCAAATATTTAATACTTTACTATCAGAATATAAACGAAAAAAAAAATAAAAAAGTTGCACCCCAGCCGGTATCGAACCACTTACCTTCGCTTCATAGGCGAAAGCTCTACGCGCTGAGCTAATGAAGACTTACTCGATTTTTATTCAATACTAGAATTTAAAGCGCTAAGTAAAAAATAGAGAATCTTCTTTGGATGCGCAGTAGTGAACGCAACGTGTATCGGCAGCCAGACGGCCTGCACGCTGTTCCAGAGAGCATAGTAAAAGATATATCAAAGAGCCAGACGTCTTAAAATACTTTCTCGAAAACGTTGCTAGCTCTTAGACACGTTTGACTCATACGTTGATACGCTTTTACTGTTCTGTGTTTATTCAGTACATTATAAACGCATTGTACTCTTCTTCAATACGAGAAATACCGACTCAAACATACATAGGAAATATCGACCCAAAACTAACCTTTGCCAGCCCTTAGTATACGATTCCATTTTAAGAAAATTTATTTATTTGCAAAGATTTAGCGTAAAGACCATCTTTTTTTTATTATTGGTTAGTTTTGTTTTTAATTTGTCATAAAGCACTATTATAACCAAAATAATATTTGATGTTATTGAGTTAAAGCACGGGGGTGTCACTTGTATGGGAAAACGGGCAACAGTCAAATTTAAACGTGCCAGGAACAACGACAAAGAAAGCAACATCTGCCAGGCAT
The DNA here is from genome assembly GCF_002938485.1 of Sitophilus oryzae. NCBI lineage: Eukaryota > Metazoa > Arthropoda > Insecta > Coleoptera > Curculionidae > Sitophilus > Sitophilus oryzae. The sequence continues at coordinate 1,572,687 of NW_022147080.1, forward strand.
TGGCTTTCTTTGTCACTCACATTGCATAAATCATGATACCGCGGCCATTTTGCCAACAAAGAAGCTGGCCGGGGTGTCCTGGCAAGTGATTTAAAACAATTTTGCTTTTTACAATATTAAATTACCATTTGGATGTATTTAATGCGATTATTCAATTAACTGGTAAGTCAGAAATTACACACAAATACTTTATTCGTAAATACAACTAAGATGTAAACGTAGTTTTGTATTTTTAGATTTCAACTTTTGCAAAGACCCGCCGATAGAACTTGCCTGGCAGCGTACCTGTTTAACTAAACGTATTATTTCCTGATAATAATATCAAAACACGTAAGTACCTCTATAATTTATGATGACAAATGATTTTGATTATGTTTTATGTTATTTAAATACTTTCTAACCTCAAATAATAGTAAGATCCTTGTTTATATCGCACAGCCCGTTCAAAACTGTATTGTCTTCAAAAAATGTTTACAAAACAAACAATTATTACAAAAACAATGTCCTTTTAATCTGATTTATACCTCAGAAGGATGCCAGTAAAATTTTATTAAATCAACATTATATTATTTGGCCATTAATATCCAAAAAGGAGCATATTGCCTTAACTTAAATTTTCTTTTACTTCTCTTGACAATGTTCTCTATATTCTCTATTTTGAGTTAGTAAACTTTTGAACGGGATGTGCGATATATAAAATACATAATATATCCAAGGGTATGATCTGATAAAAGTATTTTTTGATGCATTTTTTGGTTTTTTATGCACGTTGGCTTGGTTTATGTTTTATTCAGCTTATATTTATTTGGTATAACAGTTTTTTTTGCCTTTGGAATGGCATGCATTGAGGCTAGATAGTGTTTCATTAGACCATTAAAGAAATTTAAATTAGCATATATTTTTTGTGATGTTAGTGTGTTATCATGATACAGGTAGTTGTATCATAGTGCCTTATGCATGTTATTTACCTATTATATACTTATGTATTATCAGTAAATAGATGATAATATACTACTAAAATGTCTTTTTAATAGTATGTTTATCTTTCCAATTCACTAGTTATTTGCAAAATGTATTTTGAACTAATTTAAGTCATTAATTGATCATCTTTCTTTTTCAGATTCCGGGATATTCTTTTTCATTGTTAAAAAAATATATATATTTCAATATTATTGTAATATAAATCGCAGCTCTAAAAAATAAATGATATTGTTTACTAATGTGTAATTTATTTACTATGAATTTTCTCTGAAAATAATAAGTTTTTAATAATATCATTGATTTGCCGTGTAAAGTTAATAGACATATTTTTTAATACATTAAATTATATTAAAGTAATAAAAAATATGTTTATTAACTTTAAACAGTAAGTCAGTGATACTTATAAAAATATTTTTTTTTAAATTTCCCCTCTTTTAAGCCCCACCCCTCCAATTCCCCTCAATTTAGCTAGTACTGCCAGGCGACACCAGGTGGCGTCTGTTTCCATTTTTTAACATGAAGTTAGCATTTCTTTAATGTACCTATTCTCTGAGTTAAAGCATAATCTTTTTTTTTCTCTCAGGTAAGATTTCGACAGAAGATGACAGAAGAAAAGCAGATGTCGTCCCATACCAATCTATTTATTTTACTAAAAAAAGTTTCTAATATTTTTAAGTTAAATATGGATGGGTTTAAATATGAATCCATCATGCATCGTCTCTTATTGTTTTTAACTAGTTTTATTGGTTTATTTCAAAAATGACAGATCATACTTCAATTTTATTGGTTTGACGGGACGATGAACGACAAACGGACGTCGATGCGTATGAACTCGCCTTTAGATTTGTGAGGCTTGTCAAAGTCTTGCCAAATTATAGGTTATAATTTTTGATTCCATCCATTTTGATTGGTGTTATTACGTATGTTTTGTGTCTTTTGAAGTCAAGTGGAGGAAAAATCGAGTGAAAATTAACAGTTTATAGTTAATACTCAGAAGGCAGAAAGTCTTATACACCAATAAAGTTTCCAGTAAGTTTTGTATTAACACATACCGCTTTTTTTTTAATAAAATAACTCGATTACATTTTTTCAGTTTTATATAGTTTTTTTTTCACAATATTTTGAACGAAAACACTTATCAGTCAAATTTTAAATATATATATTAATTTCCTGCTATGCGTTCCAGTTGTACCAACTTATTTCTTTGTAAAATAAAATAAACTACTTTGAAATTAAAATGACAGACACATCTATCACTGTCAAGGATCTTGTCGTTGGACAGACTAATTTTAATTTGCTCTGTTATTAATTTAACATAGGGCTTAATTAAAATTATATTTGGTAATACAAAGTACAGACAGCTTAATCACCTATGATGTCACGATACGAACGAAATTCAGATAGGTATTTCGAAGGCATTGCGGTGAATTTCGGGGAATTTCAAGGAAATTTTGAGGAATTTTTCCCAAAAAGGGAAATTCAGTGTGCAAATTTTGGCAGTGATTTCCCCCTCGGACAAAATTAAAAATGGTATATCATAAAAGTATTCAGGTTGCCGACGCCACTGTCGAAATTAAGGCATCAGTTATTTACTTTCGGGAACGTGTCTCGTCGTCTCGTCGAGCCTAGAGAGCGTCGAGAACTCGTGGCCCGTAAACTAACCTGTCCGGTACACAATGGCGGCCGCGCCTCGATGCGCGCAAATTTCGAATGCAAACTCGGATACGACGATGCAAATTACCAAGCACCTCTCGTCAAAATTACTTTTTTCTGCTTTGTTTCGCCTTTGTTTCGGCTATTCGTGTCAAAGTATTAGATTAGACGCTTCGTAATAATTCGTGTTGAATTTTAAATTTTCTCTTCTGTTTTTACACGTCAAAATGAAACTAACAAAATAGTCCAGTAAATGAATGTTGATTAGGTTAGGTTAGTTTATCGTAAATATCTACCAAAATAAGTACCTAATTTACAAATTTTTAAAAAATGAATCTTAGGTAATTAGGTACCGACAAAAATTGTTCTTATTATTTTTTTACATAGAATTAGTAGCTTTCAAGATATTCCACCTCGAAGACCTCAGAATTTTCTCTCCAAGCATTAAGGACTTCGGAAATAAATTTCATAAGCGTATCATTGATGGATAGGACACATGGTTTAATAACTCGACTAAAATTTAATACTTCTTGATGATTTAAAGTTCATTTAAAAGGTAGAATCGACAGCTATACATTTTGGAACTTGTTTGAATTTTGTCATATATTTATGATGATAAAAAACCGTCCAAATATTCCTTAGCCCAAAAATTTTCAGATTTTTACAAACTTTTTCATATTTTCACTAATAATAGCTTATTTGTCAAGGTTTTTTTTCCTGCGGGGTCAGATATCACAAGCATTGTCATACACAATTTTATAAGTCATGTTCCACAGCCCCTTGGATGCTCATATTTTAGACCAAATGATAAAGCTAGTACATTATATTCGATAAAATAGACAAGAATAATATACTCTGAAAGAGTTGCAAGGTATTGCAGGTAATTTTGAACTTTTTTCATTGATATATTTTTGATAATGTCCACTATGCAGATTCTGAGGCATTCCAGGAGCAGATTCTGGAACGAGGGGTAAACCGCAGAGGGAAAAGTGTACACCGTAATTCCTTTTACTCAAATAATTCCTCAGAATTCCTCGTAATTCCTTCGGAATTCCTTGGAATTCCTGGTCTTCAAGGTCAAGGTCAATCAATCAAGGTCTTCCTTGGTATGAACTCGGTAACTCTTTCAGTCTGAACCAGCGTTGCCACCTCGGTTTCGCAGTTCCGCTATGAATTTTCTGGTGATTTTTATAAATGTCTAATGTCTCTATAAGTACTAGATCTAACAATAAAAAGTACTATTACGAGATTTACGTTTTTTAGTTAAATTTTAGGACTAATAGGGATCATGAGGTAAAAATACTGGAAATATGTCGGCACTTACTTATTAAAATTAATTTTTCTCGGGATTTTTTGAAAATGAGAGGTACCTAGTTATACTCGTATCTATAGGAAAGGAAATTAATAAAACTTCAGTTGCACGTCATAATACGATCACCAGTAAATTCCATAAGATTACGCATGGTATCATTGATGAAGTGCACCTAAAGTTGTATTAATTTTCCTATAGTATATACCTAGGTATTATTCCGAGGAAATGAAAAAATCAACTTTACACTTTCTGGAGTACTGAATAAAAAAATCTTATGAGGATTTCTTTAAAATGGCGAAATCAGGGAACGTTATAACTAGATCTCTCGGGGGTGGTTCGGCCGTACTATTGGAAAATATTTTAGATATATAATCGAGGGTACAATATTAAATTAAAAGAATATCTAACCTGTAGATATTTGATATTGGGAAATTTTGGAAGCGAAAACGAAAAACGGATAGTAAAAAATCGCCTGCAAAACGTTTTTCTTTAAATTTAGTACTACCTATTATAGTATTCATGGTTTACTAATGTTCGTTAATTTTTTATAAAGTTGCTTGTAATTCCTCTTAATTCCTGTGGAATCCCTTTAAATTTCTAAGGAATTCCTTGGAATTCATTGGAATTCTTACGGAAATAATTGGAATTCCTAGTAATTCCTATGGAATTCCTTGGAATTCCTCGTAATTCCTTGGAATTCCTGTAGAATTCCTTCATAGTGTACACCATAATTCCTCTGCGGTTTACCCCTCGTTCTGGAAGGAAAATGGGAAAACATAAGAACACCTCATCACTGAGTCATTATCATCATCATTTAGCTTATTCCGTTCACTGTTGAACAAAAGCCTCCCTTAATTCTAGCCATTTATTTCTATTTTGTGCCACTTCAATCCAGTTTCCAGCCACTCTCTTAATATCACCTGTCCGTCAACTAGGAGGTCGTCCTCTGCTTCTATAAGCCTCATGTCTTGGTCTCCATTCCACAAGTCTTGTCCACCGTCCATCTGTTATCCTAGCCACATGTCCTGCCCAATTCCATTTAAGATGTAAGACATATATCACCGCATCTCTTACTCCTGTTCGATTTCGTATGATATGATTGGGTATTGTATCTCTAAGTGTAACTCCCAGCGCAGGAAGTGACGTCATGTGACATCATCAGGTAAGAACCGTTTGGTTTGGTAACCACATATGTTCATAGCTGATGCCGTCACTTCCTGCGCCGAGAAGAGGATGGTCTCTACTACCTAACTTCACTCTTTTACCTCTTTGTGTGTTTTCTTATGTTCGTTAAGTGTAAGTCGTATAATTAGAGCAAGTTTTATCCTCTTTACAGGGTGATCCGAGCTGATGTATTCCGAAAACTTTGGCAGCATATTCTTCAGATAAAAATAAGTAAAAAAGTTTGTATAAATATATGTCCTAAAATGGTCAGTTTCTGAGATACAGGGTGTAGAAGTTTCATTTTTATTTCGATTTTTCCCAAATAAATTCTGAAAAATTCTGAGAAATTGTGTTTTGATATCAGCATGATTCCTACATGTAGAGAGCGCCACCTACATATCATAGTACCTACAATAACTAGTTTGAAGAGTAATAACTTTTCGTCCGTACCTGTATAAAACTAGTGACTATAAAAACATACATTTACAACATTTTTTACGTAAAAAGAGTCTCTTGGTAACAATCGCTACGAGTAATGGTCCTCGAGATACTTGGAATCGAAATTATCAATAACGTTGACATAAATTAAATATATTGACTAAATAGTTATTAGACTGGAATTATAAATTTGAAATGTTTTTGTGCCAAAAGTTCAACAGAAACTGGTTTATCATTATTTTTTCGAAGAAAAATTTATGATTAATTAAAAAAAAAATGTTCCCAAATTTATCATGATAACTCAACATGTTTATTTTTTGTCAATAATGGCATGTAATAACTATTTCCATTCTAAATATCTTGAAAACGATTGCTCGTAGCAATTCTTACCAAAAGACACTTTTTACGTAAAGAATCACCGAAATGTATATTTTTTCAATCAGTACCTTTTATACAGGTACGTACGAAAAGTTAATACTCGTCAAAATAGTTAAAAAACATGTAGGTTGCGCCCTCTCCAAATAAGAGTTATATGGACATCAAAATCAAATTTCTCATGTCAAAAAACTCCCAGACACCAATTTTCACCCAAATATTGACGTTACTTCAGAAATTATTTGGAAAAAATCGAAATAAATATGAAATTTCTACACCCCGTATCTCCGAAACTAAGAATTTTAGGATATACATTTATACCAAGTTTTTTACTTATTTTTATCTGCAGAATATGCTACCGAAATTTCCGGAATACAGTTCGGACCACCCTGTATAACTTCTGCATGTTTTCTTGTTTCCGTTCTTGTTTTTGATAAGATGCGTTATAGAGTATAGTTCCAGACTTAAAAACAGTTTTAATGCTACATACTGCAGGACTAACTAAAAATAATTGTGGGTTGACTAAAACCGAGAATAAAAAAACTTCCGACAATTCCGTAAACAAAAACCTAACTCACTCGTTGTTGCCTTATATCCCATGAAATATTTATAAGGTAAAATTCGATTAGGTATTCGATTTATTTCTGCCGGGAAAACTCCACTGCGGCAGATATATACGTCGAGGAGCGACACAGAAAAAAACTCGAGCAAAGCGAATCAGGAGTTGCTTCTCATAAATCTACGATCGTCTGTCTTGTTCTATTAGTGGCGTTGTTTGTTTTGTCTCGGCAAATTGCTTATGAATTTTGGAAGTTGGCATTATTGATGTATCGCCGTCGAGTGGAAGAGGTGCTGTTATAGACGATGTAGCGACACAACGACTTATTTGTACCATGATGGATTTTATCCGATAAAAAAACGGGAAGTGTAATAAATTTGGTGGCATTACAGGACCGAAGTTATTCATCTAAATATACCGGGTGCGTCTCAAAAGTGGCTCACCCCTATAACTTTTTTATTTTTTCAGATAAAAAAACGAGATTTGGTATGTTAGTATATTATGACATAAATTAGGATTGATTGACGTATTCAATAATTAATTTTGGTCACTTCCTGTTTCACCGGAAATGACTACAACTTTTGATTTTTAAATGGCACCCTCGGTATGTTTTTACTTTATTCGATAAAAAATGATACTCTGAATCGAATGATCATATGTCAACTTTTGACATATTCGGTCAAAAACAAATTGTATTTTAAATTTCGATCTAGAGTGTCATGGCTGTATTAAAAACACTAATTTTTGATCAAGGAGCTTTGGAAAAATAGATTTGATCGTTTAATGGTTTTAGTGTCTTATCCTGGCCTGTTAAAACATGCCTAAATCGTATTTTTCATATCGTCATTTCATATCTCAATTTTTTCAAATGGAACGAGGGTGGCTCGTTAGCATATTTAAAAAAAGCATTTTTTTACGAAAAATTTTATACCACACACTTGGTATTTCAAGTCAATTTGTCGTTATGAACCGCATGTAATAATTTCAAATAAACCATGCGAAAATGTCAAAGTTGACATATGATATGTCATTCTATTTAGAGTGTCATTTTCTATCGAATAAAGTAAAAAAATACCGAAGGTGCTATTTAAAAATCAAAAGTTGTAGTCGTTTCCGGTGAAACCGGAAGTGACCGAAAACAATTGAATATGTCAATCAATTCGGATTTATGTCATATAATAACATACCAAATCTTGTTTTTTTATCTGAAAAAATAAAAAAGTTATAAGGGTGAGTATTTAAATTTTAAAAAATTGTCAAAGAGAGTCAAATCAAATGTTTTCCATACATACAGGTTGGCGCCTGTATGTATGGAAAAATGTCGCCGCAACGATGGTTTATATCAAAATGAATTTTTGGGAGCATATGTAGGTTAACTCAAAGCATCTTTTAAAAATATTGAGAGTTCTACAAGGTGTCCCCAAAAAAAGTTACACATCAAAGTTGTGATTTTTGTATTGGAACACCCTATAGTATGAAAGAAGTATATAACTAAAATGCAAGGTTTTTGACATATTTCATATTTTCTAAAAATGAAAAAATTTTTAAGTAAAAGTTATTTTATGGTACGTATACATTGGTGCGCTGCGCCGCATTGGTCGCGCGTTACTTTTATTGTTTTAACGAACATCCCGCGATCCATAGAAATCCCGCGAACATTTGTTTCGTCGTTAATCATGTCTCTATCGTCCGAGAAGAACTACGCAATTTTAGTGATGAGTAGTGCAACTTTTTAAACACTCCATTAATAAACAACATTCGACCAAACCAATAGAGGCTAATCGGTGCGCGCGTGCCGAGCGTTCGCGGCGCAGCGCGCCTTAGTATACGTACCTTTAGAAAGAGATGTATGGAAAAAAATCCTTTACCTTGGATACTGTAGCGTTTTTTATAACAACTACCACTGCGAACGGCAGCTTTTCATCGGAGAGCAGTCGTGGGTAAGGTATTTCACTAGAGAGAAAACTACTCAATAACAATAAACAAAAAAATACAGATATTGGGCGCCAGGCATGTACAGAGAAAGAGAACACAGCTGTATATTACTTAAAACTAATGGCTATATTTATTCATGATGAATTCTGATGGTAAATAGCATTGTACAATTTTAATAATTATTATAGTGGTTAAATACTATTACAAGGCGTAATCTAATGAAACCTAAAATCTAAATCATATTGTAACTACTAAATCGACATAAATGTTCTTCATAATCTAACCTCTAAATATAGTCTGTACGATATTATTTAAAATATACGTTATTAAGTTAAGACTGAAAATCGACTGAAAATCTGAACCTAAATATACACTTAGCTGTTCTTGAGGCAATCCTGTTTCGAAGAGTAGCACCGTGAGGTAGGCACATATCTCTGCACTGTCTGTCGGCGATCCTGTTGGCCAAAACAACAAAAGGGGCCAGAATGAGGACACCATGAATCACTACAGCCGTAGCTACTGACTGGGCTTAGAAATGGGAGCGAAGCAGCATGGGGCTTACGCTGTATCCATACTATGGCAATATGGGGACACTACCTGTACCTTGGAACACTACTAGGACCTTGAATAATGTCCGTAACCTGGGCCATAAGCTTGGATCATAACCTTGGACACAGTCCGTCCATAAGACAACGGTACAGGGGAACACTACCCGTACCTTGGATACTACTAGGACCTTGGATAATGCCCGTACCTTGTAAATAGTCCGTACCTTGGACCCTAAAAATACAAAACTCTTGTTTAAAATCAAACAAGGTCTAATAAACAAAATGAACCTACCTCGAATTACTTCCGAGGGCTCACTAAATAATAAAGAACATGTCCTTTCTTCCATGTGACATTCTGGAGGACAAAAGAAAAGGGACGTCAACGTGCCAGCAAAATACAAATACAAATTAGGTTGGGACATCCAAAACTCTACCCTAAAAATATGCAGTAATAATATCGAATCTAAAAGGATAATATTTGATCTTTACCTGTTGCTTTGAAATAGCAGCTGATTCAGATTATACAGCAAGATTTAAATAATCACCATTTCTAAAAGCCGGGATGGTTAGGTTAGGCTACAGAGCGCTAAAAGCAAAAGTCAGTCGACAGCACAGAGAGTTGACAGAAGCGATGTTGACAGCGCCTCCACAGAGCGATAACAGGGTTGTGTCAAATGATAACAGGGTTGTGGACTAGAGAACGTAAAAGTTCGTCAAATAAATTATCCGGTCGGAACGATAGGGAATCCGGTGATGATACGCCAGACATCATATATCATAATCAAAGACATGTAACGAACTAAAAACGTTACAATACAAATACCGCCCCGTTTTGGAAATAGCTCAAAACAAAATTGAACGAGGCAACAAAAAATGCAAAAAAATCTCTCCACTCCCTCCTCACGAGTGGTTTTCAGGCACTTTTAAGAATCGAAAGTAGGTCGAGATAAACCGAAGTGGATCAAAATAACTTCAAAGTTGGGCAACGAAATGCGACCTTGACCTGTTTCGAAGAGTTTTCCGCATAGTGTAGGTTTATAGGTATACCTAGGCGTTAAAATTACTTTTTTATATTGTCACTCACGTCGCAAAAATTAATACTTTTGTGACAATTGAAAAAAAAATATTTCATTATATTTATTCAGATTTCATTTAAAGGCATGTGCACTAGGACGTATTTTTGTTGCAGATTTATAGCCATGTCGACCCACATCCAGAACTGCAAATTTTTAGACGGAAGCTAAAATATAGCTTTAAAATTCTAGTACGGAAGCAGTAAGAAACACACTTCGAAAAGCAAAGAACCAGCCAATCCGAACCGTCTTTTCATGACCTCCAAGTACATTTCTGGCGAATGCACCTACTGCAGATGTCACATGATCGTCCTCAAAGGCCAAAACAACCCGGCTTGTAGCGAGTGCTGTCCCAGAAGCAAGAAACTCGAATACAGATGCACCTGCATCCTGTGCAAGAAGCAAATTAACATGGAGGTAAGACGCAGACACCAGAAAGAGTGCAAATATGCCAGGCCGCAAGTTGTGGTCGAAAAACTTCAGCTACCCATTGAAATGTTGCAGAAAAATCAGAATTATAGTAGCCGCGGGTTCAATTCGAGTACCAGCGATCTGGATGGGCCTACTGATGGTTCTTATAAAACCAGAAGAGACTAGAGTGACGATGGTAAGAGTATCATCATCGTTTTTTACGTAACCTTTACATTCTTTCTTTATTTCACCCAGAAGGTAATCCTAAAATAAAGCCAATCCTAACCCAATTATTATTCCTACGAACCGTAGAAAACGTGTCTTGTCCGACGCGGACGTTTCTCGGCCCATAATTCATCCGTCAACAAGGTTTCCGGGCGGGATCGGCATGAGGCCCTTCTAATCAGCCTCGAAGGAAATTGGCAACAAATTGTCATGAGTCCGTTCGCCAGTCGGGGGTGGCGGCGAGGACCGTTAATCTGGCACGTGACGTTTACCGACCACCCTCTGTATAATGGGTGTCGGGAAGGGTGTGGAAACGTGGGGCTTGTACGGTGTCGAACGAGAGGATCTCTCACTTAGCTGGTGATTTATTTAAGTGTTGAAAGTGAGCATAGTCGTTAATTCGTTTTGGAGTCGTTAAGAAATTATCGGAGTAAAAGGATTAATATACCGGGTGCGTCTCAAAAGTGGCTTGCTCCTATAACTTTTTATTTTTTCAAACAAAAAGACGAGATTTGGTATGTTAGTATCTACATATATAAAATGCTAATGTTTATCTGTGTCGTCTCTACTGAAGTAACGACTTGCTCTAGAAAGTTGATTCTTTTACTAAAAGATAGCTAATTGGCTCTTCTAAAAACTGTCGTCGCCGGATTTTTTGTTTTTCATTTAATTAAAAAAAAAGTATTTTTTTCCTGATGTCGTGGCGGATGCGCCAGGCTTCAACTAGTATGACATAAATTAGGATTGATTGACGTATTCAATAATTGTTTTTGGTCACTTCCTGTTTCATCGGAAATGACTACAACTTTTAATTTTTAAATGGCACTCTCAGTATATCTTTTTTCGATAGAAAATTACACTCTGAATAGAATGACATATCATATGTCAACTTTTGACATTTTTGCTTAAAACAAAATTGTATTTTACATTTCAATCTAGAGTGCCATGGCTGTGTTAAAAACACTAATTTTTAATCAGCCTTGGAAAAATAGATTTTGAGATTTGCCTAATATTTTAGTGTCTTGTCCTTGTCGGTTAAAATATGTCCAATTGTTTTTTAATCATATCTCATGGAACAAGGGTAGCTCATCAGCATATCTGGAAAAAGCATTTTTTTTACGAATAATTTGGTACCACACACTTGGTATTTCGAGTCAAATTGTCGTTATGAACATAGAGTGCCATGGCTGTGTTAAAAACACTAATTTTTCATTTTTCATCAGTCTTGCAAAAATAAATTTGATTGTCTAATATTTTTTAGTGTCTTGTCCTTGCCGGTTAAAATATGCCCAAATCGTATTTTTAATCATATCTCATATATAAGAATTTTTAATCATTTTTTAAAAAGGAACGAGGGTGGCTCATTAACATATTTAAAAGCATTTTTTACGAATAATTCATTTTGAAATGACACTCTCAGAATTTTTTTACTTTATTCGATAGAAAATGACACTCTGAATAGAATGACATATCATATGTCAACTTCGCATTCGATATTTTCGCATAATATGGTTTATTTGAAATTGTAACATGCGGTTCATAACGACAATTTAACTCAAAATACCAATGTGTGGTATCAAATTATTCGTTCGTGCTTTTTCAAAATATGTTAATGAGTTACCCTTGTTCCATTTGAAAATGATATATGATTAAAAATACGATTTAGGCATCTTTTAACCGGCCAAAACAAAACACGAAAAACATTAGACGATCAAATCTATTTATCCAAGGCTCCTTGATTAAAAATTAGTGTTTTTAATACAGCCATGGAACTCTAGACTGAAATTTAAAATAAGATTTTTTTAGAGCGAAAATTTCAAAAGTTGACATATGATATGTCATTCTATTCAGAGTGCTATTTTCTCGAATAAAGTAAAAATACACCAAGAGTGCCATTTAAAAATCAAAAGTTGTAGTCATTTCCGGTGAAACAGGATGTGACCAAAAATAATTGAATGCGTCACTCAATCCCAATTTATGTCATACACTAACATACCAAATCTCGTTTTTTTGTCTGAAAAAATTAAAAAGTGATAATGGTCCACTTTTGAGACGCACCTAGTACAGTTCATCAATGTTTTTAGATCATTGAATTTATTCTTTCTGGTCTTCTTTTGGGAGTTTGTGTGGTATGATTTAGGTGGAAATATAGAGAAAGTAATACATAAGATTTAGGTATGTTTAAGAAAACCTGCCTAAGTTAGTAGACATTATGTACGAGTTTAAAAAAAATACGGTTCCTCTATAAGAGTTCATATACACGTAAACCCCCAAAGAACCAAAGAACTTAAGCATTCTTACGTTTATATATTCAAAATCTGCATAAAAATTCCTACGGATTTCAAAATTTTCATATTTTTAGAACTATGTTTAATATTTTTCTGAGAGCTCCGGAAAACGCTTTAAAACTAGCAAAAAAAGTCAATTTTTCGTGTTTTTTCCGAGGCGTAGTCATGAAAATTGGCAATTTTGGACAAGACACAGATTTTCATAGAACTTCCATTATTAACTAGATAAAAGATATAGAATAAGAAAATATAGGCTTAGATAAAATCTTAACCACCATCAAAAATTGTTCAGAAACAGGGGTTGCAAAAATGAATTTTCTCAAAAGAACAAAGCACACAAGCTTTCTTCGTTTATATATTCAAAACCTACACCAAATTTCCTACGGTTCCTGAAATATGAAAAAAGTCCCAAAAATATAACACTATGTTACAAAAAATATGAAAATTTCAGAATTTGTAGTAAAATGTCAGGTCAACAATTGAATTTTTTAGGAATAATTTATTCTTGTCTTTATACTAACGAAAAGTGTATTAAAAATATTATTTCTAAATCAGAGTTTTCAATTGTAATTTCTCTCTTTGTCATCCGATATATCAGCTATATTTTCCAGATAACAAATGATGGATGCCAACACTCCAGGGCAACTGTTCCCAATCTGACAATTCTCCAATTTTCAGTCCATCCATCACGTCTGATTTGCACCATTTTTTTTCTTTCAAACTCATACAGTATATTAAAATGAATGATTGAAGATAATTCATTAACAAAATAAATAACATATACAGTGTGGCCCAGTGTTCACAATAAACTTTGTAAAAAAACTTTGAAATCGACTACTTCTTCGAAGAACGAATCTACGCCACAAGCATTTAGGAATAACATAAACAGAAGTTAATATAACATTTTCAAGAGCTTCATGTCCTGCAGTAACGTTTGCTTTTTGCTTATTTATATTATACTAGCGTGTACCAGCGACTTCGTTCGGGTCGAATTAATCATTTGTAATGGTGATGATAAAGCAAAGCAAGAATTTCCATTAACATACAAACTGGATAAAATTTTCTCACATTTCTGTCAGCATGAGAAAAAACAATATGGCGATATTATTATATAACTTGATAATATTTGAGGGGTAGTTTCATCTCGTTGGAATTTGACTTTCGAAAAATCCGTTTGCCAAAAATAAGCTTTTTACGTCATGCAGAATCGTGGTTAAGAAATTACCCAACTTTTTGGAACACTCTGTATGATTTTTTAAAAAATTTCAAAATATGTAAAAAACCAAATAAATTATGCTTGTCCAAGCGTTTTCCCGAAAGACTAACCGTTTCTTAAATAAGAAATTGTAATATTTGAGGGGCGTTTTCACACTCTTGGAATTTGAGATTCGAGAAACCCCTCCTTATCGAACCTCTACACCCCACAGTCAATCCGTTTGCCAAAAATCAGCTTTAAACGTCAAGCAGTTTAAGCAAAATCGCGATTACTCAGTGGTCATATTTTATGAAACAAACTGTATAAGTTTATAAAAAGTCTTAAAATATGTCTTATTCAATAAAGTCTTATTCAAACTCACCGGTTTTTGAATAAAAAATATTTTAATATTTGAGGGATAGTTTCACCCCCTTAGAATTCGAGTTTCGAAAAATCCCTTCTTATGGAACCTCTACACCCTAAAGTCAATCTGTTTTCCAAAAATCAGCTTTTTACGTCAAGCGCTTCAAGCAGGATCGTCATTAAGCGTTTTTTCGGAAACTTGACCGTTTTTTAAATAAAAAATATTGTAATATTTGAGGGGTGGTTTCACCCTCTTGGAACTGGAATTTGGAAAAATCTCTTCTTATCGAACCTCTACACCCTAGAATCAACCTGTATGCCAAAATTGAGCTTCTTACGTTGAGTGGTTTGAGCAGGATCGTGATTAATCAGTATGTCAGTCACTTAAGGATTTTATACATCAGTATAGATTAATGTGAAATTATAGTCAAAACTAAAAATAAAAATGCTAATTTTTTGCTCCTTATATGGTATCTAATATTATAATAATATAATCCTTATGTAAGTAATGATAATATAAAACACTCTGACTTTTTAAGGTCTCTGGTTTAATAAAATATGTCATGTTAAAATGGTTTGAATCAATTTATTTTATTTTTATAGAGATAATATTTATTTATGAATAAATACATATAAAAACGGCAGTATATTTTAATAAATCTAATTGTTAACAATAAACGAACTAAAATAAATAAAAAAGTATATGTTTTAATTAAAAAAAGTATATATTTTAATTAAAAATACTCGATCAAATAAAACGTTTGATAACGGATGCTTCTGGTCATTATTAAATTTTAAATAATTTTCAATATTAAATTTAATATTATTCGATTAAACAGATAAAATACAACAATATGAAAATTAATTTAATTAAATTGACATATTCAATTGTTTCAGTTGTAACGTTTGCTCAATGAATCAAATATAATATGTGGCTCAAAATGCTGACATATTTGGCATCAATGGCGGATAGTGTATAAGAGCACTGATGATGGAATACACTTGACAATTAGTAGTGTTGATACTTATTGATAGTGATGTGTCGGTATTTGAGTAACGCGATTTTAGAGCGGTATTTTTCCCCTATATATCCCCTAGTGGGAAAAAAACGAGAAGCATAAAACTCCAAATAGTATCATACAAATTAAATAGGTCTGGCATTATTCGAAAAATGAAGTATAAAAGAATAATAATATAGTCATAAAGATTATATTATTGAAGTGAAATTTCTTTACGCGCGATGGAAGTAAAAATTCAAGGCCGTGACACACCACGACCTTGACACGATATAACCTTGACCATGCTTTGGCGCACGACCGAGCGAGAAAAAAAGTGGTAAGGATCACGCAAACACCAAAAAACATTTGATTTAAAACTAAGAAAATCATTATAATAAACTTAATACTGTACCTGGGTATTGTACTAATCTTGTGTGCTAGGAAGTAAATTTTCATGCATAATTTCATCGATAGGTTTTTGGCTTCTGAATAACGGTCTAAGTAAAGTATCTGGCTCATTTGCCAGCTCAGAATTAGAGTTTAGAGTTAGTAACTCGCATTTTCATTGGTGGACATCGTCATATTTATTTCAAACCAATAAACCACGAGAACATTCGTATAATTTAACAAAATTACTGTAAAACACTATAAATACGAATTGTTGGTTAGGTTCAAAATGTTTTCTCTTCTGAGGTTTAAGTTTGTTATTTGTAAGGCATTGGGGGGCATTGTCAACTCTGATGCGGAGCGCATCTCGTTCTAATATGTTCGTTTATTTTGGTGAATTACCGTTTTATTGCTAATTCCCCACGTGCCCGACGACATCAGAAGTGGTTGAGAACCTTTAGTGTTGGTATTTTGTGAAGTTCTGTTTGTCTCAAGTTCAGATACTCAGTTATAAATCGCAATCGCAAAAAATCATGTTATGAGTGGTATCTTTAGAAGAAAGCTCTACATCGAATTCTCAGTAGTACAAAACACCGTATAACACTGTACACGTCCGCAGTACTTCTATTTTAAAGTGAGCACATTTTCATTGAAACAATGCGGGACCATAGGAAAGCAACATTTGAAGACCGATACTGAAGGCTCCAGTAGACCAAATGAACGGTTGGTCTGTTTTGAATGAAAGTTTCTTGAAAAGGAATTGTCTGTTTAGAGGATATAAAGATCCAAAAGTTAAGGTAAATAGCATATTGATCACTCTCTTCCAGGCATATTGATCGCCCTCTGCAGGCATATTGACCGCCCTCTCCAGGCATACTGAGAGCCCTCTATAGGCAGATTGATCGCCCTCTTCAGGAATATTGATCCCCATCATAGGGACAATTTTTGGTCGCTATCTCAGGCAAAACAGTGATCGCCATCTTAGGCACAATTTTGATCGCCATCTCAGGCAAAACTGTAATCGCCAGCTTAGGCACAATTTTGGTCGCTATCTCAGGCAAAACATTGATCGCCATCTTAGGCACAATTTTGGTCGCCATCTCAGGCAAAACAGTGATCGCCATCTTAGGCACAATTTTGGTCGCCATCTCAGGCAAAACAGTGATCGCCATCTTAGGCACAATTTTTGCTCGCCATCTCAGGCAAAACAGTGATCGCTATCATCGTCATCTTGAGCATAATCTTAAACGTTAAACTCACGCATACTTTGTCAATAATAGTTGGCCTCTCGGTTGGCCTAAATCATTTTTTTTTATTTTGTCGTTATAGAAAACTAGCTTTTGAGGACGAAAGTTGTACAGGATGGCCGTGCTGGCCTAGGCGCGGTTGCGACCGGTGATTCAATGATGTCTTATCACCGCTAACTCAGGAGAATGATAGATACGGCCATCGAGTGAGGTTTAAATTTGTTATTTGTAAGGCATTGGCATTGTCAAATCTGATGCGGAGCGCATCTCGTTCTAATATGTTCGTTTATTTTGGTGAATTACCGTTTTATTGCTAATTCCCCACGTGCCCGACAACATTAAATAAATTTGAGCGTTAACGGTTGTATTCCACAAAATTTGCAGGCTATTGAGGAAACAGAAAATGTACAGATTACAGAAATAAATTGAAAATAACATTTATATTAAAACAGCATTATATGTCACTTTTTCAAACATGTTCTTCAAATCCCACAATTTAATAGCTGTTAATAAGAAGGTTTACTTCAAATATGAGCACATTATGCAATATATTGTACACTGAGCCATAGTGCACACAAAATTTTTTTTATTAATATTATTTTGTCTTTCATAAAATACATAAACTGGAAATAGATGGTTGATTCTAAGAAACATTCAATAAAACGACATTGTTAAAAATAGAAAGCTGTTGCTGGTGTCAACATAAACAGCCTATATTTCATAAAAAAATGTTTTTAAATATATTAATTCTTTGTATCCATACTTACCCGACATATTTTTATACATACTTCTATAGGAATAAGTAATATCTCAGATTATTTTTTCGAAGTTAAGGTTGCCTTTTCCTATTTATAAAAATGTAATTCCAGGGAGATTGCCCTAAAGACGAAAATACACGTTTTCAAAAGATGAATTTTCTTAAAATAGGTTTTATATATCACGTAGTATAAATAATGTATTAACTGATTCCTCAGAGTATTAACATTTCCTTAAAGCGGATAGACAACGTGTTATTTGAATTAAAATGGTTTTGTCGATCTTCCGTTGTTTTTAATTTGTGATTTACACAACTACAAGTTACAACGTTTTAAATAATTAAGAATGTCACTCTACGTTATCAAGTATACCGGGTGCGTCTGAAAAGTGGCTCACCCCTTAATCTTTTTTATTTTCTCAGTTAAAAAAACGGGATTTGGTATGTTAGTAATATGACATAAATGAGGACTGACTGACGTATTCAATTCTTTTCGGCCACTTCCTGTTTCACCGGAAATTACTACAACTCTTGATTTTTAAATAGCACACTAGGTATTTTTTTTATTTTATTAGATAGAAAATGACACTCTAAATAGAATGACATATCATATGTCAAATTTTGACATTTTTACTTAAAACAAAAGTGTATTTTACATTTCAATCTAAAGTGTCATGGCTGTGTTAAAAACACTAATAATCAGCCTTGGAAAAATATACCTCAATTTTTTCAAATAGAACGAGGGTGGCTCATTAGCATATTTGGAATAGCATTTTTTACGAATTATTTGGTACCACACACTTAGTATTTCGAATAAAATTGTCGTTATGAACCGCATGTTTTATTTTCAAATAAACCATATTCGAAAATGTCATAAGTTGACATATGATATGTCAACTTTGGGTGCCATTTAAAAATCAAAATTTGTACTAATTTCCGGTGAAACAGAAAGTGGTCAAAAACAATTAAATACGCCAATCAATCCAAATTTATGTCATATAACATACCAAATCTCGATTTTTTATCTGAAAAAATAAAAAAATTATAGGGGGTGAACCAATTTTGAGACGCGCCCGGTATACTAAAACTGAATATTTCTAGACACAGAAAAAGTTGGAACTAAAGAATTTGAACTAGATTAGAATCTGAACTAGTAGAAACTAGAGAATTTCGTACTTCAATTGTCTATTTATTTTGCTTACACAACGTTTCGGTCACAAGTATCACTAACCGTTATCAAGTGTGAATTAATCTAAATCCTAAAACTACTAAGCTACTTTCAAAACTACTTTATACTACCATTCCCTGTGAAATAGTTGGATGCAGTCAAGCATGAAGTTGTCATCAATATACCACGTTATGGCATGGTCTTTTACCTGCTGAGCCACCTGTCTTTACTACTACTGTGTCTACTGTTTAATGCTAGAGTGAGGTGTTTCTCAACAAGTTGTACCGGGTGGCCAACTAAGAATGTACGCCGGCTGTATCTCAGAAACTACTTACCGTATAACTTTGGGAAACATTTTTTATAAGTAAATCGACCAAGAGAAATGGCTGGAAATTATTTTCAAGATCTAAAAATGTCCGCTCGGGGGCGCTTCTCTGATAGCCAATCAGAAAACAGGGTTTTTCTCAGAAATATGCAGGTAAACAGGTATTTTAAATATTACTATTGTAAACATCGAGAAATTTGTATTTTTTTTGATATAGAGTATTTTGCTCTATCTCATAAAATAAAGTGGTGGGGGAAGGTTAAACTTGCTTTTATTAAAATAAGGATAACTCTGATTTAGGTTACCCGATTTAAACAAACTAGGGATCGTTTAAAGGAGCTTTTCGTCCTTAATGATTCCCAGTATAAATTTTGTTTCCATTTTTTTTTCGTGGTAGCTAGAGTGCGCTATTTGACATCATAACAGATATTGCGCTTTTGCATAAAAAATGTAAGTGGGGGGCTATATTTCTCTTTACGCAGTTAAATAGAGCACAAAATTTCCAAAATATCAGCGCAAACCGCAACTTTCTACCTTCTCTCTAACCGGAGATATTAAGAGAACAAATTATGTTAGGCTGCCGCTTAGGATTATATGGTCTAAACCCGGTTTTCTGATTAGCTATGAGGGAAGCGCCCCCTAGCGGAAATTTTTCGAACTTATAATAATAACTAAGAATAATTTCCAGCGATTTCTCTTGATCGATTTGCTTATTAGAATTTTTTCCCCAAAGTTATACGATAAGTAGTTTCTGATATACAGCCGGCGTCCATTCTTAGTTGGCCACCGGGTACATTCTTGATATTTCATCCACTAGGATTTGGAGGAGTAGAATTTTCCTTTTCATGATATTCCAAGCTCTTGAGCTGACAATTTGACGCTAGTAATAACGGAACGAGTTCAGAATGTTATTGTGAAATTTGATTATTGATATACAGAGTGACAAAAATTAGTGTATTTAACTTCGGTGAGTGATTCTACAGATAAAAATAAAACAAAAACTTCATATTATCTACAATGCCCTAAAATACTTACCGAAGAAGTTACAGTCCTCGAAAATGTAAATAAAAATAACATATTTTGTTAATTTTTAACAACATTGATAAACCGTTTCTCTTGAAATTTGGTACACTTACGCACATTTTAATGCCAAAGCGATTTTAAGGCATATGTTCATAGGAATTGTTTCTTTTAATTTTTTCGGTAGAATCGTCTACCGACATTAGATAAACTGTTTTTTGACTCCCTGTACAAATACCTAGCCACAATCAAATACTATTTTAGAATCAAATTACCTCAAATGCAAATTGAAAAAAGGCGTATTAATTGGGTTATGCTAATCGCCTATAAAAACACCCCAAGATAACGGGTCAAAGCAAATGTTGACTTTAAAAAAAGGTAGATCTCACCCCTTACCGGTCGGGTTTCCCCACTCGATGAAATGCCAGTTATCCGATCCCTTTTTTTTTCATTAATTTAGTCCGGTCCTGAAAAGGACTGATAAAGGCCGATATTAATTATCAATCGTTCAATCTTTTTCGTCCTCTTTGGGGAGTTTGAGTGGTGTGATTTAGGTGAAAATATTATACAGGTATACCGGGTGATTTTCAAGTGTCTCTCTCCTATATTTTTTTTATTTTTTTCAGATAGAAAAATGAGATTTGGTACGTTAGTAATGGGACATAAATCGGGATTGATTGACGTAAAGTCACCTCATAAAGTTTGACCTCATAGTCTCTTAAATATTCTTCAGAATAATTTCAATTTTGGTAGTTATGTTGTGTAGGTATATTAGAAAACAAGGTTAGTTAATTTTGGTTTGTTTTCTATAATAACTTAAATTGGTGAAAAAAAATATATTCGGTTGCAATTGGCACTATTAAGAACACCTTGTCCCAAATAACGCCATTTGTTATTTCGATGAAGAAAAATACACAAGAAGGCTATAAAAGTTTTGTTTCGGAATAAAAAAGTATATAATACCTACTCATCCCAAAAATTCAATAACACGAGTTAGTATAAACTAACATTCTTATTCAAAACAAACAAATGAAATGTTATCCCCTTTAGATAGTCCTACATATTCCTCGTGGATGTAACGATTGTACGCAACACAAAGACGCATGTCAAAGACATGCTCTTCTTGATAAATCAAGCCAAGTCAACTTTCTTGGATATATATATTTTTTAATTTAATTCCATATAGTTCCTAACAACGCCAGTGGAAGATTTTTTTCACCGGCGTTATTAGGTGCATATGATTTAAAGAGGACTGTTATTGATTGGGGATGAGTTTCCCCTGTTATTGTATGTAGTTAATTAGTATAATATACAATCTTATGAAAATATCAAATAACAACACTGAGGTAAATGTTTTGTTTGTATTTAAAGCAGAAATAACTAAAAACAGTATATCTATACGCTATTTTTTGAAAAAAAATTGTTTATTTTGAAAAACCTATTGTTGGAAATAACGATCGCGATGGCCATGACAAAAAAAACAATAGAACTGGATAATTTATTTGGTCTGGCTCTCTCTAGCAGAGTTGCCAGATTCTCACAATAAAAAAGCAGGACAGTGTCGCTAATGCAGTATTACATTGAGAATGCAATATTACAACAACCACTACAAAACTTAAGTTGAAGGTTGGAACCTTTGGTGTTACACAGCAAAATAAAAACATTTATTCATGAGCAGGTTTGAAGTGGAGGCTAAGAATCAGTTTGAGTATTTTCCAAGAGTATGGTTTAGGTATGTGGATGATATTTTTGCTGTTTTTGACACACATTCAGACACCATAGATAATTTTATTTCTAAGTTAAATAATCATTTTCCTTCCATTAAATTTACGCATGAAATTGAGAACAACGACAGATTACCATTTCTAGATGTATTAGTTATTAGAAATAATAATAATTGCCTGGAATTTGATATCTATAGAAAAAATACCACTACACGCAGATACATTCCTAATGAATCATATCATAGTGTTGAACATTAAATGGCTAGTTTAAATTTCTTAGTTCATAGATTACTTAGTTTTCCACTTTCCAGCGAAAGATATGAAATAGAAAGAGATTACATTAGTAGTGTAATGGATATTCTCCTTCACTAGTTGATAAAATAATTAGAAAACGTAGGTATAGGTTAATGATTTCTGAAAATTCGACTTTTCAAATGGAGAAAGATACGTCAAAATATTTTTCAATACCGTTTGATAGAGAGTTATCCCGTGGTCTAAAAGGAATTTTTAAGAATGTCAATTATAAACTTGTGTATAGTGCTAATAATAAATTACAACAATTGTTAGGTAATCCGAAGGATAAAACACCTCCGCTGGAAAGATCGGGTATTTATGAAATTTCCTGTAAAGATTATAATCAGAAATATGTTGGGCAAACTAGAAGATCAATATTAACTAGATTTAAAGAACATTTAGCTCAGATAAGATATGGTAGACCGGATAAATCTTGCGTTGCCGAACATATTGTTGATAAAGAACATTGTATAGATCTTAATAATTTAAAATTAATTAAATAAGTCTCAAATTACAGGCAATTAGATGCATATGAAAGCATCAGAATTAATAAATTTAAAGATAGTATGAACAGAGACAACGGTCCAGTTCCTTCAAGTTCTTTGTTCCTACTACTCTAGTGGCGGAATTTTAACTGTTACGCTCGGTGGGCTCTGACTCGGTTGGCTAGATCTTGCCACGCCCACTCGGTGCTCACTGAGGGAGTATATAAACGCTCAACTTGTAGATTGTACTTTAGTTTATAATCATCTGCTGATGATGCTAACATGGTTAGCGAAACGCGCGTCCAGTGTAGAAGTAAAAGTGTTTTGGAGTATTGTGGTAATTTAGTGTTTTTATTTCACTACAAAACTTACAGCCAAAAAGACGGTATATAGCATAGAGGGTACAAAAGCTAATCAGTGTTTAAGTCAATCAACAATGGCATTGAGATAATGAGATTTCAAAACATGATGAAAAATTAATGTCCATTTGGAGATAGTAAGTTACAATAGTATTTATAGATAAAAAACATTACCAACTTCTGTATACAGAAAACCCACACATACGGGACAATATTTAAGTTTTCAGTCAAACGGTTCTGAAGCAAGAAAGGAATACTTAATTAAAACTTTATGTTATTGAGCAAATACCATATGCAGTGGCCAAGCATCACTTAATGTTGAATTAAATAATATTAAAACGGATCTGCTACAAAATGGTAACTCTAAGAAGTCTATAGGCAAAATTGTATCAACTTGTCAAACTGACTCATTGGTTTATCGATCTGAGGAAGAGGCTCGTCGCAAGAATTAATACTTTTATGACGTTTTAAAAAAACATTTTATTCCTAGATAGTGAAAAAGCGGGAAATTCGAGACGATTTACTTGAGAGGCGAAAGTTATTTTTTAAAAAGCGGGATATCTGGCAACCCTGCTCCTCTAGCTGGACATTTATTTTCCGGGATATTAAATTGGCCCACTGATTTAGAGACATAATATAAAAACGCGAAGGCATTGATTTTGCGAATTATTACAAAACATTAACCGGCTGATTTATGTCTCATATTGGTTTTAAATATCCGCGCCGGATAAATTTTCGCGAGGTCTAAATTAAAAGCTTCATCATTTATTTAACGTATTTATATTTGAAATTGTTAACACAATATTGTCATGACGAATAGACATGTATAAAATAGAGAAAAGAGACTAACCTTATACAGAAAAGTAAAAAATTCCTATATCTCTGTGGCGAATTAATTTCTTCAAAATAGAAAGTAGCAAAATAAGCGTTATTTAACGTTTTATGTAAAAATGGCTAGGTATTTTTACACAAATGAAGAAGGAAATTAAAGATAAAGGATTATATTATATCCGCACTGCAGCATAATTTAGACAACTTCTTTATTTTTAAGATTTTGATGGTCAAACATCAACAAAATATTCCTTATGTTGGGACTAAATTTTCTCGAAAATAAAGACATAATTTAAAATTCCATTACAATACGGATATAGACTGAAGTTTTTTAATTAGACTGATAGTAGTATGAGTAGATCCTTATTAATTGATAAAATCTAGATGGCTGTGATATATCTGTCGTTAATTTAACAAAAATGAAATGATGTAGAATAAAATAAATAAATAAATAAATGCCTTTATTGTCAAAACATTTTTCAATTTGTAGACAAAGGTAACAAACAAAGTAAAAATAACAAGGTACACAAACAAAAAAACAAAAGATAATACAAAACATTATACAAATAATATTGTCAGTCTTATTGTTAAAATAAACATTTATAAATGTTTATAATGTCAAAGAACAAAAAATAAAAATAATATTCAAAAATATTTAGCTACTTTATAGTAAAATATCAATGACCTCTAAATAAATTAATTTCGATATCATTAGTGAATATAGTAATAGCAAACATTAGACCAGTGTTGACAAGATCAAATTCGATTTTCAAAATATAATTCATTTACGGCGTAGAAAGCCTTGTCTAGTAAATAAGAGTTCAATGCTTTGCGAAATGAAAAAAATGATGTTATGGATTTGATTTCAAATGGCAGGTGATTGTGCATTTTTTTCGAGTTGTATAATATTGAACTTTTAACTAACTGTGAGCGTGGGGTAGGTAGATAAAGATCTTGCTCCGGGTTCCTGAGTGGATAAGTGTGAGATGGCCTTTCTTGAGAAGCTGATACATGTTTACGTATTAGGCAAACGGACTCAAATATAAATAAGGAAGGAAGAGTCAATATTTTTAATTTTTTAAAAAAGTCCCGGCAATGAGTTCTGCTGTTCAGTCCCAGTGAATATCGAACAGCTCTCTTCTGGAGCCTGAAAATGCGGTCAAATTGAGTCGCACAACACGCACCCCAGAATGGAAGGGCATACCTGAGGTGCGACTCAAAAAGTGCATAATAAACAGTTCTAGCCACTGACAAGTTAAGCTCCTTAGAAACAGACCTTAATGCAAAACAGGCAGAGCTCAATTTTTTCGACAAAGCTTCGATATGTATGTCCCATTTCAGAGAATTGTCCACAACAAGCCCTAAGAATTTTACAGACTTGACGACGTCAGTGGTGGTGTTGTTAAGTACAAAAGGCTGCAACGAGTTTTTATACGACAAAGCTTTAGTTTTAGAAATGTTGAGACTCAGGAGGTTCGAATCGCACCAAGATTTAATGGTGATTGTCATTTGATATAATCCTATGAAGTGCCGTGATGTCCTTGTTGCTCCAAGTGAAGCTAGTGTCGTCCGCAAAAAGACATATTTTGCCACTGATGTTTATGTTAGCAATGTCGTTAATAAAAAGAAGAAACAAAATAGGGCCTAGTACTGAGCCTTGTGGTACTCCACATTCTATTGGCTTGCTAGAAGACAACGTGGTAGCCACCCTCACAAGTTGACTTCTGTTGCTCAGATACGACTTAAACCATTCGAGAGATGATCCCCTGAACCCATAGTGCTGCAGTTTATTAATTAAGATCTTATGATTTACACAATCGAACGCCTTAGAAAAATCACAGAAAATTGTTGCTGTAGAGTGATGGTTGTTTAGGCTGGAGTAAACTTTATTAAGGAGGGAAAACATAGCGTCATTTGTGGACTTGTTGCTTAGAAATCCAAATTGATATTCAGTAAGTATTTTGTACTTAAACAGAAAAGATACCAGCCTTCTTTTAACCAACCTTTCTATGATTTTAGATAGCGTTGGAAGGAGTGCAATTGGGCGATAGTTAGAAGCTTTATCTATGTCTCCTCCTTTATGCAGAGGAATGATTATTGCCGTCTTAAGACATTTTGGAAAAATACCATTTTGGAACGATATGTTTATTAAAATTGTTAGGTGATTCAGAGTGCTTTCTGGCAGATTCGAAAACATTTTTAAAGTTAACCCGTCGGTCCCAGAAGAGGATTTATTTTTGATGGTATTAATTGTACTGCGAAGCTCTTCTAAAACTACAGGCGAAAAAAAGAAACTGTGTAAGTTTACAATATCATTAGAGAGATAAGAAAGTGGATCATGAGGAGGACATATGGTATTAGTTAAGTTTTACGCTACATTTACAAAGTAATCGTTAAGGTTCTCAGGTGAGGTAGAGATATTGCTAGATGAACAAAAAAAAAGCTTTGTTTCTCAACTCATTCACAATAGACCTTGTTTCTTTAGCAACATTACCAGAATTGACTATTCTCCTATTATAATAAAGGTCCTTAGCGGCTCTTATAGTCTTATGATAAATTTTTCTGTATAGTTTTACGTAATTGTGGAAGAAGAGACTGTCTGAGAATTTTTTTAAGTGAGATAATGAACGCATGTTTTTAGAAGATATGCGTAGACCTTTAGTGGTCCAAGGTTTATTATGCTTATTTTTTATAGGCCTAAGAGGAAAGGATTTGAACGCTAGACTGGTTAATGTTTTTACGAAAATAGAAAATTCGGTGTCGACATCATAAGAGCTAGTATCCCAGTTGGTTGTTTTACATAAGTGGCTGAACTTTTGAGCATTCTTTTCAGAAAAAATACCTCATAATTTACGAGGGGCATTTTTGTTTTTGGTCTTCATCGAAAATTCAGTTAAAACTACTTCATGATCAGAGAGACCCGAGCTAAAGACGTTGCAGGCGATGGAGTTAGGATCAAAAGATGACACAACATAGTCTATAGTACTAGAACTGGTATTGGATATTCTGGTAGGTGAGCCTACCTATGCATGGCTATTCCAAAAGAATCAAAAATGGACTGAAGAAACTCCTGAGCAGCACATACACTAAGAAAGTCAATATTAAGATCACCACACAAAATTAACTAATAATATTCAACGGTAATAAAAAGATTTTTAAGTTAAGACAGGCTTAAAACATATTTCAATTATTAGAGAATTAAAACTAGTTATAAACGTATAATTATGTGACAAAAATTAGCTAGATAAAATCAAATGGCTTCGTTTGCTTTTCACTGCATAAAATTATTCATTTTTTAAAAGATCTGTTTATGTTAAGAGACATATCTGGAGTTCTACTTAAAAGCACCGATATCATTCCTCTTATGATGCCGACAATAATTGTTCAGATTCTTTAAACACTGTCTTTACACATATCTTCATAAATAAGTCCAAACTAGGTAAATCAGGAGCATTTAAGCATTCTGTTAATTGATGAATGCACACTGCAGTCACCAATTAATAGAATCATATCAATTCTCTCTGATGTAGGAGAAGTTTCCAGTTTCGGCAAATTTCTGAGAATATTTTTTGTTTTAATAGACACAAAATGATAACTAGTTGTTAAAATTGATCTAATTAGATAGGTATCTTGAAGTAACGTCAGACATATCACAGCCACCTAGATTTTATCAAATAATAAAATCTACTGACGCTAAATCATAAAAATGAAAATATCTATGAAAATCTTTGTTTAAGGGGTAGGCAACCTTTATAGCATTTTGAAGAGACATGAATTCCCCGTTAAATATCGGAATAATATACTGGGTGTTGCATTTAAAATAAAATAGTCACTTGCTATTAAAGGCGACCAATGTTCAATATTAATTTTGTCTCACCTGTATAAATTTTTGGTTAGATGGATTTAAAGAACAATAGTTATTTTAATTTCACATTAGTCTATACTAGGTAAATTCCAATTTAGGTAGTTTTTATTGAAATTTAAAATTTGTTGTTCATTTTTAGAAAACGTTAAATATATCGAAAACCTTACATTTTAGTCATATACTTCTCTAATGAAACTAGCAATTATTTTTCTGTTAGAATCCGAAAATCAACTAATATGTAGGGTGTTCCATTACAAAAAATACAACTTTTGATGTGTTACTTTTTTTTAGGACACTCCGTAGAACTCTCTATATTTTTAAAAAATTCTCTAAATTAACTTCAATAATTTATTTCAGTACAAGCTGTCGATCTTGAGAGGAGCCACCCTGTATATTATGCCAAAAATCAAAAGACTAATAAAGTTGATTTTCAATGGTATATCAGATTTCTAGAGTAGAGCCATTTTCTAAGTTTTACATAATAATGAAATAAAGAATAAAAACGTTATTAACGTTTGTCTGGTATTCCTCAATAAAAATGTCTCCAATATCTGCAGATATTTCTCTATTCTGTCAAAGGCTTGGACAGAAACCAATTAAAAGGTTTGCTAATGTAAAAAAGTAGTTATTCAATCGAAATAAAGACAGGTTATCCTTTTTTTCAATTAAATCTGGTCGATAAGGCATTTGAATGGCCGTATATATCTAGAACTAGGATTAGCTTCAATTAGAATGGAAAGTCGCTTTAAATTGGAAGGAAGGACTCGTCAACTTCGAATCAGGTCAAAAGTTTCCTCCGGTTTCAGTTAAGCCCATTTCATTTGACAGCTTTTGTCTTTAGTTCTAGATTCCTTTTTTCGGATTTTTAAAAAAAATATATATTTTTTGATTTCGAATTGTATTAAATACCTAATATTAGAGGTTTATTCAACAGTATTTTTCCCTATTGTCTTTACAAGAGGAAAAACTTTTTTATTATCAACATTTTGAGAGAAATGGATTCTAAAAAAAATGTTTGCTTGTTCCAAAATGGTTTAATCCCGTTTATACTTTTTCAAATTTCCCATACCATTTTAGAGGAAATTAAAAAAAAAACATGAAACTCTCTTTGAATAAGAAGACTAAGGAAGGAGCATATCAAAAATCTTAGGTCCACCGCGATAGGCCTCAAATATGGCCGACTTAAATTCCGGTTTATCAGTGCCGTTCTAATTTTATTTAAAAAATGTAAAACTATGATAGTATGATATGATGTAGACGTGAGGTAGACTCATCAGTAAAATTGTTATAAAAATATAAAATTCTAATAAAAATAGATAAGTTATAATAATTATTTATAACCATAAACATCCGATACGCTACTGAAGCAGGTAAGTCAAATTAACGTATCTAAATTCTTTGACATCTAATCTTTGACAAGTAGTAAATAGAAGTAAAAATGCAAGAAAAAAGATATAATTAGTTAATTTAAGTGAATTTCATAAATGATCGGTTTACTACACGTATATATATTATATAGTCACTTACTAGCGAAAATTTGTTCCATTATTTCACTCGATTTTTGCCGAGATCTACCGCACGCTACACAACCAACTATTTTAGAGTCTTTTTCGATAAATCGCGATAGTGTCACTGTTAATTTAAGTTCTGCCACAATTTCT
Source organism: Sitophilus oryzae (assembly GCF_002938485.1). Classification (NCBI taxonomy): domain Eukaryota; kingdom Metazoa; phylum Arthropoda; class Insecta; order Coleoptera; family Curculionidae; genus Sitophilus; species Sitophilus oryzae. The sequence goes on from NW_022147080.1 coordinate 1,602,325, forward strand.
ATCTAGATTTACTGCCTTTATACAACTATCGGTAGTAGAATAAATAATAAATAACATAAAATAAGCTCCGTAAAGACTGACCATAGATAAATGAAACAAGTTTAGATTGGAATGTGCCCATAAAGACAATGTAAACACTATCTGGCGCTATTCTTGCAACGGTCGCGACCCAAAACTTTTGAAAATTTCGGAGCTGTTCGGCTTTTTCCGGAATTATATCACCAAATACTGTTTATTCAAATTTATTATTATTTTCGTTTAATTTTATAAATAAAATACAGTGTGTTGCATACAAGAAACTTTATTTTATATAAGGACGCATGTATGAAATACCTATGAAACATTGGAAACCGACGTTATGCCACGATCCACCATGGTTTTTGCGGTTCACACTTCACAGCACAGCTTTTTAAGTTTTTGATGCCACTTTTTCACAATTATCACCGGTTGGAGTAAATAAAACTTGAATTAAACTCACAAGAAAGCCATAATTACTTTGAAAATGGACGCTATAAACACTTTTCGGAATTTCTTTAATGAGAGCGGTTTAGATTTTTTGAAAGATTATTATAACTTTTAAAGATTCTGACTTTGACAAGAGAAAATTATTTCTGTTTTTGTTTGCCGTTGTTCTTAGCGACCGCTATAGCAGCGCCAGATCGCGTATAACGGTCGCAACCCAAAATAATTTCGCGACCTAAAAATTTTACGGGCTTTCCAATCTAAACTTGTTGCATTTATCTATGAGACTGACAAATCCACAAAATTTCAAATCAAATTCAAATGTGTCAAATGAATCGTCAAACAGAACTGTCAAGGATCCCCACCCTAGAGTGCTTTTGGATAGCATTATGCTCCTTCCTTAGTCTTCTTATTCAAAGGCTTCTTATTCATGGTTGAATTTCAAAAAATGAATCCGCGTTTCTATGGTAATGTAATTTCGTTTTCATTCTTTGATAGATGGTTATTGATAGAATTTTAATATGATTTTAATTAACGTCATATTTTTTACTGTTTTAAAATCTTAAAGAAAGACAAAATTTATTTAGTTCAATGCTACTGAAAGAGTGATGATAGTTATCGGAAAATGTAAAACTTTAACAACAGCAAAAATATGACGGTTATTAAAATTGTTAATAACCCTCTACTAAAGAATTTTCATTCTTTGGTAGATGTTTTTTATGGATAGTTTTTTTTCAATCTAAATTATATTACCATAGAAATGCGGTTTAATTTTTAGCACTAAAGCTTCATTCAGAACCTAGCAATTAGTGGAATAAATTAGTGGTTTCAATTAGGGTAGATGTTTGTTCCTTTAATTTCAATGTAAGCATTTAGAACGTCAAAATTAGTGGTAGAAATTGTCAATTAGTGGAACAAGTTAGCAAACTTTTAAGTTTTCCACTAATTATTATACTTCAAAATTTGCTAAGAATGCCATTTTTGTCTTTGATTATATCATCCGTCAAAAGAAAATGTGGTTAGAGATCAAAAGTTTATTATTTTATAAGCTAAATATGAGAATTTCTCTATGGATTACTGTAAGCTGTCGCTAGGATATTATATTAATTTTAATTGTATTTTTAGACATTGTGAATGATGTACACTTTTAGTACAATCTTGTACACTTCGCACTAAAAGAGGTCCTAAAAAGAACAATGTTCGACTGCAAGGTCTGCTAGTAAATATTTTCAAGCTTAAAGTATCACAACATAATTCATTTGAACTACAAAAACTGGTAATACAAAGCTAAAATGGCAAAACGAATGACAATGGGCGCGTTCAGGGAACACAGCCGCATTCAGCGTAGAATTTCGCTGACCAGCATCTTACGATATTCCCTAAACGGCACAAAGCAGCAGAAAGAACAAGAATCAGTAGCTGTCTCATGCGCTCTCTGTCTACTATGTGTACTAAAAATTTGAGAGAAATATAAATAAATCGTCTTCGTCAAATCGGTCTATAATCGATCTTTAGTCTTTAGAATAAAAATTATTTTGAAAAAAGAATTATTACTGGCTGATCTTTTAATAATTGAAAATATATTATTTGATAATACAGTATTAAACATTAAATTTCTAAAAAATAACAGTTTATAAATAATTTTAGCTATACACCTAAACAAAACAACTTAAAATAACAGGAACTGGCAGTTCGACCAAGTCACCTTTTACTCATTTTTTTTCGATGGTATGGTACAAATAAAATTACTGAAGATGTAAATGTCCTACAATAAAAAAAACGACGTCAGGGGCGATGTGAAGGTGAAGATGGCTGTTATTTTATAAGTAAACTTATATAGGGAATATTTTCGATCGTCATTTCTAAGCCAACTGGGCACAATTTTTTTCGATCAGACGGTATAATTACAATCAAAAGTTATTTATGCTGATTTAGATTTTTTCAGAAAGTAGAATTTTTTTTAATTTTACTGTATTTAGAAAATTCGACTTGAGATGGAAATCAAGTTGAATTTTCTTTCTTTAAAATAAACAAAAGTTGTAAAATAAACAAAAAAGTTGTAAATAGAGATCGAAGAGAAGATAGTAGAATAGAGATCGAAGAACTGTCTTTTTGGAACGTTTTAGATTAACCTACTGCTTTGTAACTTTTTTGACAACAAATATCTCCTATTTTTTAAGGATTCGATTCAACAAACCATAAAAAGTAAACAATAAACTGGAAAAATTAGTTATTTTACAAAAAAGTTATTTTACATTAGTTAACCACAGATAAGGAAATAGATTAAGGCTGACTTGTCTCAGCCTAAATATTTACCGCTGAGAATTTTGCACAGCGGCTGACTATTGCTGTTCCTCAGAATAGACCGTTTAGGGAAATCGCTTACTCAGCCACTCAGCCGCTGACAGTCCCTGACAATGGGCGCTGTCAGGAAATAAATAAATAAATGCGGCATCTTGACATTTTTTATAGCAAAGCTACCACCTGAATACCAAGCGCGAAATTTAAATTTCAGTTAGTCAGCACGGCGCCGAATATATCCATGGTTGGCAACAATGAATTTAAAAATCGCAAGGTTAATCACATGACTAAAAATTTATTTGGTATGATGTAGCGGCGACGGTATTGCCAGCTATATCTCGGACAGATTTTGCGCCACGAAATCGATCATAAGCGTATCTCCTTATTTCTTCAATCAACTATTTTATTTTTACTTTTATTACAAAATACATTTAAATTTTATAATGGAATTAATCTTCAATCGAACAATCTCACATAAATTATCAATTTTCAAAATAAATAATTAAACATAAAACAAATACGACGATTTGACCGTTCAGAGTAAAATTTTCAGATATAAAGCTCGGGAAGAATTATTGCGATCCCTGATCCTCGAGCAATCCTTTCAGTTCTGCTCTACAGGGCCGTTTATAACTAGGATACGTTACACGTTATCGGTACTCCCATATGTTCTCTTCATAGAGTACGTCAATTACAACGTCGGAAATTTATACCGCCCTTTTCTTCGGTATTTTTATAGTTTAATCTAGATTTCCCTTACAAAAGAAAACTCATTTTGATGGTAAATCATAGTAGAACATTTATTCAAACGATTTATGGAATATATGTCAAGTATTCGTACTGCAGCATACAGTATGTCCCCGGACTCAAACCAAACTTTAACATATCATACAGTCTCAGGGCTTTAACAAAAGCCAGTATCTGAGACGACTCCGCAGAGGCCAGCTCTCCATCCTCGACATTAGCCGTACCAAAGTTCATGGCACGAACGGTCGTCGTCTCGGCACACTCAGTGATAAGGTGTTCTGGCGTTTCCCCATTTTCCCCACAGAATCTGCATTCGCCGTTGTTTCTCAGCTTCAGCCTACTGAGGTGTACGTTGAGGAGCCAGTGTCCTGTTAGAGACCCCGTGACAATCCGAAGATTGTTTTTACGTAAATCAAGTAAAATCTTCGATATTTCTCGTTCAGTCTAATAACTATCTAGTCAACATTTTTGTCAATGATGACATGTATTGACTATTTCGATTCCAAATATCATGAGAACCATTACTGATAGTGATTCTTACCCAGAGACCTTTTTTACGTAAAAAACGGCAAACAATTATATTTTTTCACTCAATAATTTTATACAGGTGCATACAAAAAGTGTTTACTCTTCAAAACAGTTAAAAATACGTAGGTGGCGCCTCCTGCAAGTAGTAGTCATATTGACATATGGCATCTAAATCGAAATTCCTATGTCAAAAAAACACGCAAACATTAATTTTCATCCAAATATTGACGTTAATTCGAAAATTATTAAAATGAAATTTCTACATCCTGTATTTGCCAAACGAAGCGTTTTAGAATATACAGGGTTGTTCACCACATACGACACGGAGTCACAAATTACCTATAACAGATGCGAAAGAAAGCGACTGCATCGGAAACCGCTCGGCAAACCCGACACGCCTATTGAGTGGTGTAAATACATCAGTCGTTTAGTCCGGAAACCTATGCTGTGTCGTATTCGCTTGCTGGAATGACATAGTGCGTGGTTATATGTTTCTTTTTAAAAACGCGTGTAGGATTTTTGTTGAACTTTTGAACTGTTATTTCTAAGTTTTGGTATTTTGTATATCTTATTTAAAATGGGATGCAAATGTGTTTATCTATAAGGAAAAAAAAAAGATATTTATAGTATAAAAAATTAATTTATTTAACAAAATTTAATTAAAAATGTGACAAAATAGTTACCTTTCTTTTCTATTGGTTCTATCGGACTTTTTTCGACTATATAAATCTTTATTTGTAAACTTTAATACATCAAATATTTTCAATCAAAATGATTTATTCATTTAATGATGTAAACAAGAAGAAATTTCTCACATGGCGGTCAAATTTTATAGTTTTCATTATATCAAACAGCCTCTGAGAAATGTTTTCAACTCAAAATGCCTTTAATTATGTTTGACTACATCATTAAAAAGGGTCTTCAAATACATCAATGTGATATTTGTCTAAAATTTGCAAAAGAATCCGCATCTCTGGATAACTCGAAATTATTTACCCATTTAAAAGCCTTTGATCATGAAAGTGGAAGAATTTGTTCATTTTATTTACAGGCTGGAAAAATTATTTATATTAAATTTTGATGAGTTTTGCACTGAAGAAAACATTCAGAGGCTGTTTGATATAATGAAAACTATAGAATTTGACCACCCATGTGAGAAATTTCCTCTTATTTACATCATTAAATTATTTATTAGATTGAAAATATTTTATGCATTAAAGTTTACAAAAAAATAAAGATTTATATAGTCGAAAAAAGTCCGATAGAACCAATAGAAATGTAACTATTTTGTCACATCTTTAATTAAATTTTGTTAAATAAATTAATTTTTTATACTATAAATATCTTTTTTTTTCCTAATCTCCTACGAGCTGATATAATATGACGAGCAATCTATTAAATTACTGCGAGATTATACAGAAAAGTCCACAGATTTCGAGACAGGAAAATCAAATCTATTTAGCATGTGTCCAAATTTTGACAAGTTTTCAAAAATGACAGTTTTGTTTAGACTGACGTTTAATTTCACCTGACTTCTCGGTGAATGATTTCTTTTTATGGGGGTATATAAAATCTAAAATTTACGGCCATGAAGAAATTCAAAACTTGAAGCAGTTAAGGCAGAAAATATTTAATGCCTTTGACACTGTCACCCCTGATATGTTATCCAATGTGAGGAGGGGATTTTATGATCGTTTGGGTTATTGTTTAATGCAAGAGGGAGGCACTTTTGAACAATTTTTGTATTTTTTTAAATTTCATTATCCTGTTTTTTTACCGTTTACCCAATACCTACCTTGACGAACATGGGAAAACGAAGGTCCTTTTCAGGACCACAAATATTTTGATTGAGAAAATTAGAGAGGTAACTTTTTTTGGATTAAAAAACAAAAGTTGTTAATATAATACCAATTTAAAAGTGTTTTAGTAGTTTTAATACACACTATGATATAAAATTTATTATTATTATAATGTACATTATTAATACTATTGTTCATTCGAAATGGCATTAAGGCCCAATTGCAACAATGATTTAAATTTTTCTTAAAGATAAGTAGAGCTTAGAATGAGCTGTATTTATATTTACTTTAATATTTACCTTAAATGAGGGAATTTGACTGACACAACTTTTGAATTTGAATTGTTTTTAATGATACTAACAATTTTAGTTCAATTTTTAATAAAATTTATTTAATATTAATAGAAATCCAAGAGATTTGAAACCTCTTTTAGCGATTTATAACATTCTCAAATGAATGACAGGTGCCCTTATTTTCTATGAAAATCACACAGCTTTTTTCATAGTCGCTGCAGTTGCTATAGCTATAGCTATAAAAAACTAATTTTTTAAGGTGTGATTTTTCGTATGTCTCGAAGTGTGTGGACCTTTTTGTATGCCTCGATAACATATTGGTGCCCCCCCAGATTATATTTTCACCCAAACAAATAATAACCCAAACTATACATTGATGCGGATTGTCTATGAACTCTTACTGAAGGTCACAGAAACCTGAACGCATAATTCGGTGTTATTTCGCATCTGTAGTAGTTAATTTGTGACAGAGTATTGTAGCTAAACGATTAAATTTTTACAAATTGTAAGTTTTGGGTTCGTTAAAGGACTATTAGAGCTACAATTTAAAAATAGTTTTACAAGATACAAGAGTGTCTCAAATAAATAAAAAATATCAAAGTTGTATTTTTTTAAATGGAACACCCTGTATATTATTACATTTTTAGATTCTACGATTGAAATAAAGGTAAATTTGATTAAGGTTTATTACACTTAAATCTTACCGTTTTTGAATTATTTTCAATTTTGTGAAATTGCAGTAAAAATTTAAAGGCTTCATCTCTCCAAGGGTATCAAAGTTTTTAATACTAAATATTTACTGAAGTTTATCTATTGATCAATTATTGCGTTACAATAATAAAAATAATACTACCTCATACAGAGTGTCTAGAAATTTATTTTAAATAATTTCTAGCTTTAAATGGCAATAACTTGTTTAATTTAAATGGAACGCCCTGTATATTTTAGGAGAATCAGATGCACAATTTAATTGTCTATCAAATTGTATTATGCCATGTTTTAACTATCTCTTCAAGTTTTCGTAGAAAATGCATTTTCTTATCATTTAGACCTCATTATTTATCAATATACCAATGGAATATTGACATTTTAGATTATTTTTAAAGACGTAACAAATTTTTCAAGAGTGCAGATATTAATATTGTCGATATAGTTTGTTTATTTTATTAAAAAATTAACCAATTAATATGATTCCAGTATTCAAACTACATTAATTGACTGTTTGCATTGATTAATAGTAATAATTGGTTCAAATAACAAAAACTGAATTTTGTATGTGTATTAGACAATGTCGTAAAAAGTAATATATTAAAAATTTTATTTTATTTTTTTACGAACGCTTATTTATAGCAATAGAGCCGTTCATTTTCATATCTTATTATTATATTGATTTCTGATTCAAATCCACATTTATTTAGAATAATTTATTAACTAACACAATTAAGTAGGTAATTAATTAATATTTAGGCGGAAATAATGGTGGTATATTTAATTAATGGTATACTACTTCTTTTTGTATATAAATGGGTTAGTAATATTATCGCTTTTAGCACCTGTACATTTTGTACATTTGTTGATTTAAAAACAATCTAAAATGTCAATATTTCGTGGGTATGTTGATAAATGAGGTCTAAATTATAAGAAAATGCATTTTCTACGAAAACTTGAAGGGATAGGTAATAAATGGTGTAATACAATTAGATAGACAATTAAATTGTGCATATGATTCTCTTAAAATATACAGGGCCTTTCATTTAAATTAAACAAGTTATTGCCGTTAAAAGCCAGTAATTATTTAAAATAAATTTTTAGACACTCTGTATAAGGTAGTATAATTTTTATTATTGCAACACAATAACTGATCAATAAATAAACTTAGTAATTATTTAGTGTTAAAAACTCTGATATCCTTGGAGAAATAAAGCTTTAAAATGTATACTCCAATTTCACAAAATTGCAAATATTTCAAAAACGGTAAGGTTTAAGTGTGATAAACCTTAATCAAATTTACCTTAATTTTAATCGTAGAATTTAAAAATGTAATAATATACAAGGTGTTCGATTTAAAAAAATAAAACTTTGATATTTTTTATTTGGGACACTCCGTATCTTGTAAAAATATGTTTAAATTGTAGCTCTAATATTCCTTCAACGAGCCCAAACCTTACAACTTCCAAAAATCTAATCGTTTCTCTACAATACTCCGTGTCGTATGTGGTGAACAACCTTGTAGATTTATACGATTTTTTTACTTATCTTTATTTGCAAAATATGTTGCTGAAAAGTACCGATTACAATTCAGGCCACCCTGTATACCTCGCTGAAATGAGAAACTAGAAAAACGAATACGATTATTCGCTTACTTATTTCGTTCTTAGCAAAACCCTTTTCCCCGAATAGATTAATATGAAACAAAGCGAACTCGAAATCTCTAAAACGGAGAATTGTTCTCAATTATTGCACTTGTAGCGTCGTTAAAATGCATTTTTCCCAGAACGAACACGGGCAGACTCGTCCGAAAAGCTTATTTTAAAGTCAGCTGGCAGATGCATAATGCAACGATCATTAAAGATGGCGAGTAAGCGACGTTGGAAAATTTAGGGAAATAATTTTTATGGCGAAAAGGGAGATATTTGAGAAAGGTCACGTTTTTCATAATTAACGAAAATGACGCCTAAAGAAAACTTCTCCAAAGTTTATTTGCTGAATCTTTTCGTCGAATTCTCTGAAGTTCTAATAGTAATTTAGTTAATTAGTTTATCTTAGATTTAAAAATAATTTATTTAAAAAATTCTGGAAATGTAAAACGATATTAGAAATTATTAATCTTTGAAGCTAAAGAAAATGATAAAGGCAATAATAGATGTAAACAAAAATTTACTCAGATTAATCATAATGGAAAGCAAAGTTACATGTTATACTAGGGTCGGCATTTCTGGTCTTGGGTGCCGATTTTCAGATGTACGAAGAGTAGGTACCATACAAACCAAACCAAACTTTCTTATTTCAAATGGGTACCCCCATTTTTATTACATAATTAAATTCTCCGTAAAATTTTATGAGTTTTGATATCAAACACTCTACCGGGCGCATCTCAAAAGTGGCTCACCCCTATAACATTTTATTTTTTCTGATAAAATAACGAGATTTGGTATGTTAGTATATGACATAAATTAGAATTGATTGATGTATTCAATTGTTTTTGATCACTTCCTGTTTCACAGGAAATGACTACAACTTTTGATTTTTAAATGGCACTCTCGGTATTTTTTTACTTTATTCGATTGAAAATGATCGATTTTGACATTCTTGCTTAATAAAAAATTGTATTTTAAATTCAATCTAGAGTGTCATGCCTATATTAAAAATACTAATTATCCATTAAGGCGCCTTGAAAAATAGATTTAATCGTCTAATGTTTTTAGTGTCTTGTCCTGGCCAGTTAGAAAATTCTCAAATCGTATTTCTAACCATAACTCAATTATTTCAGAGGGAACGAGGGTGGCTCATTAGCATATTTGGAAAAAGCATTTTTTTACGAATAATTTGATAGTACTCACTTAGTATTTCATGTCAAATTTTCGTTACAAACCGCAAGTTATAACACAGTTTAAAGAATATAAATATATCAGTTGGCCCACTCTAAGGAATTCTATTGTTATTTTGACTTCAAAGGCGGCCCATGACCATTCGAGGTGATAAAAAATTTGTAGGTTTACCGGGTGCAGCGGAAGTGCTATTTTATCAGTCAGAACGCTGGCCGTATACGAGGGATCAACTAAAAATACTAAGGAATTTTAATATAGCAAGTAGAAAAATAAAAATACAGTACTAGTTTTATTGATTAACAGTTTTAGGCGTCTTTAATAATTGATCAATATTTATTTACTTTCTTCTTATTATTATTTAATAACATATCTCATTGTTTACAAATATAAATATGGTATGAATTGAAATGTGAAATAAAAAACGGATTTTAGTTAATTATATTATCTTATAATACTACTTTATTCATGTTAATTTTACAACAAAATAATTTACGTTGTATTTAAATTGTATCCAAGTACTTTTTATTACCTTTTAACAAAAAGGTAGATAATTCAAGTTAAATGCAAACAGCTAAAAAGCAAAACATGCTATAACTTAAGAAATATGCAAATATAATTTATTACAGTATTTACTAGCGATGGGAACTATCGAATGAATTAGACTATCGAATGGTTAATGAATGAATGATTTCAACTATCGAATGGTTTTATTCGAATAAAATCATTCATTCATTTGTATACTAAAGCATATGTGACAACCTCGCCGTGCGACTAAATGGTTATCGTTGAGCCACGACTATCGAATGCTTATGATAAATGAAATTTAGTATTCGTTTGATTTTTGTATGCGTCAGTGGCATTATTAGTTCTTCCAAATTTTTATAACTTGGCCGTATAAATACTGTGCTATTTTTGCGTTTATTAAAATAGTTAAAATACTAAAATAGTAGTTATTTTTTAATTTTATTTATTGACGATTGTGTGCATGTGCAGGTGGTCAAAATTTTTCCGAAAATTTGTGTGGTTTTCCGTAGTCCGATCTTTCAATTATTTAATTTTATATGGTATATGGTCTATTTTTTAATGGGAAATTTTGAGAAGTAGCAATTTTTAAGAGAGATGAAGATGAACTTACAATTAATTTTAAAAATACATATTTGTATTTTAGATGTTTTAATAATTAATAATATGAATTAGTTGAACTTAATAATCATATTTAAGTACCTAATGTGGTTAAGTAAATGGTTATCGAACTCAAACTATGGGGTGAGAAAATTAAAATGAAAGTTTTACACGTGCCAATTTAAAAAAAAAGTTAACGATGTTTGTATTTTGTTTCTGCTAATTCTCTTACATGTAGTTTTTTGCGAAGAAATATTTAATTTATTTTTTAAAGTAAATGCCAGTAAAAGTAAATATAATTTTTAAATAGTAATATAAAGCACCTAATATAAATAATTTTGATTTCTAATTTTTTATTTATATTTTTCTTCCATTACACTGCATGCTTAGAAAATTAATAAATGTTTATATTTCATGATTTTAAAATTTGTTGTTAATATAACAAATTAGTTCTGTAATTATTATTATTTAATAAACCAACGTTGCCACACACAAAAAATTTAGAGACTATATTATTTTTAAATAGGATCTAATATAAATAATTTTGACATCTAATTTGTTGTTTATATTTTTCTACTACTTAAAAAAATATTTATATTAAATGATTTTAAATTTTGTTGTTAATAGGTATAACAAATTATTACTGTTATTATTATTTATTAAACCAGTCTTTGCTTAAAAACATTAAAATCATTTTCCTACATCCAAAATAACAAGTATTATTGCAGTGTAACAACAGAATATTAAAAAAAAAATGCAGAATATATAGACATACTAACCCTAACTAACTAAAGCCAAACAATAATATTCTTTGCTAATATCAACTAATACCAAAATATGGCCACAGCGCCCTTCATAATGTATTTTCTGTGTAAATACTAGCACCTCAATAAAAAAATAATGTGTCCTTATCTATATCTGACTCCGCAAAAAATCAAAGATGCCGGCTTCTTTCATAGCATTGCCACCGACCGCTGTCGGGTTTCTCGGAAAGAAACCTACGTCGCCGGGCGACAACTAAAATTCAGTTAATATTTTATTATAATCGATCCTGACGAATAAATGAATTTCATAAATGAATGAATTTTATAAATGAATGGTTTTTGCTGCCGAATTACTAGAATACAATATTTCAAGGCAGATGACGGATCTATTCGATAATTTTTATTCGAATAGTTTTCAACGAATGTTTTCTTACTAACTATCGAATTATTCGAATGAATTGCAACTATCGAATGTTTCGATAGTATTCATTCGATAGTTCCCACTACTAGTATTTACTACTAATTGAAAAGCACACGGGAAAAATAATGAAATTACCAAAAAGCTACACCTTTTGGTACCTAAATAAACGGGAATATCGATAACGGCCACATAGAAACAGGCATTTAAAAATGGAAAAAAACGATATAAACTCTGATATAAAAGTCCATGCGTAATTTCAATTAAAAAAAACGGTTTCCTGCACATTTATCATTTCTGGATACTCATCGTTTTTCCCATGTGCTCGTCAATTGTTATATTTACTGTTACATAAAATTTAGTAAAAACTCTAAAAAACTTGTCAATAGCAGAAGAAGTTGTATGCACGTATTTTTATTACCTGACGATAAAATTTGAACTTTCCAGGTAGGTAGTTAAAGTTAAATACAAACATCTAAAAAGTAAAACATGCTATTTAAAAAATGCAAATATCTTAAATAATAATTTAATATGCACTTTGCAAACCGGTAAATACTGCAAAATCCAAAACATAATAGTAAAGTATCTACTACTACTCTAAAATATCTACTAAAATAATAAACTAATTGTTATAAGTAAATATTTTGTGCATATTTCGAGTAAAATCTTTTCTTTTTTATATAATTTATATGTATATTTTTAAAACCATTTTTTCATAGTTAGGTCTCCATAATTATAATATACTTAATATGTCTAATACTTTAGTTATTATATACTTAATATCCTATACTATATAAACACATACCTTTCTTCATCTTTTGGGCACCTAAAGAACGATATATTGTCTGTCATTCTACTTTCACAACCATCCACTGCACAAATATTTCTAGTAGACATTTTATTCACAATTCGAACAAAACAACTAAAACACTAATTTTGGTTCACCCTATGCGTCGGACCGAAAACAAAACTAAAATTAACTTGGAACGCTGTGTACACGTCGAGCAACGGATGTAGACTGACCCAAGTCTACAAGACAGGCGGGGAGCGGCGGGAGGAATTTTGATACGGGCGAAGAGTGGGTCAACTGATATATTTATATTCTTTAAACTGTGGTTATAACTTCAAATAAACCATATGGGAAAATGTTAAAAATTGACATATGATGTGTCATTCTATTCAGAGTGACATTTTCTATCGAATAAAGTAAAAAAATACCGAGGGTGCCATTTAAAAATCAAAAGTTCTAGTCAGTTCCGGTGAAACCGAAAGTGATCGAAAACAATTGAATACGTCAATCAATCCTAATTTATGTCATATACTAACATACCAAATTTCTTTTTTAACTAAAAAAATAAAAAAGTTATTGGGGTGAGCCACTTTTGAGACGCACCCGGTATATCTAACATTATCCGTTTTTAAGAAATAAAATATTTAAAATTTTTGGAGGAAAAAAATTGACTGTCAAAAAAATTGTATAGCCTAAACGTCAAATTTACTGATTACCACAGCCATTGTGGTAATCAGACAACAGACAACAGACTTCGATAACAACGACGATATTGAACTTCCTCGCACAAATGGGTCACACTGTATTTTTCAGTAAAAATGATTTTTAAATGGTGTAGTTTAAAATTCGAGAAAAAATAATTTTTAGTAATAGATTTCTGGGAACGTTCTATCCTTATTTTTCATCTTTCTATAATTAGTTTAGTTTTTGACAAGTTTTATGTCAAAATTGTGATCGATTCGTCATTCCACGCCTGTCTTTGATCCCTTTTTTATCATACGGTAGAATTAATGAAAGAATTATATTTTTACTCACGTGAACCGGCCTTAACTCAACTGCTTATACGACAACTAAACTCCGTAACTAAGCCAATTTCGCAAAGGCCAGAAAATAGTGAGGACATCAAAAATGCCAAACTCAAGCAAGAAGCCCGGCTAGCTGAACGAATAAAAGTACACTCCAGCGACAATAAAGTTAAACTATACGCCGCCATTTGCCAAACATGTAAGTTTGCCCCCGCTTTACGACCAGTAGTTTAAAACGTTGGATATTAAATCCGTTTTATATAGTTCTTAATACCGACCTCAAAATAGTATAATATTCCTTCATTGCGAGGCCGTTACATGCAGACTAGAAAAATAGTTTGAACATTCGTCAGTACGTGTAGGGATGGGAATTTCTTATGAGAAATCGATACCATTAACAACAGAGCCGAATACTGCGACTTTTAAAGCCTATTGTTTTTGTCCCCTTTCTACAGGGTATCCCAGGCTGAGCGTGCTTTAGAAGTTTCTAGGGAACTACAAGATCTAGATCGGAGATTTTTCGCACATCATTATTTCACAGTGAGATCTATTAAAAATATTTTCAATATGGCGGCACTTTCGGAAATATCGGAAGTTGACAAGACAGTAACTTTCTTATTTTAAATGGGTTTTTGATTACATACTTAAATTCACTGAAAAATTTTATGAATTTTGATATCAAACACTATATCTAACATTAACCGTTTTTGAGGAAAAAAATATTTAAAATTTTTGAAGAAAAAAGACTGCTTGTCAAAAAAATTTGTATAGTCTAAATGTCAAATTTAGTAATTACCACAGCCACTGTGATATAAAGGAAAGACTAGAGACTATCTATTTCAAAAATTAAATTGTTTGAATGTCATATAATAGGCCGTAGCTGTCATTGAGTTGAGAGATTAAAAAATTATTATAAATCATTTTTATCAAATGGGAACCCAGTTTTTTTATTTCACTCGTGAAAAGGTTTTTTAATTCGTTACTTTTTGATTATACATATTCTATATCTAAAATAAATCGGTTTTAAGTTATTTAAGATTTAGTTTTTAAACGTATATTATTCCTGATTTTATCTAGCTTCTTTGGCATTAAGTGTCAAACGATCAGACAGTTTATTTCCTTTTGTCAAAAAAGTAATTATTTGAATAAAGTATATTATAAATACTGCCTGCTAAAACTTTATAAAGTGTATTTATAAAAATGTCTCGTATTTTAGTGATATCTAGTGACAGTATGACATGGCCAGATATAGTTTTACATCGCTTGACGTCAAAATAAGATGTACTGAATAAAGACAGAAGGCAAGTATTTACACAAGCGGAGGGAATGTAGCGTCAGATTAAGTGGTTATGTATTAAATACTTCGTATTTTTGCTCTCTCCGACTTACTAGATTGCCATAGCGATTGACTCCTATACATGTAAACGCCGACCCAAGGTTTCGCTTGCCAGCAGGGTATAAAATTTTATCAAAATCGGTCAAGCCGTTTCGGAGGATTAAGGTTGTCGCCCACTAGACCGCTGCGCGGCGCGGCGCTGGAAAGAGATTTTTTTCCGGCTGCGAAGGAACTGCGCCCACTATAGCGCGCTTTTGAAACGCGGCAACGCTATTTAGTTATAGTCGAAGTGTTTTTTACTTACTGTAGTTTAGTTTTTAAAGCAATGAGTTCAAGTACGGACGAAAGCGTATTTTTTGTGCTCTTCTAACAGAGGAAGAGGAAGAGGGGGTTTGGACTCATACGATTAACAAAAAAAGAAAGAAGTTTGGAGAATTTTACCATCTTTTTCAAGATTTAATAAAAGACAAGATCATTTTTTTCAGTATTACAAAATATAAAGGAAACATTTTACGCACTCCTCAATTGAGGGTTTTAGAAGCAAAACACCGAGTATCTCTACTCATCATATTTTTTCAGAAGAGACAAATTACTAATATTTTTGATAATTCTTATTTATTCTGATGTGTATATTAGTTATGTGGTCAAAAAAACCCTGATCTTTTTTATATATTTAGGTAATTAGAATTTAAAAATTGGAGATTGTCACTTTTGTTAAAAAGTGGAGATTGCCAGTTTTGCCTCTACACCCCTCAATTATATTAAATCTTTGATAGAAAGGCATTTCGTCCATCTGTCTCTAGTGAGGGAAGACTAAAAAAAATATCATATTCCTTTATGAAAATCGATTTGCCTAATTTACCTTTAAAAATACAATTCTGCCATTGATACATATCACTAGTTCCTAGTCAAAAAGCCAACTGAAAAGACTCGAATGCAAAATTATTTCCCTTGTGAGTACGCACACTGCAACGCGCCGAAACGCGGGAGACGGAAAAAAGTTGCTAGAGAAGTCTTCCGACTTCTTGACGGAAATTCCGCGGCGCGCTTCTGCGCTGCGCGCTCTAATGTGCGTTGGTCCATTTAAATACATGGCAAGCAGACAAAAGAAATTTCCACATGGCGCCGCGCCGCGTCGCGCCGCGGTCTAGTGGACGACAACCTTTATGGTAACTAAAACTGTGACACGAGCATTTTATGCGCCCTGCAATGACGTCATTTATCTTAATTTATGTTGGCTACAGAGTCTCGTGAAGATTACTCATCCAGTACTTTTAATAGTCCAATATTTTCAAAAACAAGCGACACAAAAAAGAAATCATCACAAAAATCTGTTTTCAACGCAGATATATTGCGAACCTTTTGGAGCAGGACAGGTTGGTCGATCAGGCATTTAAGGGCTTCACATCTATTATTTACCGGGCCCTGAAAAAAGGTCCGCAATGCCTTGACACCGTAACTTGCATATGCCCCCTGAATTCGAATAAGCCGGATTAATATTTGAGCTGGCGTTAGACGACCGAGTGACGAAAGCATTAATAATGCATCTGTCACGGGACGTGTTGGGTTAATTCAAATGAATTATTTGGGTTTGTTCAGCCTCGCAAAAATGTAAGATTCGACGGTGTACAGGGTGGGTCAAATTGGACTCTTTTAAGGGGAAACACGCGTTTCTATAGGAGATAAACGAAAACTAATATCGGTGTCTAGACTCAATTTTTATCAGACAAATATACCAATAGACCAGACAGATACCAATGCTCGTACCTCGAATTTGTAGCACCCTGTATAGTATATACTTGTAGCAAATAATAAGATTTTGTATTCCACTTCACGCAAATGAAATCTCAGAATCGAAATTCTTGAACTAAGTTAGAAATAA
Source organism: Sitophilus oryzae (assembly GCF_002938485.1). Classification (NCBI taxonomy): domain Eukaryota; kingdom Metazoa; phylum Arthropoda; class Insecta; order Coleoptera; family Curculionidae; genus Sitophilus; species Sitophilus oryzae. Next base: position 1,619,340 of record NW_022147080.1, read on the forward strand.
GATATTGTATAGGAACATATCCAAAAAGCATTCTCTGAATGAAGCGATATTTATATTGGAATTCTTGGCGCAATCTTATTAATAGCAAGTTATTAAATTTGCTTGGCAACAGATTGTGTTTCGCAGGATCTCGCAACTCTATTTAACTTAGTTCATCTTTTGTACGGTTTGCATTGTCTAATTCTACGCAATTATTTATTGCTGAAAGCAACCGACTAAAATTTAATTGGTGTTGCTAAGATTGGCTTTTCTATTTTGCAGCTTGTTGAAGTCGAATCAATGGTAAGGTGAAATTGTGTGCGAACTTGTGGAAAGTTTATTAATTTTCTCAAATCGTAATTGCTACAAACTTTATATCGCGTACAACTACTATAAAGTAGACTGTGTGTCTAAATTAAGTGTTATTTATTACTTTGTGTTTAAATTATTTGTCATCGACAATTATTAGAGATCGACTAACCATTTTCTATGATTTGATTTAACACAACACAAAAATAACACTCTGAATCGAATGACATATCATATGTCAATTTTTGACATAGTCACTCAAAAACAAATGCTATTTTAAATATCAATATAGAGTGCCATGGCTGTCTTAAAACACTAATTTTTAATCAAGGAGCCTTGGAAAAATAGATTTGATCGTCTAATGTTTTTAGTGTCTTGTCCTGGCCGGTTAAAAGATGCCCAAATCATATTTTTAATCATATCTCAATTTTTTCAAATGGAACGAGGGTGGCTCATTAGCATATTTGGAAAAAGCATTTTTTACGAATGATCTGATAACACACACTTGGTATTTTGAGTCAAATTATTCTTATGAACCGCATGTTACAATTTCAAATAAACCATATGCCAAAATGTCAAAAGTTGACATATGATATGTCATTCGATTCAGAGTGTCATTTTCTAAGTAAAAAAACACCGAGGGTACTATTTAAAAATCAAAAGTTGTAGTTATTTCCGGTGAAACCGGAAGTGACCGAAAAACGTCAATATAAAAACGTCGTTCAATACGTCAATCAATCCCAATTTATGTCATATACTAACATACCAAATATCGTTTTTTATCCGAAAAAATAAAAAAGTTAGGAGGTGAGTCACTTTTGAGACGCACCCGGTATACCCAGAGCTAAACAGTTCTCGAATAGTCCTTTAGATCATTAGGTGCATAGAGAAGGTTTAGAGTGATCTCGTATGTACGCCTACATTCCAGTGAAACTCGATTGTTCTCGAACGTTCGATGAATCATTACGGTGTCTATTCTTTAATGCGATATTATTTGTATCTGTTCTGTGGTCATATGGGGGCGGGACATATTAGTTAGGTTAGGCCGAGTCCACACGGGTCCGCAACAGAATGTAAGGTAAGAGACACAACGTACAGTGCTTTCATTTTATTTTGTCCTACTTCTGACTATACCTTTGTCCTACTTCTGACTATACCATTTATTAAACAAGGAAATTAAAAGGTTTTTAATCAAGTTTTATTACTGCCATATCGTCGGCTTTATGACGGAAAGGCGTATCTCGATTTTTGCTACTTTTCAGGAGAGCAATTTAAAGAAAATCACTTAAACGCCAATAAATGTAAATTTTCTCTCGTCTTAATTTTTTAATAGTCTTTTTGTATTAACACTTAAATGGAGACATTGAGGAAACGTTCTGAAGAAAATTGAGCGTAAATTCTAATAAATAATTTATTTTTAGTTGTTTAATAGAGATAGGCTTTTTTGTTATAATAATAATAAATTTATTTCCGAACGAATAGTATACATACGCCCATGTAAAATAAATTTAAAAATAACGGTAAAGTGTTCTTAATAAGAAAAAAAATGATACAATATTCACATTATGGAATGCTTAAAAGAAAATACAATACATACATACAAGAAAAAATCTGAAAATCGACAAAAAATCAGAAACAAATATTTTTAAATACTTTTATTCGCGTTGGATTAGATCAACTGAAAACAAAGACAATTTTCATGCCAGAAGCAAAGACAATAATCAATTAAAATACTCTTATCTAGCTTATTTTAATAATATTGTTTTTTATACAAAAATGCATTTTTTTGACTAATATATTTTTAGTATTTTTTTAGTTAATTGAGGGCACGGTCCATATAATAAAAACCAAACTAAACAAAAACAAAACATGTTTCTTCATTCGTTTTTTTATACAAATAACTGTGGAGTAACAGTTTCTGTTTTCCCTGTTCAATGATAACAAATTCGACTTCCATTCTACGTGTTTATGCTGGATGATGATAGGCAAAATAAATAAAATTTTTCAAAATTGGTAGGCATGACAATGCCAATGGCCTGACAATGATAATGAGTTGAAAATTATTGTATTTACGGGCAAGTTTTTGGTTCGCTAAAATGTTCTTAGAGAAATTATGATTTCGGGAAATTTTCCATTAGGGCAATTTTCGTTTCGTTGTTTTGCTTTCGATCGAAATTTTCCTTTTATTCGGCCTTTTATTCTCGGACAATCTTTTGCATACCCGATACAGCTATGTGCAGAGTCTAGCTCATTCTAACAATGGTTTTTGGCAAAAAAATAGACTCTAAAATCACACTGTAAAAGAGAGCTGCTGCCATGACAGAAATTTTATTTTTTCCCAAGCAACCGTCAGAAAATAATTAGGTAGAATGGTGTGATTTTCTCTCGCATGCATTTTCATAACTTCAAACAAAAGGACTTATCTCAAATTCCATCTTCTTGTAGTATAACAATTGGTATAACAATAATTGATATAACAAAGAGCCCTATATCAACATACGTCTCTTCGTCATCAACATACGTTTCTTATATCAACATACGTCTCTTCACGAAGAATTGTAGTTTTTGAGATGGGGCAAATTTTTAAACAATATAAAATGAAAAAGGTACAATATTGAGATGCGCAAATTCGCTATATTAAAATACGACCCATTGGGCATGTTATGACGTTGATATCTCAAAATCGCCAAAAATCGAGATACGCCTTTTCGTCATAAAGCCGACGATATGATCAAAATAATGGCGTCAAAGACGGCTAAGGAATATGATAATTTTGGTGAGGTCAATCACTAGATTTCATTTAAATAAATAAAATTTTGACATAAAACTTGTCAAAAAATAACACTAATTATAGACAGATGATAAAAGGGTAGAACTTTTCCAGACACAGAAATCTATCTCCAAAAAGTATTTTTTCTCGAATTTTAAACTAAACCGTTTAAAAATAATTTTTACTCAATATACACTCACCGGCACTAAAAACGTGCACCTAAAAATGTTGATGTATTTTAAAGTTTAATATATTTAGTTTCTAGTGGCCCGATTTTGATGATTTTTTAAACAGTATGTAGCTAAATTATTTGACTTTTTATTATCCCTTTCTAAGTCCCCATCTGTCAATTATACGAGGGAAAACGAAATGTTCATATTTTGGTGAAAGTTTGAAACGCCCTGTGGAATATGTTAAAACAGCAAGGAATTTTAAAATAACTTTATCATCTAGGTACAGTTGTACAAATATAGGAAGAGACTTGGGGATAGCACCGGTCGCGTGTTATTTTATATTTCTCACGTCTCTAGCTACACTTGTTAAGTTGTGCATCCTATCCCAATAGTTTGTTTTATGGTTCATCTCAAAAGCTTTATTTTTATTGGCGATAATCGTTTTTGAAAACGAAACTAAAATTTATTCGTAATTTTTACATTAAAACCATGCGTTTTAATGGCTAAAAAATGTGTTTTGGTGTATTGTGGTGATTAATTAGTGTTTTATTTTCAAGAAATATCTCTCTCAATGACTGGGGTGGGGGGGGGATACCTACAGGATGGTACGAACAGTATTCCAAAAACTTCGGCAGCATATTCTGCAGATAAAAATAAGTAAAAAAGTTTCTTATAATTGTATGTCCTAAAATGCTTCGTTTTTAAAAAACAGGGTGTAGAAGTATCATTTTTATTTCGATTTTTCCAAGATAATTGTCCAATTGTCCAAAATAATTTCTGATGTAACGTCAATATTTGGATGAAAATTGGTGTCTGGGAGTTTTTTGACATGATAAATTTGATTTTGATGTCAATATGACTCCTACTTGTAGGGAGCGCCACCTACATATGTTTTAACTGTTTTAAAGAGTAATAACTTTTCGTCCGTACCTGTATAAAACTACTAAGTAAAAAAATATACATTTCCGTGACTTTTTACGTAAAAAATGTCTCTTGGTAAAAATCGCTACGAGCAACCGTTCTGAAGATATTTGGAACGGAAATACATGGCATAAATAAACACATTGAGTAGATAGTTATTTGACTGAAACAATAAATTTGGAAAAAAAATATTTTTTATATTAGTCATAAATTTTTCTGCGAAAAAATGACAATAAAATAATTTCTGTTTAACTTTTGGCACAAAAAATATTTAAAATGTATGATTTCAGTCTAATAACTATTTATCATCATGTTTAATTTTTTATGTCAACGATGACAGGTAATTATAATTTCGATTCCAAATATCTCGAGAACCATTACTCGTAGCGATTTTTACCAAAATACCTTTTTTATGTAAAAGACGTCGTAAAATGTATATTTTTTTAAACAAAATACGAGTAGCGGAAAAAGAGGCCAAAAAACCCCACATATATGCTTATTCTCTGTATTAAGTTCATCAGACCGAAGGGAACAGCCATTCGACGACCGGTTTCGGAGATTTTCCTCCATCGTCAGGCCGACTTTGCTGTAACCCTCGATCTGACCAACGAAAAGCAGAGAATAGCATTTGAGTACAAAACGTACTACTATGGCGAGAGTGCTAGACGCTCTACGCCATCTAGCGGCAGCTGTGACAATCACAGATCGTACTGCCAAAATTAAAACCAGCGGCCTACTGGACAAATATGCTTGCTTCATCCATTTATTTATATATACCCTACCTAAGCCTTCTTAGCTCCATCTACGGTAACGTGGATGAAGAAAGCATGTATATTTTTTACTCAGTAGTTTTATACAGGAATAGACAAAAAGTTATTATTCTTCAAACCAGTTAAAAATATGTAGGTGGTGCCCTCTACAAGTAGGAGTCATATTGACATCAAAATCAAATTTCTCATGTGAATAAACTCCCAGGCACAATTTTTTATCCAATATTGACGTTACTTCAGAAATTATTTGGAAAAATCGAAATAAAAATGAAACTTCTGCACCCTGTATCTCCGAAACTAAGCATTTTAGGACATACATTTATACGAAATTTATTACTTATTTTTATCCGCAGAATATGTTCGGGCCACCCTGTATATTAAATGGTTCATTTCAAAATTAATTCAAATTTACTTATAAAGCATTTCCCAATGTCAATTTAACTTAATGCTAGACCGAGAACATTTGCCGGAGAATAATGGTATAAGTAAAGTAGAAAATAGAGCAACAAGAGTGTGAACAGCGCTCGGTGCAGACGCGGGCGTAACTAATATTGTAGTGTTTAAACTGTCTGGGAATAAGTAAAATGTATGTAAATATGTGGTAATTTCAAAGGGAAATAAATTGAAAACAAGCGTATTCCTTCAGCTTCAAAATTCGAATTTCTAATGCTGATTTGTTACCATAGATTAGCGGAACAAAAGAGCCGGTGACGTAAGAATGCAAAGACGAAACAATGAAATTGATATTTGCATTCAGTTATGCAAGATCTTGAGAGGAACTTCTAGAGCCAATTTAATGAAATTTTATGATAATGTGTTTATGCCATCGACGTGAATATAACTAGACCCTGTAGAGGCTAGGCATGGCATAGTTGATTTAAAAAAGTATTATTATTTTATTTCATTTAATTTTGGCTTTTAATCTTCCTATTTTACCCAAGCAGCATTTGGACGTCGGGACAACGTTGTGTCACGCGACCAAATGTCGCGCGTCGGGGCGCAACGTTGGCACAACCTCGTGTCAACCCTAGTCTGCACTAGTTTGGAGAATAATTTTTGGGTCGAAACGACGTTGGATACTGACGCGACGTTGGCTAGCAGCCTAATTTAGTACAAACTGCAAAGTTGTTTAAAATCATAATTCCCAGAAATACAAAAATATAATAATATGGCGTCTAAGTCGCGTTTTATCCTAAATTGGGATAATTATAGTAAAAATATTATTTTTATGATTTAGTTAGAGACATATGCCAGATGGCAGTAAAGGAAAACAAAACAAAAGTATTTAAGTGTGGAGGATGTTTGAAGATCATAATTATTGAAACACTTTAACCTACTCTGTAACTCGTTACCCAAGGCAAAAAAGTTAAACGCAAACAACTTTATTGATAAATGTATTGTTTCTACTTTGAAAAATACTAATGGGCCTTAAAATTAAAGAAGTTTTAAAAAATTTCTTGAATTTTTTTTTAGTAAAATGAGAATAATTTATTCGCAGTCGAAAAAATTGTTTCTGCGTGTTGTTTAGGGTCAAATACCGTATGATCGAAAAAAAACGGCGTCCAGTTGGCTGGGAAATGACGATCGATGACATTTCCCATATAAATTTACATATAAAATGACAGCGATCTTCATTTCATAGCCATCGTTGACGCCGTTTTTTCTCGATCATACGGTATTTCAAGTTAATGTATTCAAAAAGCAGGAATTGCTATTTTAGGAACGAAACATTTTCTTATTCAACAACATGGCGGCTTTCTGCACTTTGTTGTTTTGGAGACTAAGATGGAGTAGTTCGAGTAGTCGCATACCTGGACTAATAAAATCGCAGTTCAGCCTTAACAGGTAGTATACTAGTCGCAAGATTGCCTAATTTAGTCATCCTAGAGTCTAGCTTGTGCCGCCCTCTATATTCTAAACAAACGAGGGAGTGGATAAAGTATCGGTAATATGTCGATGTATATTTAAATTTAGTTTTATACGTACCTTTCTTATGTCCCATTTTAATTAAGTTTTTTTTTATAAAAAACAAAAACAGCATTGAACTGCCTGACTGAACAGAACAATGAAGTGAAAATTTAAGATTTAAGCTTATGGTTCAATACAGTTGCAAAAAATTAGTGGCTCGACGTCCTACCAACGTAAGAATAAGGAAATCTAAACAACGCTGGAATTAGTAAATCAGACGACGTTTGCATAACGTTGGAGTAGGTCCTGAAAGTGACGTCGAAAAACTCTTTATTGCCCAACATTGTAACTACGTTGTCCGAATCACCTAAAGATCACTTAAGCAAAAAAGGTTACAAGACAACGTTTATTCGACGTCGTAGAAGCTTTTACTTTGTTGTAGTACTAGTTCAACGTCGGTACAACGTTACAACAACGTTTACATTTATTTTAATATCCAAGGTACGGAGCTAACTATTTTTTGTAACTAATCCAACGTTGTGTTTAGTAAACATGCGGTCGCAAGTCGTGCAAATGCTACTTGGGTACTAAACTGCGCTGAAAATGAACTTGTCCAGTTTTTATATGACACGGCTGTCAGAGCTATTGATATTTTTGATGCACTTGTGCAATAATTCTACGCAGAGAAACTTTTAATAATTCTTTAGATTCTTTTATTTTATCAATCATGGCCTACTAATAAATAATCTGATAATCTAATATGATCTTTTAAAAAACATTTTTTAAATATTGCTGTAAATAGTGAAAATGAATATAGAGTGATATTTATTTTTGAGAAGCTTATGGCAAGCCAGATCATATAATTTATAAATATACAAGGTATTCTATTTAAGAAAACATAACTTTAGTTCATATCTTTAAAAATATTTTTTCGTAGAATAACACACTACGCCACTGTATTCTACGTAAAAAGTTCTACAGTAAACAGTTTTCAATTTCTCGATACCTTTAACTATGACAGAGATACAGGGGGTGACCCAAATTGCAAAATTCTATCTTCACGAATAACGGTGGTACCGTATGACTTCAACTAAAATGGGACACCCTATAGAATACAAATAAATTGATAAACATAGCAAAGACTTGTACCGGAGAAACTTCAAAACTATTATAGTTTTACAAAGTTATTGTAATAAGAGTTTTCACAAGTTCGCGTCGTTTCCCTTTACAATAGATTCGTTACGACGCGCAGCTTTCAACAAGCTGCAAAATAGGAGAGCCAATCTTACGAACACCAATTAAATTTTAGTCGGTTACTTTCGGCATAAATAATTGCGCGGAATGAGACAATGCAAACCTTACGAAATATCAACTGAGTTAAATAGAGTTCCCCGATCCTTGCAAACACAATCTGTGGCGGAGCGAATTCCGTATTAATAAGATTTTGCCAAGGATTCCATTACAAATGGTGTTTGTACATTTGGAAATTCAATTTTCGATGTATTTTTAAGATTAGAACATATACAGTTTTTTTAATTTATTTGCTTAGGTGAAATTTGAGGTAAGACAACAAACAACAAAAGCAATAAGAGTGGTTGGATGTCTGAACGACACATATGGAAAAATAAATACATAGATGTCGAGGTCAAGTCAAGAATATACAAGGCTATCGGCTTCCGGATATCAGGCAAAGAAATCAAAAGTATTCACAAAACTGGAAATAGAACGCTTTATGAAAGAAGCCGATGACAAAGAATTCCTGTTAGCTAAAGTTGTCTTAATCGTTGGAGTATGTAGGAAGGAAAAAATCGCGTTTATGACCGTAGAAGCGATTGAAGATTGTCAGTCATTTATTAGTGTGAAGTCAGCCATCTACCAGCATTGCCATTACAAGAAATTTACTTATTCCGACTCCTACAACTTGCATTTCTCTTAGAGACGAAAAGTTGGATGTCTCTTGTATTCACTTTAATAATTTAAATAATTGTACCTTTAAGATTTATAATGAATAAATATTTTCATTGTTTCTTTTTTGTTTTTTTTAACGTTTCATTTTTTACTTTTAGCCACTAGTGCCTAAATAAGTGTCACCTTCAGATACTAGTGCCTAAAAGAATGTCATTTCGAATCTCAAAATATCAAAAACTAATACCAATTTATAAACACTTTCACAAAAAATAAATTTTGTGCTTCTTCAACATATTAATCAGGAAGAAATATGACGTTAATTTACAGAATTTACTATCAATAAAAATATATCAAAAAATGAAAACGAAATTATATTACCACAGAAACGGGTTTTAATTTTTAGTACTTTTAGGATTTCTGAGGTCTAATTAAAAATTCAACCATATCTTCATTTTTTTTTCAGTTTTCTCTAAAACGGTATGGGAAATTGAAAAAAGAAAGAAAACAATATTAACCATTTTAGAACAAACCATTTTTCTCAAAATATTAATAATAAATGTTTCCTCTTGTAAAACAATCCATCGGTATATATATTGGATAACTTCGTTTTGCATAGTAAGGTTTGTCTATTTAAATGATTTGCCTGAGACAAACTACTTGCTGTTATCTCTAGTTAAACATAACCTATCTTGTTTCTTGACCGGAAATATTTAGATTACTCAGTAGATGAGGTTTAGTAAATAATACTCCAACATTTAGGTTACGGAGGGGTGAATTGCTTTGGGTTTAATAAAAGGGGGATAATAAATTTTCGCGCCATAATAGTGATTATTTTCAACAGCGTCGACCCTGGTTTTGTCTCGATTAATAATGTAGACGTGTGTGAGTACATTGGCAATGTTGCCAGATTAAATTAGAGCTAGTTTAAACATATAATACAGAATCTCTCTCTATTAAAAAAAAGTGTATCATAATAGAATCAATTGTGAAAATTAAAAAAAAATAATTAAATACAGTACGTCTGTCCGTTCTGTACCTACGGGGCATCCGTAAGGGGGAAAATAAATTCTCTGATAGCGAGCAATTTATGGGCGTGCTATAAATATTTTAAATAACATTACTTACACAAAAATTTCCAAAATACTTAATCAGTTTTTTTTCAATCTTTTTCCACGTAAATGTGAGATAATCTTTAAAGTCCAGTAGACGTACCTTAAAATAAAGTCGGTTTAGTTAACCAGTTTTTAACTCAAGGAAGGCTGGACTGGTTTTATTGTCTCTGATTCGTTCGAATAACTATTAGAATATTGGAAAAACCAGAACAAAAAAATATACAGAAAATTACTGTTTAATTAAATTATTAGGTTTAGAACTCATATTTTATAATTGACAACAAGTACGTGACATTAGTCTATGTTTACAACTCAGATGACATGATGAAAATTAGTGACATAGTAAACGGTATAGAATAGAAATTCAATGGAAAATAGTGGAAAAATAGCATATTCAAATCAAGAAAGATATTGAAATATACCGGGTGATATATAAGAAAGATATTAAAATATAAAATTTTACCAATTTTGGAGAAGCCGAAACAATAAGATTTTAAGTAATTAAAGAAAAACTGCATCTACTTTTAAATTAAAACTAAACAAGTAACAATACAAAACCAGAAAAATATCAACGTCATCCTATAATTTTGTCAATGTCAAATTTTATTTTCTAAACGTTAGGTTTTTGCCTCATTCGAACCAGTTTTAAATTACAAAAATATATTTCGGGGACACTAAGCGTAGGTACTATAAGGTAGTAGCGTAGACTGCACAACAAATTACATTTGCCAATGAAAAATTATGGTTGGTAACTTAAGATATGTTGACATTTTACTGGTTTTGTTTTGTTGCGTGTTCAGTTTTAAGTTAAAAATAGATGCAGTTGGCGTGTGTATTCAGCCCATAATATAAAATAGCTCTAAAAGCCTAAAAGGCTCATGGCTTGATTGGTTATCCTTCTCCATTTGTTTCTGTCTTTCGCCTTTATTCTCCACCCATCCAATCTTATCCTTCTCAAATCCTCTTCTACATCCTTTTTCCATCTGATTCTCGGTCTACCCCTCCTTCTCTTTCCACCTATTTCACGTTTCATTATCATACTAGGAATGCTTGCTTCGGCCATTCGTTCAATGTGTCCCAGCCATTTCAGTCTTTGTGCTCTTGCTACTCCCGTTATACTCGGTGCCCGATATAGTTGCTTTACTTCTTCATTTGTTCTTCTGGTCCATATGTTTATACGTTCATATCTTCTTTCCTCCAAAAATCTTCCTCAGTATTTTTCTTTCTCAAAGCTCTAGCCTCGAACTTTCTGTTGCATTGAACGTCCACGTTTCACATGCATACAGCACTATTGGTCTTATCATTGTTTGGTACATTCTGATTTTTAAACTTCTAGAAATGTTCTTACTCTTAATAATTTTCTGTAATGCGCTGACACATCTATTTCCTGCCATTATTCTTGCCATAATTTCTTGAGTTACATTTGGATTCCTTAGAAATTCTGCTCCCAGATATGTGAATGTATCCACTTCGTCAAACTTGTATCGTTTACCTCTCTCAGACTTCAATTGTAGACATCTTCCCTTCTCAAAATCTCTATCTGACCACTCCATAAATTTCGTTTTCTTCTCATTAAACACTAAGCCTACTTTTTGCGCTTGATGTTCTAGTCTTTTGGTCACCGATATCAGCTCTTTCCGATCTCTTGCTAAGATGACCAAATCATCGGCAAAGGCTAAGCATTGGTGTCTTTTTGTATACAGAAGGCCCTCTCTGTTGATTCATTTTTTCTAATACTACACTAAACAGTACTGGAGATAGTGGATCCCCCTGTCTTAATTCGTTCCTGATTATAAATTTTTCCGTTGTTTCCTTGTTTACTTTGACTTCATTTACTGTTTCTTGGAGTGTCAATTTTATCATCTTGGTCAGTTTCTTGCTAACCCCTAATTCTGTTAATGCTCTAAACACCTCCGTCCTTTTAACTTTGTCATATGCGTGCTGAAAGTCGATAAATAGGAGCATTGTCTGTTTTCCGTATTCATAACTCTCCGCTTGTATTTCTCTAAGGGTAAATATTTGGTCAATGATACTTCTTCCTTTCCTAAATCCACATTGATACTCTCCAATTTTTTCATCAGACTCCTCCACTAACATTTCTTTTATATATGTTGCCAGTACTTTATACGCTACATTTAGGAGAGCTATACCTCTGTAGTTTTGACACCCGCTCTTATCTCCCTTCTTATGTATAGGGCAGATTATTGCTTCTTTCCACTCTTCCGGTATTTCTTCTTTCTCCCATATGTCTTTCAGTAGGTCCTGAATGTGTTCTATCAACTTGGACCCTCCATACTTAAATACCTCAGCCGGCATGTGATCATTTCCGGGACTTTTGTCATTCTATAGGTTCTGGATAATTCTTTGTACACTGTCATAATTCGGTGGGAGTACCTCTTTATTCTGATGCTCTATATTTATTTCATCCTCCTCCTGCTGGTCTCGAGTATCTTCGCTTTCATTTAATAGTTCTTCAAAATATTCTTTCCACCTATTCAAAACATCCTCCTCAGTTGATATTATTTGTCCTTCTTTGTCTTTAATATATAGTGTCCTACCTTGGTATCCCTTTCTTTCATTCCTCAGTCCCAAATATAAATTTTTAATTTGCCTTGATTTATAATGCTCTTCTATTTTCATTAAGTTTTCCTCATAAAACTTCCTCTTTTTATTTCTTAATATGTTTTTAGTTCTTCTTCTTTGTTTCGCGTATTCTATTCTAGTTTGTTGTGTTTTTTTTCTAACATCTGTAACCTTAGTTTATTTCTAACTTCTAACTCCATTTTACATTCTTCATCAAACTATTGTTTTGACTCACTGTGTCCACTTTTTTTTCCACATATCTTCCCACTATATTTTATCTTTGCCTTCATAACCGCCCACTTTCCTTCAATTGTCTCTTCGTCTAAGCTTCTACCGAATTCTTGGTTAATTATATTTTCATACTTGCTTTTTTCCTCTCTTTGGTTTAATCTCGGAATAAACTCCTCTCTTTGCTTTTTGTTTATCTGGTTTCTCATCTCTGGTATGATGTGCTTCACGTGGATACCCACTATCAAGTGGTCTGAATCTGCATCAGGGCCTCTGTACGATCTTACTTTTGTAATGAATTTTTCTTCCAATTTGTCAATTGCAACATGATCTATCTGGTTGTGACTTAGCTGAAAAATTAATAAGGGAGCCAATATTTGGACAGTTCAAAATTTACATTAGATTTCCTATGTTTCCAAAGACGATATATTTGGCACCACCCGGTATAAGAAATACTTGAATCGAAATGTAAACAAAAATATAGAGAGCAAATAACAACAACTATCATATCAATTGATCTCAATCATTCGGATCCTTTGATACGGATGACTGATTAATTTGAAAACTAAATTTTAATGAGACATCACATAAGATTGACAAAAGAAAAAAAATCTCGCTTCAATTTTAGAAAGTTCGCCAGGTTAGTTAGTATAGAATAAATTTGTTGGGCTCTCATCATTCTATTTCTGTATAATACATTTGAAATTGTTAATAGAAAAATATCATAAAATAAAGGATATTCTGAAAGTTTGTCAACGTTGTGAATATTTTAGCGAATAATTTACTCAACAAAAACTCCTAACAAGAGCGAGGTTTTTAAATGGTCGCTGCCGGAAATTCAGTTGGTCCAACGCTCTAGTTTTTGTTCTATTAGCTTGTTGTTACAACATAAAACTTATACCCGAGGGTTTCGAGTTAGAGGGGCCTTTTTGGATAATGGACATATTGTTTTCATGGGAACATTAGTCACCCACTTCAGCGAATTATGTCTTTGTCCTATGTTTAATCCTCAAACACTTTTGTTAAATAAAGAACGACATTTAAAACAAATTAATGACACAGAATAAATAAATTAATGTGAATTTATTTTGAACAATATAATTGGGGTTAGAACCCTTGATGTCACAATAGCATATTAAAAATATAATTCGCTATAATACACCAATATGTTGAACAATAATAACTAGATTTAGAGAACATATGGTTTAATTAAGATGTGCTAGAGCAGATCAACCTTGCCATCATCATCATCATTTTCAGCTTATTCAAACATTTCCAATTATAATGTAGCCTTCTTCACATATTTAATTACCCACTCCCTTTGTAGTTGGGTTCATTGTTGTATATTGTTTGCTACGTGGGCCCAAGTTAGTCCTGATAATTTCCTAATATCATAGTCCCATCTCAGGTTTGGTCTTCTTCTAGGTCTCTTAATTCCACGTGGGTACCATGCTGTAATTGTGGTCCATCTGTTGTCCACCCTTCTTGCAAGATGAAGTGGCATTCTATATTTGAATATAAATGAGTTTCTTTCATAAGTAATCCATGCTAACTTAATTCTTCTTTTAATTTCCTGATCAACCTTGTATTGCTCAATGTATACATGGTGCGTCTTAAATGAATGGGAATATTTTTAAGGGTAGTATATTTCGACCCCAGAAACACGTTTATGAGGTTTTTTCACTGAAAAAAATTTGAAAATTGGAATTTTTTTTTTCTGGGAACACATTTACCAGCAGAAAAAATCTAGAAAAAGGCCAGTGATTCTCAAAATTTAAGCATTTTTTTGGAAATTTTGAAAGAAAATAACTCGGTTATTTTGGGGTTATTTGAATAATGGTAAAGAGAAAATATGTTTAGTATATTGAGATCTACCAGCCACTTATTTAAGCCTCACCCTGTATATTTAGCACTGTATGATATATAGCACTGTATAGATGTTAATTCAAAAATTAATAAAAACACATTAGTTAGTGTGAAAATAAATAAATTTAAAGACAATATGAACAGATATAACGGTCCAATTTATTCAAGTTCTCTGTTCCTATTGCTCTAGGCTCGGTAAATTACTGTTAAGCTTGATTGGTTGATTTTGCTTTATCTGATAGATTTTATCACGCTTGGTCAATACCAGTCGAGAGTCTTTATCAGGACATAATTGGTAAATAATAATGTAGTTTTAATCGTTTTCTGAAACTATAAGCGTGAGTAACGTGAGCTGTCAATTGCGAAAGAAGGCGGAGTCCCAGATCTACTTTATTGAAAGATTAATTTGCAGTGGGTATAATTTTATATTATTTTCCAATTAAATTTAATAGATGTTCTGCTATTTAAAGTTGTTCTTGCAGATTTATTAGAAAATAGGTAAGGTTTATTAAGTAAACCAAAATATCCTATATTTTTACACAATTTAACATATCATGAGACACGTTTCTTTGTTAATAAAATGAGATTTTGTGACATATTTTTAACTATTTAAAATTCACACTTTGAATAAAATCGTTCCAGTCGTTCTTGAGTTATAAATGGTGTTACTAAACCGACATGGCTATATTTAAGTAGATTTTGTATGTTTGCAATTTATATTATGATACACTTTTTTTTTTAAATCCTCTGGGGTGGAACTCTGTAACTAAAAAGCGATCGGTAGCGACAACATTGAATCGAATTTGTCATTAAATAGATAAGGTCTAATTGACTCATCTGACAATATTACCAATGTACTCTCACAAGTCTACATTATTAATCGAGGTAAAACCGGCGTCGACGTTGTTAAAAAATAATCACTATTATGGCGAAAATTTATTATCCTCCCTTTATTAAACCCAAAGCAATTCACCCCACCGAAACCTAAATATTGAAGTATTATTTACTAAACCTCATCTACTGAGTAATCTAAATATTTCCGGACAAGCAGTAAGATTTATATTTTGATATATAAGATTATATTTTGCTATAATAAGATTATATTTTGCATGGAAAATGCGTGGTTTCAATGATACTGGATGTCTAAAGTACCAGTGTTAAACTAAATATTTAGATATATTGTATTCAGTCCATCCTGTATATCATAACCTCGCTCGATGACGTAAATTTTTAGAATAAAACAGATCTAATAAAAATAATAATAATTTAATCCTGGAATATTTCGAAAGAGAAGAATCCGGAATGTGAAATACTGTCAAAAGCGCGATAAATTTTGTAAAAAGCCCATTCCGAAGACACTAGCATGAGGCAAATTTTAATTTAAGTCGCAATTCTTTTGGCAGTGACATGGGGATTAAGGCAATGCAAACGTCCGCGTTGAAAACATCCCCCGACGCAGTGGCGTGCATATTACTCCCTTATGTCTTAGGAATGTAGTGGTCCGGGTAAAGTGATGTGTGTAGTTTATCTCTAGCGAAGCTGAACAAATTAGGCAAAGAAAATAAAGTCCTCCTACACTGAGTGACAGCCTACCGAGGGATAGAAGGTAATAAAAAGACCAACGATCTAGCTACCTAACTCCCAAGTGGAAACCAACTTAAAACAGAATTTAAGAACCTGGATAACTCGAAGAGTCTCCTAAAACAATCGAGGAAATTTTTTAGAACTTATAACCGAGAAAAATCAAATAATAAATGATTTTCTTTGATTTAAGTAAGAATAATCTTCGGATTGTCACGGGGTTTTTAGCAGGACACTGTCTTCCAATGAACGCCCTAGTAGATTGAAGCTAAGACACAACAATGAATGCAGATTCTGGAGGAAAATAGCGAAACGCCAGTACACCTCATCACTGAGTGCGCCGTGACCACAACCATTCGTGCAGTAAACTTTGGTACGATTGATATAGGAGATAGAGAACTAACCTCTTTTAAACCGTCTCAGATACTGGCCTTTGTCAAAGCCCTGAGACTGTATGATGATATAAATATCAATAGATATATAAGCTTGTGCTGATTGACTTTCCCCCTCAATTCAATCCACAATCTTATCTCTATAATTCTCTGTCTTGTCCGTTCCAGCTGGTCTATCCATTAGAAGGGCAACCGTCCTCTTGGTCTTTTTCCTGGAATCTTGCCCTGTGTTATGAGTCTTTCTATACAATCAGTACCCTTCCTTCATAACATGACCGAAATATTGAAGTATTCGTGATTGGATATATGTTGAAAAACCATTCTGTAATATTCAGTTCTTGGATTGATTTATTGGTTCGAGGAATTCTGAGCATTCGCCGCCAACAGGTAGATCTAAATTGCGTCATTTTTTTATTTCTGACTGTCCCATAGTCTGACTTACTAAATATGAAGTGCATATAATGTAGGAAAAATCATATATTATTTCTTTTCATATCATAATAAGGTAAACTCAGAAATCAGTGACAATCAAGAAGGGTTTAGAGAGAGGCATGGGTACGAGTGAGGCTCTGTTTAGCATAAATGTATTAGCACAGAGGTGTATTGATATGAACCAGGACCTGTATGTGTGTTTAATAGATTTTGAGAAGGCTTTCGATAAAGACATCATAGAATAATTGAAATACTTAAAGGCATGAATATCGATAGCCGAGATATCAGGATAATAGCAAATCTTTATTGGGGGCAAACAGCAAAGGTTATAGTGGACGACCAACTTTCTGATGAAGTAAAGATTCTGAGCGGCGTTCGTCAAGGATGTATACTTTTTCCGCTATTGTTTAATATATATAGCGAATCAATTTTCCGGGAGGCCTTGACTAGTAGAAAGGAGGGCATCACTATTAATGGACAGGTCTTAAATAATATGCGGTTCGCGGTCGATACCGTCCTTATAGCAGACAACGTGAATGGTCTGCAAATACTTCTACAAAGACTAAACAACACGTGTAAAGCCTGAAAATGAACCTTAAGAAAACTAAATTTATGATAATCACTAAGAGAGAAGATGTCCAAGCCAATGTTCTAATAGATGATACACCTATGAAGTGAGTAAAAAAATATAAATACCTAGGCAGTTGGTTGACCGAAAACTTGGATCAGTCAGCAGAAATAAAAGCTCAAATAGAAATAGCCAGAGCATCCTTTGTAAAACTCAAAAAATGTCTCTGCAGTGGAGACATCAACTTAAAGCTTAGATTAAGAATGCTAAGGGGTTACATATTTGCAACTCTACTCTATGGTTCAGAAGCTTAAAAAGGCCGAAATGGAGAAGCTTGAGGCATTCGAAAGATGGTGTTATCGGCGTATGCTGAGGATTGCATGGACTGACAAAGTTACAAATGTAGAACTGCGACGCAGAATTCAGAAGGACGAAGACGTGATTAACCCCCTTAAAAAGAGAAAACTTGAGTACTTTGTACAAATAATGAGAGGACCTAAATATGCCCTGCTGCAGAACATAATAGAAGGAAAGATAAAGGGCAGAAGGAGCTATGGAAGAAGAAGAACATGGTTTGGAATGACTTCAAACCAGTTATTCAGAGCAGCCGTTAACAAAGTTAGAATTGCCATGATGATTTCCAACCTCCATTAGGAGATGGAACCCGAAGAAGAAGAATATCATAATAACTCATTAAAGAGTTAATCAAATAATTAAATAAAAAAATAATTTTTACTACTGCTGTCATCGCGTAATTCTTATACAGGGTCGCTGATATGTATGGGAACGGTCGATTATTAGGTAAAATATAAGAGGTACCGCAAAAGGTTAAATATAAAAGTTATAGGGTTTTTAAATATCTATTAGCGGGTAATAAATTTAAGTATACAGGGTCGGTCATAAAGTCGTGGCACATCAAAGTTTCATTTTCTTAAATGGAAACCCCTGATATTATTGCCATATTTCGGTTCTTCCTTCGATTCTAAGCAAAAATCGAGATACACACAATGCATCTCAAACCAACCGTTTCCGAATTATTGACTTTTGAAAATGTCACTTAAACAATTCGATTTAGTTAATTTCGATGTGTTCGGTTTTATTTAACGATGCCGTAAATTCTGAAAATGTGATACTTAATAATATTGAACATTAGTTTTCAAGTTAGCATCTAAATTGAGATTATATCAAGTCTGGAAATTACGAAATTTTCGTTTAACATTTCAAAATCAAAACTTTATAATTCGGAAATTGTTGAATTTAGGTAGACATAATCGTAATACACATAATGTTATTTTTTCGTTAACTTTCAATATGCCGATTTTATGATTTTTCAAGATCAATTTTCTACATTTTTTATTTTTTTTATCTCGAAAACTATCAAAGATAGGTATATAATATAAAAAAATTATGAGACATCAAATTAATTTTCAAAAGTATAATAATATACCGGGTGTTCCATTTAAAATAACATAGATGTTACCACTTTTAGTATGAAGCGGCAACACTATACTGCTGAAAATAATTTAGGCAGATGAAGCAGGTGCCTTTATGCAAAAATTAAAATTTTCAAAAAAATCCTCTCACTGTCTGCATAAACGTCCAACGTGCCATGACCGTGAATCACCCTGTATATGATTTACGCGAAGGCGGATTGATTTACTTTATCATGTTTCTAAAGGGATATTGAAGGCTGTGCCTTTGCGAATCTTCCACATACTCTGCAGACCGCAATGACTGAAAGGCCAATGTGTAAGAAAGACATAAAATATGGAAGTAACGAGTAATTTAATTTCGTGGGCGTCGATCTCTGTCCTGCGCAGTGATGCCAAATCTGATTTTTTTTACCCAAATTTAGAGTAAAAAATAATTATAATGGTTACTTAATTAACTACTTATCATATACTTATTTTGTTATTCTGCCAACTTTT
This sequence comes from Sitophilus oryzae, assembly GCF_002938485.1. Lineage (NCBI taxonomy): Eukaryota > Metazoa > Arthropoda > Insecta > Coleoptera > Curculionidae > Sitophilus > Sitophilus oryzae. Next base: position 1,638,768 of record NW_022147080.1, read on the forward strand.
GCCTCTATTATGCTTTGATTTGCACTACGCGCCACTGCCCCGGCGACGTAATTTAAAAATATTCTTTGGTGTTAAATTACCACGTCCCATTTAGAAAACATCCACCAAGCTGTACGAAGGGAAAAAATTAATAATAAAGGAAAGTTCTCTGTTGAAGGATAGAATTTATTTAATAAACGAGTCTGGTGATGTTTTTTTACAGAATAAAAATCGTAGGTTAAAATTGTACAGTTAAAAAAATTCTGTTCATTCCTAAATTTAATCAATTTTTAAATATTTTCAATTTTATACAGGGTGGTCCTAACTGTATTCCGGAAACTTCGGCAGCATATTCTGCAGATAAGAAGTAAAAAAGTTCGTATAAATGTATGTCGTAAAATGCTTAGTTTCGGAGATACAGGGTGTAGAAGTTTCATTTTTATTTCAATTTTTTCAAAATAATTTCTGAACTAACCTCAATATTTGGATGAAAATTGGTGTCTGGGAGTTTTTTGACATGAGAAATTTTATTTTAAATCAATATGACAATAGAAGATTATATTCCTTTATCTATGAATATGACTCCCATTTGTAGAGGGCGCCACCTACATGTGTTTTAACTCATTTGAAGAGTAATAACTTTTCGTCCGTACCTGTATAAAACTACTGAGTGAAAAAATATACATTTAATATACATTTCCGTGACTTTTTACGTAAAAAACATCTCTTGGCAAAAATCGCTACGAGCAACCGTTCTCAAGATATTTAAAACGGAAATAGTTAATAGAAGTCATTTTTGACAAAAATAAACATATGTTGAGTAGATAGTTATTTGATTGCAATTATAAAATTGGGAACTTTTGATTTTTTTAAATTAATCATAATTTTTTTTGGGTAAAATTATGATAATAAAATTTCTGTTGAACTTTTTCAGTCACCAATTTTCATCCAAATATTGCCGTTACTTCAGAAATTATTAGGAAAAAATCGAAATAAAAATGAAACTTCTACACCCTGTATCTCCGAAACTAAGCATTTTAGGACAGACATTTATACGAACATTTTTACTTACTTTTATTTGCAGAATATGCTGCCGAAGTTTCCGGAATACCATTCGGACCACCCTGTATAAAAAAATATACATTTTTTTATATCAATGCAATTTTTTACAATTAATTATTTCATGTTACACTCCTTTAGATATGCCTTACTCTACTTAAATTTTTATAGAATCTGACTAAATTTTTACAATGTACTTAATACTCATAAAAATATCATAAAATATAAATTCAAAAGTCGATTTCAAAAAATGTATTCACTAAAGTGATATTATTAAAAAAAAATACAGTAACGTAGAGCACCGTTCAAATTCCATATAAATAATAAAAACTTGCTATTTTCATTTGTATTATTTCAACGTTGTTATGAAACATTTATATGGGCCTTTATTACACTTGTTTTGAAATAACTCCATATATATTTCGGATATAAATAATTTGCTTTTAGGAAATGCAAATTAAAAAGCATATATTCCGGTCGTAATGAATTTCATGTCGTTAATACAAACATCAAAAATATTTATAGCTCGTTATATATCCTCTTTTTTTCGTTTTTTAATAAACTTCGACATATTTATATGAATTTTCGCTTGTAATTCTGTGTATTAGATGAATTAAAAATATTTTACCGTTCAATATAAAATTTCAAATAAAAGAACTGGTAGATGTATGTCAGCGGATGGTATTAAAAACGGAAATTGTTCGATATGTATCAATAAAAAAAATAATTGAAATTTATATAGGCTTTGCACAGTAATAGAAATGGGTTTAAACATAATATTCATTAAATATAATGCTGTTAATGAGTTATTTTGTAAATTAATAGCATGGCATCAATATAAATGCATATAATTAAAAGCAGAAAATGTTATTATGCACTCATAATATTTCCAGTATATTATATTCATAGTTTTAACATTAACAGAGAATTTTTTTACCGAAAATATATTCTGATTCTAAACATAATAAAAAAATATTTCTTGGACTGATGTTGTGCTTGATTATGTCATTTTACAACAAGAAAAATAAAAAGAGTTAAGTTTAGTTTACTAATTTGGTTTAGTTTACTAATTTGGTTTTGTTTACTAATTTGGTTTAGTTTACTAAGTTTAGTTTACTAATTTGGTTTTGTTTTCCTAGTTTTAATTGTCTAAATCAATCTTGTTACAAAATAACCGAGCTATTTAAGTTTGAAAATTTAAAAAAAATTGATTTTTTTTTGGAAAAATTTTGAGAGCCACCGGATTTCTTCTGTATTTGCATCCCTTTTAGTGCCGTAACCATAGAGTAAAGCTGTAACTCTCGTAATATCAGAGATTAAGAATTTATACCGTGGGAAAATTTGCGATGAACAGGCAGTTCTAAAAAGTTTTCGAAAAATATACAGGGAAATTTAAAAGAAAATGCACGATTTTTAACATCTTTTTTTGCGAAAAAAACTCATAGACGTGTTCCTGGGGTCGAAATATATCACCCCTGAAAATATTTGCACTTATTTAAGACTCACCCTGTATATCAATATAACATAAAACGAGATGTAATTAACGAAATATCATCGTAACAACAGCTATTTTAGAAATGTCTAGGTTTACTTATTTCACTTTAGAGATTTATTAAAAAAAATCCTTTGCCTCGGATACAGATACCGCCACGTTTTGGAAATAGCTCAAAACATAACAAAATTGAACGAGGCAACAAAAAACGCCAAAAAAAATTCACAGATTTTGCAACATGCGCAACCATCATAGGCGTATTGAAAATACCAGACACTAAAGTCGGCGGTGGTCAACAATCACCTGTTTTTTACATTTTATATTAACTTGTGACGTCATTTGGAAGAGCTCAATAGAAATATAAAAGAACTAAAGCTTGTTTGGAAAGCAATTTGACATTCGTGACGTCAGCACTCCGGCAGTCTAACGTATCGCTAATTGCCATTCGCAAATATATTCCAGATACGTATAGTGAACAAGTGAAGCGTTCGCAACGTTAAATAATTTTGATATTTGATTTTTATCGTGATGGCTTTTTATAAAAGTGAAGAATTTAGTAAGAAAAATATTAATGATGAAGATGAACGTGTACAGATTCATGAATGGTCACGATCACGGTCACGACACTATAGATAGTGCAGATTTTAATGTGCCATTTTTTTTATTGGAGTTATTATTTTTAGCATATTTGGTATATTCTATGAAGTTATCTTTAAGTGCTCCTCTCCATTTTTCAATTATTAAAGTGTCTTTAGATACAATTAAAATTAATTAATTGGTGTATAGTATTTGTATTATGGGTTTGTTTATTTTTATGAAACGATTTTTTTTCCTATTAAAATTAAAATAAACATAGCTTACTAAATCACTAGCTAGCCATTTTTAAATACAGGATGTTAATTAAGTATCTGGCCAAACTTCAAGAGGTGATTCTTTGAGTGTTTTTAAGGTAAAAAGTTCATAAACATGTGTCCGGAAATGTATAATTTTAAAGATACAGGGGTGTCAAGGTGTTTTCTAATAGACCTTTTTTATTAATATCTCAAAGATCCGTTAGCCGATTTTGTTGAAATTTCGCCGTGTTGTGAAATTTAATAAGATAGCACTAATTAAATGATAATTATTATTTACAACAATATTTAAACGATAAAAACTTATCCCAATAAATATTTAGCACCGCCTTGAATAATTTGTTTTACGTTGGCGGTGGAAACCATGCAAGCTTTTTCTTTGTCCTAAGTTGTTAATTAAAAAAATAATTATCATATACAAAAATATAGGTCCTAATAGCCTAAAGTTTATCAAAATATATCAGCAGATCCGATGAGACCCGAATTATTAACTTAATGATTTAATTAATTATTCCCTTTAATGCATTGATTGTGCGCATTATCCTACGCGCCAAGAAAAAATATTGCATTAGTCTAAATTTATTATTTATGTTATTCCGCTCTTTCACGTATAATTTGCCCCCTGCTTATATGGAAAGAGTTAGATTAAAATAGCCCAACTGTACCTAACAACCCATGCCTTGACGCATATTCTTTTTTATAATAATATCGGCTTTCCCAGACTAAACATCCATATCCATAAAATAGTTGGCCCACACTAATAAGACCCCATTTCGGCCCTCGGACGACCTTGCTCTATTCAGCTATCGACTTACGTGTTGACAAGTTGATTAGGCAGGTTATTGAACTCCATGTCGCCTCTAGCATGTCGTTTTTTCAAAGATGGGTCGCATATAAACGCGGCCAGAAGTATTTTCAATACTAAAATCCCCCCACGTCCTCATCACGAGTAGTTTTCAGGCGCTTTTAAGAGTCTAAAGTAGGTCGAAGCAAACCGGTCAAGACAACTGGAAATAAATCAAAATGCGTCAAAGTTGGGCGACGAAATGTGACCTTGACATGTTTCGAAGAGTTTTTCGCATAGTGTAGAGGCTGTTTCATGGTTTGACAGACTTATAAAATGCCTCATGGTTAAAATGTATTTGTACGAGTTACTAAAAACAAAAAAAAATTACATTATGCTATTCAAAGTCCTCTTTTGATTCTTTTGAGTAAACTAAATTTTTAGAAGAAATTAAAATTATGCTAAACCTTCAAATCAACGTGTATTGTTCTTAGAGATATTTACAGTTCAAGACCTGCATAATTCAATGGAATAACGTCTTCTAAGTTGATTACCCCACCCTCTCCTCCAAAAAACAAGAGAAATGAATGTAAATAATATGTAAAAATAGGAGATTACGAAAAGACAGAGAGATGGGCCGAGAAAACAAGGGCCGGTAGACGTGATTACGAATGGAAAATTATGTAAATATGTTAGCATCGAGAAAATTGTGTTTTTCCACCTTCGTTAAAAGTTTTTCGCGCCAGATGGCCGATGCAAATGTTAACCGTCAAACTTCGGCAAAAAGCAGCGCCCCCAGACGGTCGAAAGTGAAACGAGCGCTCATAAAATTTATGCCCAGCGTGGAAGGCGATTGTGGACGACTAAGTTTGCTAATTTTTCGTACACTGCCGCCAGAAACACGTGCTGTTGCTAACTGGCCATGAACTTTTCCGTTTTCCGATCGAAATCACGAACAACAACGGAATTTTACTTCTTTTAGTCCTAGATTATATCTAAATGATGGATTGGTTCCAGATTCTAAACTTATAGGCTCGGTGCATTATCCGCCGGTGCTGCCACCATCGGAGAATCCCGTAAACAACTGAGTCGTACAAAAATACACGAGCAAATCTAGCGAGTACACTAAAATTTGTTATGTTCTTATTTCATATGTATTAGTTAGTGCATTTTGCAAGGGTCTAGCTCTAAAACCGCAAAAGAACTACTAATGCTTAGCAGGAATAAAGTGCGGATTACAACAGGCCTTTTGACAGGACACATGGCTCTCAAGTGTTACCAAACAAGCTCAACCTGTATCAAGGAAGTCGCGGAGCAGATAATATGTCACTGCGAGGCTTTGGATCGCAAGCGACACTTCTTATTTGGGAAAGCTAGGCTAGAACCGGAAGAACTGTGCTCCCATCCTTTCAAGGACCTGCATAAGTTAGTGCAGGGCACAGGGATAGGAGAATCGGTGCAGATATAGAAAGGGGACAAATACAAAATAGGCCTCACAGGTCGCAGTGTTTCCGGCGGAGGACGGCCCCTTGTTATTGAGAAAAAAATGCATTTTGAGAGAAATTAATCAGTAAATCTTTTGATATCCTCAGAAGATCTGACGTGTATAATAATTTATTATACAAGCAAATAAAACTCTTTAGTAATTTAATTAACAATTGAGTAATAACATGTTGGCTGCTTCAATTACGGTATGAAGTATGTTTTGCATAATTTTACGCACCGGTCTTGCTATATGGAATATAACTGGGGCTATCTAGATGGTAAACAGCACGACAAAGTTTCCAGACGGTCACCCGTCGGTCATCCACTCCCATCGTTTAAGGTCGCTTGACTTCGGTGATCTATTGAAAACCGGTCAACTTAGCTGGGCCTCATTAACTTAATACATCACGGAAATTAGGAATTTTTGCTTATTATAAATATAATTTTATAATCCTTAGAACTAAACTCGGCCTTGTCTATCTTCTTTAATCTGAGGCATCTTCAAAAGATCCGGCACGTTTTGCATGACGTTAAGGATTAAATTTTTTAAAAGCCTCGCGTAAATTAGATTTTTTACGTAAATTGACGTTTATTGAAACAATTTTCTCGCTTTTAGAATTTATTTCCATTTTTTTTTTCCTGAGAATAAAAAAAAAATGTCACACCTTTGCAGCGTTAAGGTCAGTATCAAAAAATCAAACATATAATATTTCTGAACTATTGGAAATCAGTTATAATAAAGCAGTAGAAGAAAAATATGTACAGGGTGAGTCTTAAATAAGTGCAAATATTTTCAGGGCTGGTAGATATTTTTTAAAAAAATATATATTTAGTCTTTACCGTTTTTCAAATTAGCCCAAAATAATCTTGCTATTTTACTTTGAAAATTTAAAAAAGGTAGGTATGACTTTTTGCTTAAATTTTGAGAACCACTGGATATTTTCTGGATTTTCTTTCTTCTAAATTTAATCTATTACATATGTTGTCATATTATCAAGATATTATGATTTTTAACTAAAAAATGTTGCAAATATTTTCAGGGCTGGTAGATCTCCATAAAAGAAACATATTCTTCTTCTATCGATTATCAAATAGGGTCCAAAATAACCGAATTGTTCAAGTTTGAAGATTTAAAACCGAATTGTTCAAGTTTGAAGATTTAAAAAAATATATTTAATTTAAAAAAAAAATTGAGAGCCACCGGATTTTTTCTGTATTTGCATCCATTTATTAACACTGGTAATATCAGAAATTAACAGATATTTTTTTTTGGTTTGGCAGTTCTAAAAATTTTCTAAAATATACAGGAAAATTTAAAAGAAAATGCACGATTTTCAATATCTTTTTTTTTAGAAAAAAAAAATCATAGACGTGTTCCTGGGGTCGAAATATACCACCCTTCATAATATTTGTACTTATTTAAGACTCACTCTGTATATTTTTTATATTCACAGTGAAATAACTCGGTTAATTTTTTTTTAAAACTCTAAAGAAAAATATGTTACTTTCCGTCCAGATTTACCACCTCTAAAAATACCTAACGAAAAAAAAACGGCGTCAAAGACGGCTGGGGAATGACAATCGATGATGATTTTTGCTTGATTTTGAGGTCAAGCCCTAGATGTCTACCAGTTGGCCATAAAAAGGTTGTAATTTATTGAAAAAATAATTAATTAAAATTTGAGAAAAAATTATTTTTTGGAAATAGATTTTTGTGTTTAAAAACGAAAAACAAAATAGTTTTTTGTGTCTGAAGGTTTAGGTCAATTTTTGGTAAATGCCTTTTAAAGATTCATTCCCCAGTCGTCTTGACGCCGTTTTTTTATCATACAGTACATGTACTTTGGAGATACCCTGTATATCAATGGCGGCTCGTGGTTATTATTGTAGGGAGGTCAATATCTAAAAATATTGTGTCGATTTATTTTTTAAGACGCGTGCTTGGACGCGCCCAAATTTAAATGGTTTCTTACACGGTACTTGTACGTTTAGTTAAAGGAAAATAAATCTAAAAATAAATATAAATTCTGTCAATTCTGTCAATTCAAGTCAATGCGGCGTTCTTTCTCTAAACGTTTTTCGTTAGATTTAAATTTAAGCAATTGTTTTCTTTTAACCGCACGATTTCACAAACTAAATACCATGTTGTCTATTTTAAAATACCTATTCCAGAATCAGTCAACCACAGTTCATCATTTATCCATAACCAGAATATTATGAATTATTACCTACACTAATTTCACGCTACACCTCACAACATTATACGCGATAAACGATACAAAAACCTAGCTTGTTTTATAATTTGAGTTCTTATAAACACCCAAAACTACCCAAACGGCTAAATCTTTCCAACGACTGAAATCCTTTTATGAATGACACGATCAATGGCCAATAGAAACTATATCTATCGCACCTTAACCCGTTATATTTTCTATACGTAGTATACTTTACCTTATTGGCATTACGAGCTGCGGCATTTGGAGTTTAATACGTGCAAAACATAGCGGGAACGAAGGACAAAACAAAATTTTGACCGGCAATAGAGAAAATGGGTAAAATAAAACGTTTTCAAGCGAAAATTGGACAAATTGATGGTTTTTGGGAATAGTTTGGAATATCTAAAGTGTTATATTTTTGTAATTTTTAGCCCTATTTACATGAATTTGTCAGCATGTAATACTTAAGCATACAAACAGAAAAAAATTGTTAAAAGTACCCTAATACTTTGCATTGCTATAACTGCCTGTATACGTCCGTTACTGTGATTGAGGCTGCATATATCATATTGCGTTCTTCTTTAAGAACCAAGTTTAGTTCTTTTAATGAAGCTGGTACCGACCTTTAACCCTTCTCCCAAGCATGTCCTAAACGTCAAACGTCGAACATGATGGGCAGTTCATAGTAGCATATAGTTCACAATAATCACCAAAGCCGGCTTACCATATTGAAAAATAACTTCAAAAAGAAATGACAATTGAAAAAATTGCAAATTGTTGGTGTCAAGTTCATTTCGCTATTAAAAAATAACCTAAACATATTTTGACATGATCCAAAAAATAAAATGCTTAGGAGACATAGTTCTGACCGTAAAATTATATTTCAGGAAAATTTACACATGAAATTATTGCACAGGGTGTTTTAGGCTAGGTTAGGGTAAAGTTAGGGTAAAAAACAACCCCTCGATTAACCCTGTATAATATGCCAAATACTAAAGTTTATAAAAAACTGAGTTTACGAATTAAAGTTGATACAATTATATACAGGTTGGTAAAAAATTCATGAAAATAGGGCTAAAAATAACAAAAATATAACTCTTTAAATTTGACTCAAAATTTTTCCGTTGTGTTTTTTTGCATCTGAGTGTATATGGATGATTCCATTGACCTAAGTTATGTCAAGAAGGCATTGAAAAAATTCAGAGTTTCAGAACAAAAAAAAACGTTGTTATCAAACTGTGCTTGACATTCATTCGGCCATGTTTTTAACGTTCTCTTTTTTTTCTGTTTCTTTACGAACGATCCAGATAAACTAATTTCGATAAAGAAGACAGCGGCCATATTTCGCCTGAAAGTTGAGCGAATAAATTTTATATCGCCGACTTTTTACGATGGCTTTTTAGAAACTGTTTTTTTCTCTCCCTCTTTTTCCACATCGATTGAAAATACAAGCCATTTTTTTTATTGTCTAATCTCGGTCTGTCGTTTTATTGTCCTATAAGTCAATGTGATTTATTGAGGCCAATAGGGAACATAACGCCTATCAGTTTGTTGGAAACACATTCTGTATAAACAGATGTACTAGTGTGTGTTTGTGGAAAATTGTCGAGTTTTATAGAGGAAATCGCTTGGTTTTTCCATTTTTCGGCATTTGTCATGTTGTATAGAAACATTGATGATTATAGTCTGTCCAACGGGAAGATCCCTGACAATGACTGACATTTTATTTCATACTAGCGTGTAACAGCGACTTCGTTCGCGTCGAATTAATCATTTGTAATGGTGATGATAAAGCAAAGCAAGAATTTCCATTAACATACAAACTGGATAAAATTTTCTCACTTTTATGTCAGCATGAGAAAAAACAATATGGCGATATTATTATATAACTTGGTAATATTTGAGGGGTAGTTTCATCTCGTTGGAATTTGACTTTCGAAAAATCCGTTTGCCAAAAATAAGCTTTTTACGTCAAGCAGTTTAAGGAGACTCGTGGTTAAGAAATTACCCAACTTTTGGGAACACCCTGTATGATTTTTTAAAAAATTTCAAAATATGTAAAAAAACAAAATAAATTATGCTTGTCCAAGCGTTTTCCCGAAAGACTAAACCGTTTTTTAAATAACAAATATTGTAATATTTGAGGGGCGCTTTCACCTTCTTGGAATTTGAGATTCGAGAAACTCCTCCTTATCGAACCTCTACACCCCACAGTCAATCCGTTTGCCAAAAATCAGCTTTAAACGTCAAGCAGTTTAAGCAGAATCATGATTACTCAATGATCATATTTTATGAAACACCTTGTATAAACTTATAAAAAATCTTAAAATATGTAAAACAACAAAATAAAATATACGTGTTTAACAGTTTTTCCGAAAAACTCACCGGTTTTTAAATAAAAAATATTTTGATATTTGAGGGATAGTTTCACCCCCTTAGAACTCGAGTTTCGAAAAATCCCTCCTTATCGAACCTCTACACCCTAAAGTCAATCTGTTTTCCAAAAATCAGCTTTTTACGTCAAGCGCTTTAAGCAGGATCGTGATTAATCAATGACCAGATTTTTCGAAACACGTTAATATGTAAAAAAACAAAATAAAATATACGTGTTTTTTCGGAAACTTGACAGTTTTTTAAATAAAAAATATTGTAATATTTGAGGGGTGGTTTCACCCTCTTGGAACTGGAATTTCGAAAAATCCCTTCTTATCGAACCTCTACACCCTAGAATTAACCTGTATGCCAAAACTGAGTTTCTTACGTTGAGTGGTTTGAGCAGGATCGTGATTAATCAGTATGACAGTCACTTAAGGATTTTATATATTAGTATAGATGCAAATTTAAATATCTGTCTTTTTTTTCGGTTATCCTCTGTCGAAATCTTTCCTGACTCGTTTGACGTACTGTACAGAGTGGCGCCTCTCAAACGACGCGGAGGCTCCAAGGATAACGGTAGTTTATATGTAAATGAAATTTTTGCAGCATATGTAGGTTAATTGAAAGCATTTTGTAAAAATATATAGAGTTATACAGGGTGTCTCCAAAAAAAGTTACACATCAAAGTTGTGTATTTTGTAATGGAACACTCTATATATTAATTGATTTACAAATTCTAGGAAAAGAATAAAGGTGAGTTTTATTAAAGAAGCATATACCTAAAATATAAAGATTTTGACATATTTCACAAAATTGATATGGAACATTAGTCACTTTTAAAAAAAAGCAACTGACACAAAATGATAACTAGTTGTTAAAGTTGGACTAATTAGACCGCTGTGTTGTGTATGAAGTGACGTCAGACATACCACAGCTACCTTGATTTTATCAAATAATGAAGATCAATAGTTAATTTAACTACATATTAGGCTATACCGGGTAAATTCCAATTTAGGTACTTTTTATTATCATTTAAAAATTGTTCTTTATTTTTAGAAAATGTGAAATATGCGAGTGGTATTTCGCAGGGGAATTTTGGTGTACAACCTCTAGGAATTAGTGGAGAATTAGTAGGGAATTAGAGGAATTAGTGAGGAATTAGTGAGGAATTAGTGCTAGCTTTTAGATCAGTCTAATGGTAGAGTGAGTACTGACCGACTGAAAAGATTCATAGGAAGTGCAAGCAAAACACAGAAAAAAACAGCTTCTAAGAAGTCCCAGTTGCCCTTGGCAATGAAAAAATCTAAACAGAAGTTACCTATGGATCAAGCTGATAGTACGAGCACTGATTCCTCAACTGATTCGCGTGATGGAACTCGACGACTCCGATGATTCCGAAGAGTTTTCAGATAGAATGCTTCCCTCCAATTTATCGGAAACTGATGGACTCGATATACACTTAGAAAACTATTACGCGGTTTTCTATGACCAGTCATGACCAGGAAATGCAAAAATATAAATTCAAGTTTCTGAAAGCAGAGCTCGACAGTTTTATTTGGCCCAAGAAGGAAGACACCGATATCGTTCATAAAGAATTTATTCTTTACGGTCCTATAAATTTGATTGGTGATGGCCCATTCCAGTTGAAGCGGACAGATCAACTAAATATCAAGAGTATTATTCAATATATTATTTTTGTTCGATAGTATCCTAATATTCCACAAGAAATGTGTTCAGTTTTTTAACTTTTTTTGTTTTTTGATAAAAAAAAATATGGTGTTTTGTTTAGAGTTTTTTTCGAAAAACCGAGGGATATATCTACAGCAAACACTATAGACATTTGTTGGATAGCTTACCATCATGTGTGCCCTAGTTTACGTAAGTTATTCGGTGATGAAATTAGTAGTAGTAGGGGAATTAGTTGGAAATTAGGGGAATTAGTTGGGAATTATGGGAATTAGTTGGGAATTAGGGGAATTAGTGGGGAATTAGTATAAATTTTGAGAATTAATATACACATTTTATCCTGCAGTTTACCCCTCGGAAATATGTCAAAAACCTTACATTTTAGTAATTTATAAAACTCACCTTTATTTTTCTCCCAGAATCCGAAAATCAATTAAAATATAGAGTGTTCCATTACAAAAAACACAACTTTGATATGTAACTTTTTTGAGACACCCTGTAGATCTCTCTATATTTTTAAGAAGTACTCTGAATTAACATACATATGCACCCAAAATTTCATTCAATACAAACTCTCGTTCTCCTTGGAGCCTCCGTCCTCCGTGTCGTATGAGAGGCGGCACCCTCTACAGGGTGTACTATTTTTTGTTTTATGGTTTTTCTCGTTTATGATTAGAGATACAAAGAAGCGGTTTTCACATGACTGCTACTTTTTTATGAAACTAAAGATGCTCCACACACATTTTTCTTGGTTTCTGAAATACAGTGCGAATTTGAAAATGTTGCATTTTTCGACTCTCTTTGTATCTTGGTTTTAATCTTGTAACTTATTAAAAAAATGAAAACTGAGTCTGAGTGATTGGCTTAACAATAGGACAGCCTGTATTTTATTTTTTTATTTTATTTTGCTTATAATAGCAGGTAAAAATACATTTTTTAACTTTTTAACATAAATAAACCTAATTTAAAAGGGTACCTATTTTCATTTTATTTAATTTAATTTAACCAGATAATTTTGCTTTTCATCGTGTTATCTTAATAAACTGTGTCATCTAAAAAATCTTGTGCAGCTTTTAGATAACTCGCTTATAGAGTTATTGATATTTTTAAAGCATTTGTGCAATAATTCTACATTCAGAAACTAGCGTGAAATAGCCAATAACCAAAGTTTGACGTCGAATAAATTATTCGATTGTTTTGATTACCTATATTTTAAACCAGCCGCCTATATTAAAAAGTTGTGTACAATAATGTGTAAAATATATTTTTTGCCTTATTATATGCATCTTTTGCCTTGTTTATGAAACTGAGTATAGAATATGTTATATATATGTAAACGGGATTTGGTTTAAGTATTTAATACTCATTTCCAACTACAGCCTATTGCTGCCTTCCCGTTACCCTACGCCACACATCTCGATTTAGAGCGTCATCAGCTTCTAGGTTACGAGCTTCCATTGCTTCCGTAACCGTTCCGTTCCAGGATTTTCTAGGTCTACCTCTCTTTCTTCTGCCCTGGGGAGCCCATTGAAAAACTCTTTTTGGCCACCTGTTCTCCGGCATACGCAGAACATGTCCAAACCATTTTAAGCTGACCTCGATGTTTGTCTTTTTTTCCATCCTAGATATACCTGCACTTCTTCTAAGGTAATCCATTTCAACAACTTGGATTTTGCGCTTCGCCTCTGCACTCAGAGTCCACAGCTCTGAACCATAGCAAAGAACTGACTCCACCAATGTTCTTCCAAGTCTCTTTTTAGTTGTTGCAGATAAGTTTCGGTCCCACCAGAGGCTGTTAAGACATCCAATAACTTGTTTCCTCTTCTGAATTCGGGTTTGTATTTCTTCTTTGCCCAAACCCTCGTTGTTGATAGTAGCACCCAGGTATTTAAATTTGTCTACTTGTTGAATCTGGACGTTATCATTAATGAAGACTTCAAAACAAGTGTTGGAATTGACAGCTAAGTATTCGGTCTTCTTTAGACTAACCTGAAGTCCCCATTTGTTGTATACTTGATAAAGCCTCTTAGTCATGAACTCTAGATCGTATGAGTCCTGCGCAATCACGACCTGATCGTCTGCAAAGCTCAGGGTAAATAGTGTGTTGTCCCCAATGGGTATTCCCATACCTTGATATTTCGTCTTCCATTCCCTAAGGGCTAATTCGACGTAAGCGTTGAAGATCAGAGGAGATAAGCTGCATCCTTGTCGCAACCCTTTTGTGGTGTTAATTGGATTAGATAGCCTGTGTCCTATCTTAACGTACGATTCATTTTCTTTATATAGCTATTTTATATCTTAAGCAAAGGTCTATCTACTTCTAAGATATTCAATACTTCCCATATCTTGCTGCGGGGAATAGAGTCGTACGCTTTCTCCAAATCAATAAATGCTAGATGGACTTCTTGATCTACTGCTATCTTTTTTTCCATCACCTGCTGCAGGACAAAAAGGTTATCTGTGCAAGATTTCCCCGGTGTGAATCCGCTTTGGTCTTCCGAGATTTTTTCACCAATACTGTGTCCCTGAGCCTACCCTGTAGCACCTTTCCAAAAAGTCTGCTGACCGAACTGTTAATGCTTAGGCCTCTATAACAAGTGGGGTCGTTACAAAAAAAAGATAAAATATGAAATAAAAATATATAATAAAACATTTTTAAAAAAACATAAATTTAGGTCATACTTCAAGACAGACAGCCCATAAAGCAGCAGAAATCTAGTTACGCAACTGAATTCTACGTGAACAACTCTGTATGGGTCTCAGTTTTCAACTTTTCGATACATACATACATACATACATACATACAGACATACATACAGCCATTACTCGCTGACGAGTATTCGACACACATCAGAAGATGGTCACGCAAGGCGTTTTCTTTCATGACCTTTTCTGTGACTAAAGAGCCCGATACGTGATGTTATCTGCCTATACCGCACTCCGGACACTCAAAAATCTCATTGTTTTGTTGCCTCTTTATTTTTTGGTTTTCGCTGTTAACTGAGTTTACAAATCTTCTCCATTGAGTTCTATTTTGAGCTGCTTCTTCCCACTCATTCTGCCTGTTAATCCCCTTTAAGTTTTTGTATAAAATGTCCTTTCCTACCTGTTCAGTTGTCCACCCGGCCTCCTCTTGCCGTCTATAAGCTCACCGTAAAGCAGATATTTTGGTATGCGGTTTTCTTGCATTCTGCATACGTGACCAGCCCATCTTAAGCGGGATTTTGTAACCATGACTCCAATATTCTCGCAGTTAGCTTTTTCAAGGACCGATACGTTTGAGACATGATGGAACCACCATGGAACCTGGTGGGGATTATAATTGCTCGGTACACTGCAAGTTTCGTTTTTGTACACAAGTCATGATTGTAGAAAATCCTGTCTTTTGATTTCCTA
Organism: Sitophilus oryzae; assembly: GCF_002938485.1. Taxonomy (NCBI): domain Eukaryota; kingdom Metazoa; phylum Arthropoda; class Insecta; order Coleoptera; family Curculionidae; genus Sitophilus; species Sitophilus oryzae. Next base: position 1,654,092 of record NW_022147080.1, read on the forward strand.
AATGCTCTTGTGGCGCTGCTAATCCTGTGCTGAATTTCAGAGTTTTTTCGGTAAGTTATAAGATAACCGACATACGAAGGGGATCGAAAATTACAACATCTTCAATTTCACCCTGTATTTCAGAAACTAAGAAGCTTAAGACAAATCTGTATGTAGCATATTCAGTTTTATAAAACAGTAGTACAGTGACGTGAAAACCGCATCTTTCTAGGTCTAATCATAAATTAGAAACCCTGCAAAACACACGAAAATGGGACACTTTCTACATTTACAATTTTCTTTTTTGATTTGTATAATTAATTAACCCGTTATTGGAGAAAAACTGTTTGCGTTTGACAAAATGGCCTGCGGAAAACGCAGTAGTAGCAAAGTTGGTTAAGTGAAAAGCAAATTTCGTCCCCAAGTCAAACTGTCCAGAATAAATTGGAAAAATTCCGAAGCAATTTGTAAGTAAAGAAAATTCATTGCGCCATCGATAAAATATTTTCCGGTTGGCTTGACACTTTTGTACCGTTTAAAGTTTGCACATTTTAATAGGAAACTTTTAAGGGAAGTGAGGACGAAGTAAAATGCTGGAGAATGTCTCATGCATAAGCGCTTGCGGAATAACCAAACAAAAAAAAAGAATAATATCTAGATTTAAAATTTTAATAGATATAGAAAATAATCTGCCATATATTTTACAAATATATTATGCATAATAAAGCGTTTTATTTCTTACTGAATTAATATAAGCTTATATCGTTTTGGTTACGCTAACCATAAATAGAGTCATAACTAGCTTGCGACATTATTACCTATAATTTCCTCCCATAATAAAATAGTTTTATTATCCCATAATTCGCTCTACCTTTTATAGGTATGCACTGTTTTTTTTTTCTCATGTAAGATTTCGACAGACGATGGCAGAAAAAAGCAGATGACGTCTATACCGATCTATTTATTTCAGTAAAAAATGTTTATAAAGTACATTTTCCAAGTACTTTTAGCGTTTCAAATTAAATTTTGAGGGTAAAAGCCTGTAAAAGTTGTCACTGACTTTTTTCTCTTGTTAGTGAAATAGTAGGTTTGTTCCAAAGCCAAGTTTTAGAACGGTTCTGGAACCGTTCTGAAATCATTGGGACTAGTCTTATCTGCATGCGTTAACTCGGCATTGTTTTTGAACGATTCTAGATTCACAATCGGTTGGAACAGTTTCGGAACCGTTTTTAATCTGTCTTGTCAAAACACCGGTTAAAAAAACCTCACTTTTTGTTTGATGTAAGATGTAAACAAAACAACCCTTAATACTATTTTTCACAGATATTCTTATTAATTGTATACAACAGTGGAAACTGTAAAAAGTGGTAAATTACTACCTACATTAATAAATAATGGACACAAACCATAATTTTGGTAAGTGTCACTTGGTTTACAATTCGTTTTTTTTTTGTTGAAAAGTGTGAACTGTAAAATGTTAAACCCTAGCTAAATTAAATAGACAATTTCTAAGTATAGAAAGAATTCTAAACACTAAAACCCATTAAACTCCAATCAAATCCACAAAACAAAACAAGCAAATGCCCCGGCCCAAATGTCAATCAGCTGATAAAATTTACTGCTCATTTCAGTACAAACACTTACTGGCAAATATCGAAATTACGGTTCCGAAACCGTTCTAATAACGATCAGAAAATTGGTTGGAACGCAAAGAGAAATGTTCGAGAACGATCCACATCAAGGTTGGAACGCTTTTAGCCCTATGCGCATGAACGGAACCGTTCCTGAACGGTTCTCAGCGAGGTTGGAACAAACCTATTATAAGCAGTTTAATGCCGATTAAAAGTTGTCTCTTGATATTTTGTCGATTTCGGCCTCCATGATCAGGTAAACGCATTTTTTTTATTAATTTACCTTGATAAAAGTCTAATAGAAACATTTAAAAATTTTTAATATTATTAACTTGCGAAAGTTTTAAATAAATACTCATTAATTCCTCATTAAAAAATATGAAAAAAAGTTCCTCTAAACATGGGTATGGAAATGCATAGTAGTTTTAGAGATACAATATGTTAAATCTTTTTTAATTTAAGTTTTTTGTAATTATCTTAAATACCCTTATTTTTTTTATTTGAAATTACTGTAGATTGGATTAATAGTAATATTAACTAATAGTAATAATAATAATTTATTAATTTTATATTTATTTTAATTGTATTAATTGGAGATTAATAAATTTGCGTTTATCTCATCAAGGAGGCCGAATTCGACAAAATATCCAGAGATAACTTTTAATTGACATTAAACGGCCTACACAATTTTGATATCAAAAGAAAAAAGTCAGTGACGCACATGATTGTTTTTGAAAAATATTCCAGTGATAACCCATATACACGTCACTCATGAATTTATCGACACTTTTTTACCATTAAAATATGTAGCACTTATAGTAACTTTTACCCTCAAAATTTCACTCAAATCACTAAAAGTACTTGGAAGGAAATTATAATAAATTGAAAAAATATTAAGACGTTAACACCCTGTAGCTACGAAACAAAGTAGAATCGGATCTATGTTGATATGAAAAATAAATCTTATTTTTACGTGAGGAATCTCCCCACGAGAGATGGCACATGTTTTTTGAAATACCCTGTATAGATCTGTCGTGTGTCGTCTTTTGTTGTTTTTAACCAAGGATACTATAGAAATAAGGATAGTTCGATTCCTATCTTCCTGTACTGTCAATTTTTTTACGTTTTCTAGGGACCGTACTTCAATCGCGCTAAAGATTTTAGACAGTGACAGTTATTTTTGCGTTTGACGGGCGAGCGCACAGTGCGGCGGAAGATAAATCTAGCGGGACAAAACCGTTTGGTTAGAAATAAGCCAAAAATGTGTACTGATAAGAATAAATAGTAGATATTCCAATTGATATAAAAATGCATGAATTATTTTTTGGTCGTATATATTCTTTGTATTTCGATACTTTTTATCAACCAACCATATAATATCGCTCCTGAGATTACGATAGCGGCGATTTGACGCGATCGAACAGTCCTTTAGAATATATACAGTCCTTGGTTTTTAACCAGTTTTATGGATTTATTTCAAAATTGACAGATCATATTTCAATATTATTTGAATGACACAGCGACGCTGCAGCGTATGAACCCGACTTAAGATTTTTGAGGCTTGTCAAAGTCTTGCCAAATTACAGGTTATAAATTTTTGTCATTTATGTCAAATAATCTGAGTTTTAAAAGATTATAAACATTTGCGAATTGTTTTTACATTTTGGTTCGTGTTATTACGTGTGTTTTGTGTCTTGTTTGAATTTAAGTGGAGTAAAAATCGAGGGAAAATGAACTGTATAGAGCTAGCTGGATTCAGCTAGCTATCTCTTGTTGATAAAAAAAATATAATTTTATCTCTCAGTTTTTCTGAAATTAAAAAGACGTTTTACCCCCAAGCGACAAAAAAGACATAATAATAAAGTGGTTTTAACACCTATCCCTAGTGAAAAAAACGTACCCTTCTTCAGAAAAAAGTAAGTGGTAAATTACTTCACCTCGCTGTGGCAAGGCCGGGCGATATAAAAATCCCCCATTTTTTCATCCCCCTCAGATTTTACGGTGTTTCTTTTGTGGGGGTAAAAAGGAAAACTAATAACAGTTGTCACAGAAAAATAAGCAAACCTAGAGATTTCCTTCTTTGAAACCCTCTTTGATTTTAAGTCAACAAGCAGTATTATTATATTAAAGTGAGATAAAAATAACTGACATTTAAGAAGAATATAAATAATACTAAGTTAAGTTATATTTCTGTACACCTAAATCTGGGTGCTAGCCCACCAAGAGATAGAAAACAACGAAAAAGCAAACGATCTAGCTAGAAAAGGAACAAACACTCCCCACTAACTGGACCAAAACCGTTCTGCTTCCCAAGTGCGATAACCTAACCTAACCAACTTAGAACCTGGAAGACTCCATTTTTAAGCTAGAATGAGAATCCTCCAACGGTCTAAGACACTCGAAGAAATTTCTCAGAACTTAAGACCGAAAAAAATAAAAAAGATTTTCCTTAATTTAAGTAAGAACAATTTGTCCCGGGGTTTTAACAGGACACTGTCTCCTCAATGGACACCTCAATAGATTGAAACTAAAAAACAACGGTGAATGCAGATTCTGTGGGGAAATCTCATCAGTGAGTGCGCCGCGCCGAGACGACAACCATTCGTGCCATAAATTTTGATACGACTGATATCGGAGATTGAGAACTAACCTCTGTAAAACCGTCTCGGATACTGGCTTTTGTCAAAGCTCTGAGACTGTATGATAAGTTATAAATGAAGAAAAGGGGAGACAATAGATCTATAAGGTCGCGGTGATTCATCCCCCCCCCCCACATAAGATCTACTAGATTATAGAATTGTATCAGCGAGTTCTAGCTACAGTTTAGTGACTCTTGTGGGTTTTGTGTTATTATTTATGAGCTCTCAGAAAATGTCTGATATGCGTACTTATTTCAATAAGGAGTTTATGAGAAGTTTCGTTGAAATATATCGATCATTGCCGTGCCTATGGAGGATAAAATCGAAAGATTATTCCTATAGAAACAGAAAAAATGATGAGTACAAGGAAATGGTTTTCTATTTAAAAGCCAGTTTTTACCCCACTTCGATCTATATCGTTTATTTTTCTGTTTTTTCTTTAACAATAAGTAATACAAAAACAATAATTCGTCACTTGACATTTCCACGAACGGAACCACAAATTCAGAATAAAAATAATGATGAATGTACGCTCTTACTTGCATCGTGTGGACACCGCACAGTGTTTCTTCTAGTTTGCGCAAACTATACCGTGCAGGCAAGTCGCTACCGTATAGCCGCCGCTTTAGCGCGGTTGCCACATTTTGTAAAATATCCTAAGGAACGATAAGTTGAATGATAGGCAATATAAGGATAACATTAAATTGGTTTAAACATTGGCAACGTTGACAGACATCTGGCGTACATTCGCTTTCTTTTTTGTGGTTATGTATAATTAGTTGTTTTGATATCGTTGTAAAAAGTGCTGTGCGGTATTTTCCATTTTCCCTATGGAAGAAATTTTCTGTGAAAAAATAAGGTAAACTAGGCACTCTCAAGATTGTAATAGTACTTGTTTTTCATTTTTGCAATATAATGAAGTCATAGGAAAAGTTAAGCATGCAAAAGAAAAATATATTTTAAAGAACCTAGTGACTATGAACTTATTAAACGTTTTCATATGCTTGAAGTAGCGGGTTTGCAAAGACGAATAACTCCCGTTGAAGAAAATTCGGGCATACTTTATTTTGTCCACTATGAAGAACTTTATTAAGAAAACTTTATACCAGTAAGTAATCTTATGTTTATGATTTTTTTATTGTTTTATGGGCTTTAAAACGTTTACTATGTTTTCCCTTTTAATATTAAAAGGTTATGTTGTTATTTTCTAAAATTTTTAATAAACATACTAAAGAAGTAAATTGTAATTGTAAGATATGTGGATCAGGCTTGAATATTAAAGTTTTATTTATTCTAACTTCCACCAACATTCTTCCTCACCACACTCGCCCTGTACAATAGAATAATTTTTACTGGCAACCTTTAATAAAAATGCTACTTTCACTAGAGAATGTTAGAAATTACTAGGAAAAGTCGACAAATATCTTTAAAATACCACATTTACTGGTCCAATGCGTAATTGCTAGCATTTCCTATTGAATGTAATAATCACTGAATTTCCTAATTTCACTGTAACATATCGACAAACTAATACTTAGAACCCCTCCATATTTACTTGTTTCTATGAGACAGTTAATAATAAAGAGCTGCCACGAGAATGCCATCGGCATTTCGAGATGAAACGTATTTTTGAGCCGGCAAAAGTATTTACGTAACTAAGGAAAAATAAAAAGTTTCCCATTTTCCGCTTCACGGAATCATATCTATCGGGGAGCCTGTCTTATGGAGTTAACTAGTTGACTGAGATGATGTTCAAAAAGGTAGCGTGGCTATTTTTGCCTTTTTATTAAATATTTTTGTCGTCTCCACCTTGTTATAAATAAAATATCATGATTTTTATTTTCTGGCATTGGGTATTATGTCAAACACCATTTTTTAATATTGTAAACTAGAACTGGACTAAAACGTTAATTCAGATTCACAGGTACCTGTGACAGTGATTTTTTATTCGCTATGAAATATAGTGTGAATTTTACCGTTTATGACAATTTTTTCAATAGGTTATGCTGTGGTCATGAAGTCTATTATTACAGTTAACCTGCTTGTCATTTTTATTTACAGCTACTTTTAAACTTCGATTACGATTTCATTATTCTATTTTTCTATATTATCAACTAGAGCTTATTATTTCTTAAGGGTCACTTATTTCTTAACTTACCTCGTTCTTCTTTGTCGTTTTTAACCGATGCGATGGTTAAACATGTTGGAAGGATAAACCGTTGATTGGTAAATCCATACATAACAGCTTTCTTTTGCACAAGTTTATCACAATGTACGAAAGTGTTACCAGTGGCAGCTGTTTGTTCTCACTGTTGAAAAACAGTGAGAACAACAAACAGTGAGTTTTAAGTTTCATTAAGAACATCGAAATTATTCAATGGTTTCATATAGTTTCAATTAGCGTAGCTAATACTGTAAGCAATCAGAACGTCAAAACTAACTAATTGGTAGAAAAAGTTAACAAACTTTTAACTTTCTCCATTAATTATACTCATAGATAAGAGACTTATAATATTAAATAGATAGGCAACTTATAATACATTTCAATTTTATTATACAAGGAGTGCGTTCCACTAAGCGCTCATAATGCTCAAAATATGCCTTCGGTCGTTCCACATGACGATCGCGGACGTTGTGGTCGCGGCGAAAACGTCACTGATGACGTCATTATTTTCGCTCACGCCGAGCTCACAACGACCCATCTGAATATTAGGATCGAAGTGGACGTTGAGGAATTTTGGCGCAATTTTTAAAACTTATACAAAAGATTACCGACATAGGATAAAAATTTTCATAGATTCTCATAGCCAATAATACATGGCCTAAGTTTTCGCTTTTTACGATCGCGATTTTGTAAAATTGCATTCCACTATTCGTCTGAACTAGATGAAGAAGTTTCAGACACATTCCGATGCACCAAATATCCAACTGTCGCAAAGACATTTTGATTTCTTTTTTTTTGAAACAGATTTTTTGAATTCTCTTCTGTGATTTTCATTATTATTTACTATTTATTTACATACATTGACAGGATCGACGCTTAAAACGCCCCATAACCCATTCCACTTGAGTCTATGATTGTAACGCTCGCAAACAAGTGGAACGGGAAAAATCGCGATCTTGAGCGTGAACGTTATGAGTGCTTAGTGGAACTTACTCAAGGGCGCCTCTGGTAGTCGGAGCAGTGCCTTCTATTAAAAGATCAGCCTCCGGGCGAGATTTATGACGTCACGCTAGTTAGATATAACGGATTAATAAATATGTTGTAGAATACATGGAAAACATAATTATTCCTCAGATTTTTGGTTTGTATTTTAAAAATGATATAGTTTACATGAAATATACATAATATACAGTTAATAACTACAACATATATACCTATTTATAGCAATAAATACTTTGGCAAATAAACTATGAACCATACAAATGCAGCAAATGTTTTACAATGTACAAATAATGTATAGGTACATAAGATAATGGGTAAAATGTAAATATATTTTAAATTTTGGGTTTTGAAAATCGATCTAATTTAACAAAAAAAACATTCAATATCTACTAATAGTGATGTATTATTATTTGCATTCACAAAATTTATATGTATATTTTGCAAGTATCAATCTTCGAAAAATTATATTTACAAATAATACAATATTATCTAAAAAAAGGCGTCAGCGATGGGTATGAAATGAAGATCGCTGGCATTTTATAAGTAAAATTATTCTAAAATTTTTGATTTTCTTGGTATTTTTAGGTTCGGGAAAAACGCTGATTTTAGTTTTCATTTGGGTTTTCATTATTTTTATTTGGTTTAAAAAAACGTTTCGGCTAACTATAGCCTTCATCAGTGTTGTGTCATATGAGAAAAATAGTGTCGAATATAATCCAAAAAATTACATATACAATATAATTCACACCTCATAATGTTTACTGCAATTAATAAACTAATATAAACTTATCAAAAGATGAGAATATACATATTTTTTAAAATTATTATTCTTAACACTAAATTTATCTACTTTGACTATGGAGTACGCAGTAAACATTATGTGTGTGGTGTGAATATTTTATATGGAATTTTTTGGATTATATTCGACACTATTTTTTTCATATGACACAACACTGATGAAGGCTATAATGTTAGCCGAAACGTTTTTTTTTTAAACCAAATAAAAATAATGAAAAACCAAACGAAAACTTAATCAGCGTTTTTCCCGAACCTAAATCCCAAGAAAATCAAAAAATTTAGAATATTTAGAAACAAGGTTCAAGAATATCAAATTTTCCAAGATTGTAAAATTCTAGTTAATTATTTTATGTGTACACTTATTTAGGGAATGTCATCGATGTTAATTTCCAAGCCAACTAGACGCCGATTTTTTTCGATGATACGGTATAATTCTTACGTAAAAAGTAAATAACATTAGACCAATTAAAACAAAGAAATATGAATTTCTTAGTATTTTTAGTAACACCTTTATTCTTAAAACTTAATTTTGTACTATGCAAATATACCAATTTTATTGTTATTTTATTCATATTGTATTCAGCCATCACTTAAATATTTGATATTAATTTGGTATTATAAATAAACACTATTCATTAAAAATTACTGAACAAAAATATATGTTATGCTTGACAACTTGACATACATTATATATTATCAAACAAAAACACATTCTTCTTTTAAACTGTATCAGTCTTGTCTATACAAAAATCTTTTTTAAAATTTGAACTCAAAATAATAATCTTTTTCATGATCTTTAATACACATATTCTTTATTTTTCCCTAGATCATAATACCTACTTACGTGTTTGAATCTATCGAAGCTGAACCAACAACACTTGGAGTGGAGATTCCACAATATGAATAAAATAAACATAGTTGTCTAGTTTTCATTAATACCATCATGGGAGAATATTATTTTTAAATTTATTAAAGATATTTTCAATAGAATTCTCTTGATTTATAATTCGTACCCACTTTTCTTGCTCTTCCGGACACTTTAGGCTGCCTAATATAACTATCCTTTCCACCAGGAACACAACAAAGATGAAGCATAGCACCAAAAACACACTCCACTTAAGCTTTATTGATGAATTGTTAGAGTCTTAAAAAACACACACAAAAATCACGATAAGTAAAAAATGTATGGGCACTTTTAGGTTAAATCACTTACACAACGTGTAATTTTTCAATTTTTCTATTTTTTTATGCGAAACCGAGAGTTACCATATATCTGGTAGTAGTTTATGTCACTTAAACACCAAAATAATTAGTTTTTTGCACTACAATAATAAATAATACCAAAAATCATAGAGTTAAAACCAAAAATCAACCGACAAAATATGAAACGGAATCTAACCCAATATCTAAGTATGTACAGCTGATGAAGTAAACAAAAGTCCGCCCCCAGGCTGATCTTTTAAAGAACGGCAGTGGTCGGAGGAAGAAATACTAAGGGAAGAGTGGGGTGCGGGGTGCGGGTTTTAGTTAATTTAAAATAAATTTAGTCATACATGTAAGAACACTTTGTGTGCTTTTAATTAGGTCGAACATATTATAAACGATAAATCGACTTAATTAAGAGCATACAAAGTGTTCTTATATGTCGGATATTAATTAAAAAAATATTCAAAACTAATAATAGTATATATTAAGTTGTTATAGTTATAATTTAATCTTTGGCGGTTTTCAGCAAGTAGCAGGCAGTTTTACATAATTTTCCTCCCTTTGAAGTGAATTGGAAACGGCTATATAATTTTGGTGTAGGCAAGATTCCCAGTTTGTTTCCGTTTGAGACCTGAAATAATAAAACCAAATTAAATTAGATTTAATCATCTGCTGATCATGCTAATATAACGCAACGCGCGTCCTTAATTCCTTACATGCACCGTAAAAAAAATAAATAATTGCTCAGCAAGTAGCATTTATTAGTACTAATACAGTACTAATTTAAAAAATCTATAACTGTAAGTAGATATATTTAATTTACTTACCATTGTATTCTTAGGAAACCCGGTGTACAACAATTAAACTCCATGATAAAAAATAACTAAGAGTCTGTACAAAACACAAATTGTCCCACCATTTTTAAAAAACATTGTCTAAAACAGAATACTGCCAAAAAATCGGAAGGAATTAAGTTTTACAATAATTCGACAAACCAAAACGAAATTAAACCGTAAAATCACAACAAAAGCGTCTCTGAGTGTCTTGTGTCAGTTAAAAATCAAATTTTATTATTGTCAGATATTGACATTTGCATTGTTGATATTGACAGTTTTAATATTTTGCGCCTCTGCATTTTGGAGGAAAAACTATTTTTAATGAACTGAGATTTCCATTTAAGTTTCCCAGCCATGATTATACTTCAAAATTTGCAAGTAATGTTATTTTGGCAGTTGATTATCATCCGTCAAGAGAAATTGCGGTTAGAAATTAAAAGGTTATTGTTTTATAAGCTAATTACTAGGTTTTCTCTATGGATACAACTGACTACCTCAAGCTAAATAAAAACACTAAAACACCACAATACACCAAAACACTTTTTACTTTTACACTGGACGCGCGTTTCGCTAACCAGTTTATAATCATCTGCTGATGATGCTAACATGGTTAACGAAACGCGCGTCCAGTGTAAAAGTAAAAAGTGTTTTGGTGTATTGTGGTGTTTTAGTGTTTTTATTTTGCTGTGTAACACCAAAGGTTCCAACCCTCAACTGTTACCTCAAGCTGTTGCTAGGATATTTTATTAATTTGAATTGAATTTTTTTAGACATTATGAATTATCGTGAATTCTTTTAGTAAAGAATCGTGAATTCTTTTAATGTAAGTAAAAAGTATAATTGAAATTTATTCCACTAATTTCGAGGTTCTGAATGTAGCTTTACTGTTGCATCACAATTCAATTCTTTATACTGCACCAGCAATCAGCAATGCTTCACACAAGCTTTATATTTCTTGGTTCAGTCATGGTACTCTGCCGATTTAACTGTCGTAAAGAAACGAAATGGTAGTTAAATAAATTCTAACAATTTTTTTTTTCAAACGTCACAAAAGTATTAATTTTTGCGACGTGATTGACAATATAAAAAAGTCATTTTTGTTCTCACAGCTGTAAGAAATATATTTCCAACAGATAATCATGCGCAATAGGGTAAAACGCGTTCGCACAGAAATTTTTGATTGGTTTCCAACCAACAGTACGCTGTTCGCAAAGAAAATTCTGATTGTTAGCTGACGGTCAGACCTGTTCGCGGATCTTTTGCAAGTAAGTGTCCAGCGCATGCGTATTGCGACCCGACGTCATTAATTGGTAAACTTGACCTACAAAACGTGTGTTGTTTTTGTTTAGTGTTTTTTTTTCAAAAACTAAAGAAAATAAATGAGCGATTTTGAATCTTCCGAAGAATCTAAGGCGTCCGAATTTTCGGACACAGACACAGACCTAGAAGACCTGATGGAGGAACGGGTCAGGCCCAAGAATCAAAATTACAAAACATTAAAAAGAACAAAACCAAAAACATTAAAAGATGTCTTTGGTTAATTCCCTCTTCGGTTTCTTCTTTATTGGGTTTTATGTAGGAGTTAAAATTAGTGGTATTATTAGATCAAAAAAGAAGAGTAGGGGATTCGCTGTTCGCACAGACAGTTTGAAATCGACAAGAAACTGCATTATTTGAGACCTGCGCATTAACGCCGGTTTGGAAAAGTAGTCACACAAACATGTTGGGAACACGCTGTCAGAACAAACCTTAACGCCTAGGTATAAAAGTACGAAAATATATTATTAAATTGACATAAAGAACTGTCAAATTCAACGAGCGTAACCATAGTTCCTCAATATACAAGGTGTCCCAGGATGAGCGTGCATTAGAAGTTTCTAGAGAACTACAATATCTAGATCCGAGATTTTTTGCACACCATTGTTTCACAATGAGATCTATCAGTTAAAAATATTTTCAATATGGTGACACTTCCTGAAATACCGAAAGTTCACAGCAACTCTCTTATTTTAAAAAGGTACCCCCATTTTATATAACTTCTCTGTTAACTTTTATGAATTTTGATATCAACACTCTATGCCTAACATTAACCGTTTTTGAGAAAAAACATATTTAAAATTTATGAAGGAAAAAAACTGCCTGTCAAAAAAATGTGTATAGCCTAAACGTCAAATTTAGTGATTACCACCTCTCTGATTACCACAGTCACTGGGACATAAAGAGAAAATATGTGGCTATCTATTTCAAAAATTAAAATGTTTGAATGACATATCATATTGGTCGTAGCTGTCGTGGAAATAAGAGATTAAACAAATTAAAAGAAAAGGTGTTTCAATTCATTACGTTTTGATTAAACATGTTCCTATATCTAATAACGTTTAGTTATCAGGTATAGAGTTATTTAAGATTTAGCTTTAAAGTGTAAATGTTTCTTGATTTTATCTAGGAAGGATCTATTCCACAGGTCCTTTGACATTAAGTGTCAGACAATCAGACAATTTATTTCCTTCTGTCAAAAATCTAATTATTTGAATATCATATATTATAAATACTGTCGCTATAACTTTATGAAGTGTATTTTTAAATACTTTCCTGAGTAATTATATACATATATTACGCTCCATAGTATTACGCAAATCTAGTTTTGAGCAAGGAATATTTCCCAAATCCGAAAAATTAATTTTATTCGATTATTTTTTTTTTGCTTATAGTGTGATTTGATTGCATTGGTTTCACTCTTTTTGGTTGGATTGGTTTAGTTATTTGGCGAGTTGGTTAGTGTGGTTATTTGGAGGGTATTAATTCATTGGTTAGTTGGTTTTTCGGGTTTAGGAAATATTCCTTGCTCAAAACTAGATTTGCGTATTTTTTTCGGACATTGCCCGAATTCGACTATTGAGCGTAACATATATAAAAAACAAGACCGAGATTCCTTATTTTTATTTATTTATTTATTTATCTATCATCTGGCAGTATTGATTATTAATTTTTGACAATATTCTCTAAAACAACACAAAAATCAACACGACTTTAATAAAAGTGAGTTTTATTTTTACCTACTTTTAACACCCTGTACCTGTGAATTGGCCCAAGCTAGCAAATGCATATCCTCAATGCACATACATATACTACATCATGCCCCTACAATTTATTTGTGTAGTGAGGTCCTGGGATCTTGCTCTATACTACTTTTAATATAATTTGTATTCTAAAAAATGGGAAAAAAACGATAAGTCTTTATTCGTATCGGGTCTAAACCTGAAAAAAGATTCATAGCCTAAAACGGAGTAGACTCTTTTATCTGCTCACTCTTTTTGCATTAAAATCTCTTATCCGGGGACGGAAAATACTTTAATCCAGGTTTAGGATGGGCAAATTATCCCGAATATACGATTCTTTCCTAATTGAGGGTCTGGCCTGGAAACGATTCTGGCCCGTCCAAAGTAGTTTGGGTCCCATTTAAGCGGATATAAATATTGAATTTGGTCGATGTGAGTTGTATAAGAAGCAGATATATTTATTACCTCTCGTTAGTTGAAAATATTAAATATTAAAACAAAAAGAAATTGGCAGGAACAGGTCTTACAATGCAAATTCCCCTCAAATATGAGTGAAGTTTTTTTTTACTTGAAATCGCTTAGAAACAACAAAACATTCAATATACAGGGTGGTCCGTACTGTATTGCGGAAACTTCGGCAGCATATTTGCAGATAAATTTAAGTAAAAAAGTTCGTATAAATGTATGTCCTAAAATGCTTGGTTTCGAAGATACAGGGTGTAGAAGTTTCATTTTTATTTCAATTTTTTCCAAATAATTTCTGAAGTAACCTCAATATTTGGATAAAAATTGGTGTCTGGTAGTTTTTTGACACGAAAAATTTGATTTTGATGTCAATATAACTCCTACTAGTAGAGGGCGCAACCTACATATTTTTTAACTGGTTTGAAGAGTAATAACTTTTCGTCCATACCTGTATAAAACTACTAAGTAAAAAAATATACATTAACGAGGTTTTTTATGTAAAAAACATCTCTTGATACAAATCGCTACGAGTAATAGTTTTCAAGATATGTGGAATCGAAATTATCAATACCTGTCATCATTGACAGAAATTAAACATGTTCACTAAATAGTTATTAAATATATACTACTAAAAAAATTATGAATTTGAAATGTTTTTGTGCCAAAAGTTCAATAGAAACTGTTTTATCATTATTTTTTGCAGAAAAATTTATCATTAATAAAAAAAATCCCAAATTTATTATATCAGTGAAATAACTATCTACTGAAACGTGTTTATTTTTCGTCAATAATAACATGTATTGACTATTTCCATTTTAAATATCTTGAGAACGGTTGCTCGTAGCGATTTTTACAAAGAGATATATTTTGCGTGAAAAGTCACAGAGATGTATATTTTTTTCCTCGGTAGTTTTATACAGATACGGACAAAAAGTTATTACGCTTCAAAACAGTTAAAACACATGTAGGTGGCGCCCTCTATTAGTAGGGGTCATATTGACATCAAAATCAAATTTCTTATGTCAAACTCCCAGACACCAATTTTCATCCAAATACTGACGTTACTTCAGAAATAATTTCGAAAAAATCGAAATAAAAATGAAACTTCTACACCCTGTATCTCTGAAACTAAGCATTTTAGGACATACATTTATACAAACTTTTTTACTTATTTTATCTGTAGAATATGCTGCCGAAGTTTCTGAATACAGTTCGGACCACCCTGTATAGAAGCCCAAAAAAAACACGAAATCATAAAATTCATTCTCTTTTTTCCGACTTTAGAATAACTGAAATCAGTTATATAAAAACGTGTTCCTGCTTTACATTCTAAACACTTTCCTTGTGTAGGTATGAACTTAACCTAGCAGATACTGTAATTTAGACATCAATACTGTACCGAGAAAAAAAAACAACAAACCAAACCAAAACAAACCTAACCAAAGCAATCAAAACACGCTGTAAACTAAAACGCGTTTGTTTACGAATTCAATTTGCCGAGTACTTTTCAAATTTTGCTATATTTTACAATGTTTTATCAAGAAATGAAAATGCATACTTCCAAAAGAAGTTTTTTCGCGTGTCATGTTTAGAAAATTTTCTAGAATAAAAAACAAAAAACTGAAAATTAGGCATTTCGGCAGAAAAACTTTCGTGACATACTATTTGGAAAGGCTACTACTACTACTACTAAACTACTACTACTACTACTACCACTAAATAAACAAATATTTCTTACATAACTGATTTCAAATGAACGAAACTAGCGCTGGTTTCAGCTATTCTAAAGTTGAAAAATTGAAAGTGATGCACATCCGCAGACATTTTTTTATGGCATAATATTCGAAAAGCGTTCCAATACTAAATAAAGAAATATTTGTTATATAACTAATTTCAAGTAAAGGAAACTTGAACATCAAATATTATGCCGCAAGCAGACTCTCGGTACACATAAAAATTACAAAACAAACATTTAAAACATTTGCTAATCTGGGTACAATTACAATTAAATGTTAAAACTTACCCGGGTATACTCTGCTCCCTAGCCATTGATACTCTATTCAACATAGTATCATTCCATATCTTCCATCACATTCAACTATTATTCGGATCTATTGATTAATCAACTTTGACAACTAGCTAGTGTCACCTGGAATGAGTTAAGGCTTCTCTTATAGTTCGTATTCTAATCGATTGACTAATTGGGGTAACTCTTTTTGTCCCAATGCCCATCTTGTCAATCAAGTAGCATGTAAGACATCTAGCAACTTACAGGACATAACTCAAAGGCACGGTGCCTACACTTCACAGAGTACTGAGATTTTCTACGCCAACATTCAATAATCAATCAACAAATAAAACTCAGAACTCATGTAACCATACAACACGCTTCTCAGACGACCGTCTATACCTGACTGCCGCATGCCGTCTTGCATAACAAATATTTGTTTCTTGCCAGTGAATAATTTTATTTTTTCTAATTTTCTTTAAAATAGGGAGTTTTAGCGTTACTTATTTTCCAAGATTTACAATAATTACACAACATGATGATTTTAATAAAATAATGTTTTAAATATATGGAAAATTATTATAAATTGATAACTCGTCTACAGTGATTAATCGAAACCAAATACAGGGTGTTCCTTAATGACATGTTAATAATTAAGGGGGTGATTCTTGGACCTATTCTAAGGGAAAAACTTCATATGAAAGTATATCCTAAATATCCTAATTTCTGAGATACAGGTTGTTAGAACTTTCTAAAAATGTTTTTTCCTTATAGCTCTAATACACCTCTTATACAGGGTCCGGCAATAGTGCGTCGGGCATCTGTAGCTCCTAAAATAAAAAACTTGGGAATTTTGTTTAAGTGCAAACCTAAAGTATGTACTAGGATGCATTTCAAGAAAATATTTTGACTTCTATAGAGTGGCTCTAAAAAGTGTGAGTGGATCGGGATGCATTTTTTTAAATGGAACACCCTGTATATTATTGCATTTTTGGCTTCCTTTCAGATCACTTTATATAATTCTAAGACATGAGTAAATATATTTCGATAATTTCAGAGATATTAATAAATAAATAAAAATTATATATTTTTCAGTCTTTCTTAAAAAAATAATTAATAATACAAGAACTGTCCTGAAATCAAAACTATATTAGATATTTACTTTAGATGGTCTGTACTTACTTTGCTATAAATATGGAAATCGTAAATCATACAGGATGTTTAAAATTCTACGCCAAACTTTCAAAAATATAAAATAAATTTTCTTTGTTTTTTTAAATGGAACACCCTGTATATTATTTTTTCAATAGATGGAAAATTAAAAAATGAACATTTTTTGCATTTAGAGTATTTCAAAATTTTTAACGGTTTCGCAGATATTCCCGGTTTTGTATTTTATATGGCATTTTCCACAATAAATTTTTATCAAAGCCACCCGATGATTTTTCTCTCGTATTTTACCATTGAAAGCGCCATATGAAATAATACTGCGTGTATCCGGAAAATTATTAAAAAATTTGAAATACTTTAAATACAAAAAATGTTCATTTTTTATTTCTCCATCAAATAGAAAAATAATATACAAGGTGTTCCATTTAAAAAAACGAAGAAAAATTATTTTATATTTTTGAAAGTTTGGCGTAAAATATTGAACATCCTGTATGATTTACGATTACCATATTTATAGCAAAGTAAGAACAGACCATCTAAAGTAAATATCTAATATAGTTTTGATTTCAGAACAGTTCTTGTATGTTTAATATTTTTTTAAAGAAGGGTTGAAAAATATATATTTTTGATTTATTTTTTAATATCTCTGAAACTGTCGAAATCGATTTACTGATATCTTAGGATTATGTAAACTGATCTGAAAGGAAGCCAAAAATGCAATAATATACAGGGTTAAAACAGGATTTAAAAAAACTCATCCAGATCCACTCACACTTTTTTGAGCCACCCTATAGAAGTTAACATATTTTCAGGAAATACATCCTCATACATACTCTAGGTTTTTTCTTAAACAAAATTCTCAAGTTTTTTATTCTAGAAGTTACAGATGCCCGACGCACTATTGCCGTACCCTGTACACATTAAAATACCTTTTTTGGTGTACAAAGAATTTTATTTATTTCGGCCAGTGTCGTCCATCGGGTTTTACATTGAATATTTTTGTTACTGACTACTGACTTCTCTTAAAATAAAAATTATTGTCAAAATCTTCATTCATTTCTAAACATTTTTTATCTCTTTTTTCGTCCGACGCATAGTTTTGGCTTAAAAAAATTAAAGTCAGTTTACTTCAGAGCCAAATCGCTGAAAATCTGATGCGGTGACTGTTGTGTGGAAATCATTTCTGCATCGGACTGGAAGGAAATTAAAAAATAAAACAATTTTTTTTTGTATATCAAAATAAGCATTTTATACATGGAAATCGTGTATCAAATAATTTATCAGAGATATTTTGAAAAAAAAAATAGAAAATTTTACCACCCTGCATCTTTTAATCTATGTTTAAGACATATATTCATATGCGTTTTTTTTCTTAGAATGGGTCCAAGAATTACCTCCTTAAATTGTATAGGATGTCATTAATGAACACCCTGTATATTTATTTACGCCAAAAACGTTTAGTGTCTCCATAAGTAGAAGTTAAATGACAAAAAAAATATAATAAGTTATACTTACAGAAAAGACAAATAGAACATTATACAGGGTGTACCAGAAATAAGTGCAAGTATTTTAACTGGTAGTATAGTTCGACCCTAGAAACACGCATATGAGGTTTTTTTCGCGAAAAAAAAATTGAAAATTCGAAATTTTTTGCAATATTTTTTGGAATTTTTTTTAGTTTTTAGTTAAAAAAAGATAATTTCTTGATAATATGGCAACATAGGTATTAGATTAAATTTACAAAAAAGAAAATCCAGAAAAGATCCAGTGGTTCTCAAAATTTTAACAAAAAATAATTTTTTTTAAATTTTCAAACCAAAATAACCCCGTTATTTTGAACTTATTTGAAAAACGATAAATAAATAAGGGAAAATATGTTTCTTTTATCGAGATCTACCACCCTTAAAATACTTGCACTTATTTCTGGGACACCCTGTATAATATAAAAAATGTATCTTTCCATTCACCATCAATTCGAAGTTGGTCAAAGGATGCCTAGAACATAGGAAGCCTAGATGCCTAGGAAGCTGAACAAATTAGGCAAAGAAAATAAAGTCTTCCTACTCTGGGTTCCAGCCTACCAAGGGATGGAAGGTAACGATAAAGCTAGAAAAGGAGCAAACACTCCATTAACTGGACCAGAACCGTTCTGCTTCCTAAGTGGAAACCAACTTAAAGCAGAAATCAAGAACCTGAAAGACTCCATCTGTAATCTGAAATGGGAAATAAATAAAAAATAATCTCCAACGGTTTAAGATACTCGAAGAAATTTCTCAGGTTTTACGACCCAGAAAATTATTTTGATGATTTCCTTCCATTTAAAAGATTCCCCTTAATTTAAGTAAGAACAATCTTGGGATTGTCACGGGGTTTTTAACAGGACATTGTCTCCTCAAGAAACACCTCAGTAGATTGAAGCTAAGAAACAACGACGAATGCAGATTCTATGGGGAAAATAGGGAAATACCAGAACACCTCATCATTTCTGCCATAAACTTTGTAACGACTGATATCGCAAATGGAGAACTAACTTCTGGAAAACCGTCTTAGATACTGATATGATGATGGACTCAACTCAGGAAAGTAATTCCCCTCATACAATCTACAATCTAGTGTATGCTACTGGTCAAAATACTAACTTGTGATAGGATATGTTTTGATTTTTGTTGAAAAATTCTCAAACCATGCACTTTATCCTTTCCATCGCACAGGATATTTGCCTTACATTGATAAAAAGACAGAATAACAACGTCTACGCACACATTTTCTACAAAAAATCACGTATGATCAAACTTAAAGGTGTAGACAAATTAAAAACCCTAAAGCTTCATTCAGAATATGGCAATTAGTGGTTTCAATTAGCGTAGAAGTTTGTTCCTCTAATTTCAATGTAAGCTTTCAGAACGTCAAAATTAGTGGTAGAAATTTTTAATTAGTGGAAAAAGTTACCAAACTTTTAACTTTTCCACTAATTATACTTCAAAATTTGCGAGGAAAGTCATTTTGGCCTTTGATTATCACCGTCAAGAGGAAATGGGGGTGGTTAGAAATCAAAAGTTCATTGTTTTATAAGCTGAATATTAAGCTTTCTCTTTGGATCAACTAATTACCGCAAGATGTTGCTAGGATATTCTATTAATTTTAATTGTGTTTTTTAGACATTGTGAATAAAGTAAACTAAAAAGTATAAAGTGTAAAGCTTCTTTCAGAACCTCGCAATTAGTGGAATAAATTAGTGGTTTCAATTACATTTTATACTTTTTAGTTTAATATCATTCACAATGTATAAAAACACAATTAAAATTAATAGAATATCCTAGCAACAGCTTGCGTTAGTCAGTTGTATCCATAGAGAAAGCCTATTATTTAGCTTATAAAACAATAAACTTTTGATTTCTAACCACAATTTCTCTTGGCGGAAGATAATATTTTGAAGTATAATTAGTGGAAAAGTTAAAAGTTTGATAACTTTTTCTACTAATTGAAAATGTCTACCACTAATTTTGACGTTCTGAATAGTTACGTTCAAATTAAAGGAACTAACTTCTATGCTAATTGAAACCACTAATTTATTCCACTAATTGCGAGGTTCTGAATGAAGCTTAATGCTTTAACTTCTAAATAAACAAACAACCTATAATAAAAACGAATGAGAATTTTAAATATAATATAAATGAACATTTCTTCTTTGTCCAATTAACCCAGTAAAATAAAAATAGTAAGAGGAATATACCGGTACAAATATTATTTGATCTCGTGGTTGCTTTGAGAGCGAAAGAATGCGGGGTATACCGCTAATTTGGATTCGTTTGTAATCGGTTTTGTGCGGAAGGAAAAGTACAGAGCCGGCATTATTCTCTATTCCGAACGCTTTGAGACAGAGAAGGGCGAATCGCGAACAGCCTTCACAGTTAATAATGCCCTTTGATCTTGACGGATTTCGTTCGGGTACACAATTGACATATATATCCGAAACTCTTCCTCAAAAGCAATCTTTTCGAGAATACATTTTTTCCCGTCTTTTTTTATTTTGTGTGGTTTGTATTCCAGTGTCGTACACTTTGTTTTGTAAGGGAGGGGGTTAAGGTTTTTATTCTAAAGCGGGGTTTCCACATGCAAGGCTTACTGGCGCCATTCAACTGGCGCTAGTTTTATTGTATGTGGAAACCTGTAAAATCGACTGGCGCAAGTTTAGTGGCGCCACTAATTCATGTGCCAGGAAAGTTCAACGCTCCTGTATTTTTTGGTGCCAGTTTTGTGTGTAAACAATACAGCGAACATGTCCAGTCGTAAAAATGTCGCTTGTTTCAAAAAAGTGGTCTACTAAGTTAATAATAAAGTTCTTGGAAGCCTACGAACAACATCCTTGCTTATGAAACAATAAAATAAGTGATTATAGGGACCGAAATGAAAGGGATGAAGCCTTAAAAAGAATTGTTGGTGTCATGTCTGATTCTCTCAGCCACTTTGATGTAAATTCCGCAAAGGCCAAAATTCGAAGTATTAGGAATGCTTACACCCTAGAGCATAACAAGGTGTTAAAATCTCATAAAACTGAACCTAATTACATGCCAGTTTTAAATTTACTATAGACCTGTGGAAACGGGTAATGGCGCCATTTAATTGTAGCGCCAATAAACTGGCGAACACTGGCGCCAGTAATCCTTGCATGTGGAAACCCCGCTTAAGGCAAATAATGCAAGTAGACCAACATTACATTATTATTAAACTCAATAAATAAAAGACTTGCCTTGAGACTTGCAGTTAAGAACTAGTCTTGGGCTTGCAGGGTTCAGTCTTGGTTTTGGTACTGGTCTTGCAGCAAAACTCTAGCAAGTTTTGCACTTGTTTAATAGATTTCTACTAGAGGCACTTTCTACATAGAAAATCTTTAAATAAATACTATTTTTAGTAATTTAATGCAAATAGGACAATATACAGAGTGGTCCGAACTGTATTCCGTAAACTTCGGCATCATATTCTGTAAATAAAAGTAAGTAAAAAAGTTCGTATAAATGTATGTCCTAAAATGCTTAGTTTCGGAGATACAAGGTGTAGCAGTTTCATTTTCATTTCGTTTTCCAAATCATTTCTGAAGTAACGACAATATTTGGATAAAAATTGATGTCTGGAAGTTTTTTGACATGAGCACTTTGGGGGATGTTGAAGTCAATATGACTCCTATTCGTAGGGGGCGCCACCTACACGTGTTTTAACTGTTTTGAAGAGTAATAACTTTTCGTCCATACCCGTATAAAACTACTGAGTGAAAAAATATACATTTCTGTGACTACGAGTAACCGTTCTCATGATATTTAGAATGGAAATATAGTCTGTCCAACGAGAAGATCCTTGGCAGTGATAGATGTGTCTGTCATTTTAATTTCAAAGTAGTTTATTTTATTTTACAAAGAAATAAGTTGGTACAACTAGAACGCATAGCAGGAAATTAATATATTTAAAATTTGACTGACAAGTGATTACTTCAAAATATTGTGAAAAAAAACTGTATAAAACTGAAAAAATGTAATCGAGTTATCTTATTTAATAAAAAACGGTATGTGTTAATACAAAACAAACAAGAACAAAACACCACATACCAAAAAATATAAAAAAGAACTATTTCTTACTTTCAAGCTTTAAGAAACTTCCCGCATTTATGATTATATTTATCAATATAACTTATGTACAAATACAAATTTGTAATATTCCATAGGAATAAATAAAACAACACAAATAAAACAAACTATTTTATTAATAATAACACTTACCAAATTTTGTACCTTAAAGGTTGATAATTAACTTTAATCTTAATTTTTTTAAACCAGTACCTTTTGACATTATTTTTCTGCAGTACTAAAATCCATTATCTACCTATCGTGTGATGTCGATATTTTACAGCTACCCCAGTTTTTAGTATGTGTTTAGTATGGCCCTTCTAGTATATTGGAGATGCACTTATCTACGACGAGATGGTATACGAACTTTAACTTTATTGGTGTATAAGACTTTCTGCCTGGGCAGCGAGTATTAACCATAAACTGTGCTCTGGGTCTACAATTAATTATCACTCGATTTTTCCTACACTTGACTTCAAAAGACACAAAACACATGTAATAACACAAATCAAAATGCATCATCTTCCAAAACGCAGGGTGTTTGACAAAAGTTGACACAAAATTATAACCTATAATTTGGCAAGACTTTGACAAGCGTCAAAAATCTAAAGGCGAGTTCATACGCATCGGCGCCCGTTTGTCGTTCATCGTTCCGTCAAACCAATAAAATTGAAATATGATATGTCATTTTTGAAATAAACCAATAAAACTGGTTAAAAACAACAAGAGACGACGCATGACGGATTTATATTTAGACCCATCCAGAGTTAACTTAAAAATTATTAGAAACTTTTTTTAGTAAAATAAATAGATTGGTATGGGACGTCATCTGCTTTTCTTCTGTCATTGTCTGTCGAAATCTTACCTGAGAAAAAAACAGAGTATAGTAAATACATGTCATTATTGACATCAATAAACACGCTGAGTAGATAGTTATTTGACTGAAATAATAAATTCGGAAAATTTTTATTGTTTTAAAATAATCATAAATTTTTCTGCGAAGAAATGATGATAAAACAGTTTCTGTTGAACTTTAGACACAAAAATATTTTAAATTTATGATTTCAGTCTAATAACTATTTAGTCAAGGTGTTTAATTTATGTCACTGATGACAGGTATTGATAATTTCGATTCTAAATATCTCGAGAACCATTACTTCTAGCGATTATTCCCAAGAGACCTTTTTTAAAGTAAAATCTCTGACGAGGGGTAGGAGACAATCTTTAAAAAAATTTTTGTTCCCTACCCCTCGACAGATGTTTTACTTTGATATGTACTCACACTGGGTTGGAGAACGTTTAGACCTTTTTTACGTAGAAAATATCGTAAATGTATATTTTTTACTCAGTAGTTTATCATTAGTATCATTTATCATTAGTAGTAGCAAGTAGCATCTTCTCTTTTGTCTTTTTTCCTGATGAAATTGATCCCTCATCCTCGATACGCGACGCGACGTCCATCGCTTATAAACTCTTTAAATATAATTAATAGCTTATTCATTTTTTAATAAATCCGAGCTTGTAAAAGGCTCTCGTTGCTCAAGTTGCTTCGAGCACGTTAATCCGGACTTGTATCTCATAAATATTAACTCGAGCTGGTGCTCGTTGCCTACCCTGCCCCGTCTCATTCCCCAGCCCACTTTGCCTGGGCCGATAAAAATAAAGCCATCATAAAATTTTAATCTCTTATTATATATCGATTTTTAGCTCGTCAAAAACACAATCTTACAGAAGAAAAAAAAATAGATGCTAGACTATTATCTCCTATGTTTAACAACAAGAAAAAAATCGTTCTATTTTGTCTTCTTGTTTTTTCTTAACTTCCCAATTATATTTTGTACAGGGTGTCCCATTTTTGTTATGAGAGGATGTTTGATATAGAGCCTCTTTGACACAGATCCTATTTGAAACAGACCACTATCAAACAGCATTTGAGCAGACTCTCTTTGAAACAGAACTTCTTATTTTCAACCAATCACAGATACACTTGGTTAAAGAATGTTGAAAAAAACAAGCTGAACAAATAAGGCAAAGAAAATAAGGTCCTCCTAAGGTCCTCCTAAGGTCCTCCTAAGGTCCTCCTAAGGTCCTCCTAAGGTAACTAAGGCTGACACCCAGAGTAGTGTCAGCCCACTAAGACACTTGGAAGATTTCATCCGCACCCTGGAATGAGAACCATCCAAAGGACTAATAGTTAAGTCATTGGGGATTTTTGCTTGGAAAAAAGTCCGGAAGTTTTGCAACTTTGCAGGTTTATAGGTTTGGGGTCCCTAACTAAAATCTATAAAATGCACATTCCCAGACTTGCCGCCGGCGCCGCCATCTTGCCAAGATGGCGCCAAAAATCGGTATTTTGTGAATATCTCGAAAACTATTCGTTTTCCGCGAAAATTTGAGGAGAGCAAAATTAAAGAGAATAAAATTTCCTATAAAAAAGGTTTTATAAAAATTTTCGCTAAAATCAACCGTTTAAGTACAATATCACTGGAAATTTTACAATTTTGCGTAAAATATGATATATTATGTACAGTCGATTTTCCTAAACTAAATTTCCTAAACTAAAGTAAAGAGAAAATATATTTCTTTTATCGAGTTCTACCAGTCCTGAAAATATTGTATAACGGTTCTTACAATATCTGAAAAAATTTTTTTATTTCTTTAATGTTTAATGCCCTCTAGAGTATAAAGAAAGCACTTTTGTATAGAGGTGAATTGTGTCCAATGAACTTATTTTGATTCCAAAAATACGTAGTAGTTCTATGTCCACAGAATATTGGGACACCCTGTATAATCTAGATTTTCTGTCTAAAATTAATAATCCATTTAAATAAAAAAAAATTAATAAAACTAATTATAACTAAAGGTCTTGAAAATAAACCTTCATTCAATGTAACACTAGATGTAGGTAAATCTCGACGTTTGAAGAAAAATTTAATCTTAAGCAAGTTTGATAAATGCTTCAATATTCCTCAAGCTTAAAAAAGAAATATTTTAGAGGCTTTCTTAAGTCCCATTCAAGCACCCTGAATAAAAAAACCGGTCTGGGATTCCCCCATTCTCCCCATCATTCAATCTGCTCTCTTTGTAGCCCTGCACCTCCACCTCCAAACGATACATCAGCCCGCTCACGATTAAAATTTAAGAATTCATTTTCGGCAAACCTGTGCCTGGTCCGCGTCTTCTTATTTTAAATGAAGCCCATACATCACCGGTATTAAAGGGAGGTGAAAGGAAAGGTAAAGCTGGCCACACACTGCATAGTTTGACTGATTATATGATTGCTTGTTGAAGAGGCAGGGAAAACAGACACCTTAAAATTTTCATGTATTTAAGAGTTCAATAAACACATTTTTTCCAAAGCAACTGTTAAAATTGCCTTATATCTATCAAAAATAGTAGATAAAATAGTACTTTAACGTCAAGGGTAGATTAAATGATACTTTAACAGCGAGGATAGGTTAAAAACTTTATTTCTTCTCGGACGTTTTTTAATTGCTTCCATTTTTGAAAATGTTTGTATTCCTTTTCATAAGTTATTCGGGATTTAAATGGAACTAGTTTGGATATGGCGCTTGTCGCCTCAGCCTGAATATCTGTTGGTAATTTACTTATTTCGTTTTGAGCCATTTCTGGCTCCAATTCAATCAGCAATCAACACGAAAGAGAATTAAAAAATATTGACTCAAACCAACGCCAACCCAGCACAATATTTTTTCTACTTGTAATAAATTCCTTGAAATAATAATTTCTGAATATTTTTTAAAACGTAACTCGCTAATGGAAGAATATATTGCTTTACACACGACGATAAAATTGCATTATCGTCTCCCGAAATTAATTCACTCGCGATTTCATCGCTCGTGAATTAATCTTTTCGGAGACGGTAAAATACCATTTTATCGTCTTGTATAAAAACTAACTATTTGTTCTAGTAGGCAGATTTTTGTGATTTTTTATGCATTTTGTGGCTGTAGTCTATTTTTTTTACTCATCTTAATAGCGTTTTTTGTTGGGGATATTCGCATTTGAAGTTAGCAGTATTTGGTCCTAATCAACACACTTATGAAGTGATGTGTATTGCTTTTGTAATGTCACTGTCATTGAAAAATCATATTATTATTGTTTGGTGGCAGGTACTCTAGCAGAGTATGGTTTTAAGTCCAGAAGTTGTATCGGCTATTGTTGCTTTTACTGAACATGATAGAAATCAATTTCTGGGCTTAAATATATGTGACACACGGCCTTGAATGATAGCAAGATAAGTGATAGCGGCAGTGTTGCCACAACTATCCTATTCGAGTAGATCTACCCCTTTGTAACGCAATTTAACCCCGTTATCTCGTGATAATCTACCCCGATGAAAAATAAGCTCGTGACAACACTGGACAACACTAGATCTGTGCCATACCAATACCACTTAGATATTAAGAAGGCCCCGGTTGTCCAATACGGGCGAGGTTGCATTTCTTGGTATGTAGGCATTCATCTTTTACTTTGCTTTTACTATGTTCGATCGTATTTCCGAAGCAAACCGGCACAACCGCCGCCGCGCTTTAGGAATTTCGCAAAATCGAGTCCAGTTGTACCGATTCAAAACTCCCACGTGAATTGGACCAATCATATTACCCGTAAGGTGGTAAAATCTATGGGCGACATGATGACGACCACATGTTTACGTTTTGCTGAGCGCCAGATGATTTTTTCGTTTGACCGCTCTCGTTTGTAATTCCAGTATTTACAGCGTTTTAGATAGTTTTTAGTGTTTGGTGTTCGATATTGTGCTGTAAACATGCCGTATTAGTGTTGTGTTCCGGGGTAAGTGGTAATTTTACGACGACAAACGTGTCCATATTTTCGCCTTTCCAAAGGGTGAACAACTTTCGAAACATTGGGTACGTGCGATTCCAAGAGACAACTTTCAGCCCACTAAAAACACCAGGGTTTGCGAGCAGCATTTTTCAAAAGGAAGTATCAAATTTTTTAATACTTATTTTGATGAGATATCAGGTAAAACTGTCGATATACCTTTACAACATCCAACACTTTTAACAGATTCTGTTCCAACAATTTTTCCAAATTGTCCCTCTTACCTTTCGAAATCCGATAACTACCGAAAAAGTAGAGAAGCAAAGTCAATTATACAAGAGGAACAAAATTTGCAAAAAGCGCTTACAGAAAGTATACAGGAATATGAGACCTATAAAAAATTAACAACTTTTAAAAACTTCCATGAATTTAAACACATTTTTGATAGTTGGATACTTCCTGAAAAATGGCATAAAATATTCAGTAACTTAAACGAAGTTCTATTATTTAAAATAAAAAGATCTCCAGGTCCTATTATTACAATACTTATTCTATAAATATTGATTTCGAATTAAAACTGCACACATATTTATATGAACATGCTATTTCCTTAAACACAAATAAATTTAAAATACCTTTTACCTTAAATAATATTAATGATTTATCAGGAGTAATAAATGAGATTGAGAAATTAGAAAATCTTGCATCGAGTACCCAACCAACATCAAAAGAGAAAAAAACAAACAGTTTCAATAATATAATTAATCAGATTTGCAGCATTTTAGAAAATTTAAAACACGAAGATAATAGTTCATCAGTGCCTTTTTTATGTGAACAATTAAAACTATTAACTTTATCTAAAAAAGAAATCGATATTCAGCTGACACCCTAATATTATGTGCAATATTATATACAATTAGTCCTCATGCATATAAGTATTTAAGAAATCATGGATTTTTAACATTGCCGCATCTTGATACACTAAAATCTATATGTAATTCGTTTCTCACTGACCCAACACTGGAAGAAAGACAATCTTTTTTACTATATGCCAAAAATGTATACAAATATTTAAAAGATCACCAAAAACACATGATTTTACTCATGGATGAAATTTATATTAAACCATATATGGATTATAAGGGAGGAAATACTGTTGGAACAGCTGCTAATAGTGCCACTTTAGCCAATTCAGCATTTACTTTTATGATTAGCAGTGCACTTTCAGATTTTACAGAAGTTGTACATATTTCACCAATTTCAAAAATTGATCATAACATGCTATAATAAATTCTATCACAAATACACTTTTAAAAACTATTGTGGCAAGTCAAATGACCGACTTGGGAAAGGCAACAAACGGAAATTATCCACCCTTTCAAATCAAAAATCTGCATTTATTTATGTTCTCTGTATCTAATTTAGACTCTAAGTATCTTTCTCCATTTTTAATAATATATAGATTAATATCTATATATAATAGAAATTATAACATAATAGATTCCTGTTTTATTTCTCAAATTGACACATTACAATTTAATGAATATAATATGATTAATTTATTTTTTTTTCTTTTTCTTAAACCATTAGAATCATATCCATATATATATATATATTTTTTTCCTTTCTTGGGTATGAGGGTTTTTTTATTAATTGAAAATGGAAACTTTTTTTTTTATTATGCGACGTTTCGCCTCATCATGGTGGGCTTTCTCAGGCACTTTATTCTTGAAGTCGCAGCCGCCTTGCTACCACCAGTTTATATAGAAGAATGACACATTCTCTAATAAAAAAAAACTCATACCCCAAGAAAGGAAAAAAAATATATATGAATATGATTAATGATGATACTGGAAAACGTACTAGAGTAAATTTAGTTTATTTTTCCTCTGAAATCATATTATTTATAAATATAACATAGAGTATTACATCGAAAAATCCTACTATTAGAGAAAAGGTCATGTACAAAAAAATAGCAAAATATTGTGAAAAATAATACTATTTTAGTATACGCTCTATATACGCAATGTGTATCTAATGGCCTACTGAGGAGCAGTCGCGCGTCTTGTTCCGAGGCCTTCTTGTCTAGGTGGTATTGCCCATACACGGCTGAGAAAATCACTATAGCGGCAGTGTTGCCACAACTACCCTATTCGGGTAGATCTACCCCTTTGTAAAGCAATTTAACCCCGTTATCTCTTGATAATCTACCCCGATGAAAAATAAGCTAAGAATAAATACGCGGCTGAGAAAATCACTATAATAAACTTGAAACTGTACCAGCCTTGATTTCATGCATATTGTTGCGGAATCAGCACTCGGACTAATAAGCCTCGCCCCCATTTTAACCTTGAGAAATTCGCGTGACGCGACGATGAAACGATAGAAAAGACGAGTAAACTCTAGACTGTCTGTTTCTCTCGTATAATAATCGACGCCTGGGGCGTGAAGGGGACAGTAACAATCAGAGTCGGTAGACGTACTCGCGCCTTTTAAAATAAATTTAAATAAATCCCTTTTGGATAAAGAGTTGTAAATCAGTTTGTAAATAGTTCTTTAAGTGTTTTATCGTTATTGTTTTGTTACTTAGTGTAAAATAAATTGTGTTTAAATAAATTAGACTTTTTATCCACACGGAACCGAAGAAAAACGTAACAATATTTTCATCGATAGATTTGTAGCTTCTGAATACCGATCTAGGTAAAGCATCTAGCTCATTTGCCAACTCAGAATTAGAATTTAGAGTTAGTAACTCGTATTTTCATTGGAGGACACTGTCATATTTATTTCAAACCAATAATCAACGACAATATTCGTATAATTTAATAAAGTTACCATAAATCGCTATAAATCATGAATTGTTTGTAATTGAGCTGTAATTTCTTTTTTATTAATCCGGTAAATGACAGAGATAAACAATTGTGATTGATTAAAATTTTATTTTAAGATGAAACATTTGTTAACAACATTCTGAGAATTCGAATAATGACAAGACAAGTTGTCTGTCTAAGATGTCTTTAGACATCTGCCTAAAAAAGACAGCGATTTAGAGTGACAATTTGGTTATGTAAAAATTTAGAGTGACAATTTTGATTATGCAAAAGAAATACTAGTTGCCTAACGATCAACATTAATTTAAAAATAAATCCCCAACATGAATAATGAACAAAACATTTAAACAAAAACAGACCACAGACTACACAAAACAAAGTGTTGGTTAGTAGCAGTTGTAGAATGTAGAATGTTTAGGAGGGGAGTTAATCACCGCGACCTTATAAATCTATTGTGTGTTCCCCTTTCTTGAGTTATAACGAGTTATAACTCATCATACAGTCTCAGGGCTTTAACAAAAGCCAGTATCTGAGACGGCTCCACAGAGGCCAGCTCTCCATCCTCGACATCAGACGTACCAAGGTTCATGGCACGAATGGTCGTCGTCTCGGCGCACTCAGTGATAAGGTGTTCTGGTGTTTCCCCATTTCCCCCACAAAATCTGCATTCGCCGTTGTTTCTCAGTTTCAGCCTACTGAGGTGTTCGTAGAAGAGACAAAAAAAGTGTCCTGTTAGAAACCCCGTGACAATCCGAAGATTGTTTTTACTTAAACAATCTTCGGATAGTAGTAGCAGTTAGTAGTAGTCAGAGTATAGTAGTATTTTGGTTCAATGGCCACAGCTATCCGGTCGGATAATAGAATTATCGTTGTTTAATAAAAATCAAAAAAACATTATACAATTATTAAGCTAGAATAGTATACGGTTTTATATTAACTCTAATTTTTTGAAGTTTATAAAAAGCATTCATAACAAATATATTATATCCTTCAAATCCTTCAATTTAATAACTGTTATTAAGAAGTTTCACTTCAAATATGCACACATAGTGCACACACAATTTTTTTTAAATAAAAACGTATTACATACGATATTTTGAAGGCATGCGACGCGACACTTCACCAGCATCAATGGAAGCTTCGCCGCTGCGTTATCGTATGATCGTTGAGCAAACGTTTCTCTCTTCCAGTGCTTTTTATTGCTCAGTACTACAGCTTATCTCTAAATATGAGTGAGTAAAGGTAGATTTTAGGTTTAACTGTCACAGTTTCGATTGCATGCGATTCAAACGACTTAATTTGAACTGTAAAATTGTTGGTAATCCAGTTCCTGTAGTACCCAAAGGCTAAAAACGGGAACCCTATCACTAAGACTTCGCTGTCCGTCCGTCTGTCACAAAGGTCTATCTTATGAACCATTATAGCTAAACAGTTGAAATTTTTACAGATAATGTATCTATGTTGCCGCTATAATAAAACATTATTTTTTAAGTAAGAATTTTGCATAGAATCTTTCAGGTCCTCAGTGGTTGGCCGCGTGGTTTAAAGCGTTAGGACTTTACGCTGCTATGACGTTGGAGCCGTAGTAAGGTAGGTTCGAATCCTAGTCTAGGCGACTTTTATTAATCGTTTTTTTTTAATTTTTACATATTTTTACATATTTATTTTTACTTTCACATATTTATTATTGATTAATACTTTTATTATATACTTTTTTTTTTAAATTACTTATACGCGCATTCAAAATTTCAGCTAAATCGGAAAAAAGTTTATAATAATATAGTGTCTATAATGTTGTATAGATAATGAATGGTACGGAACCCTTCGTGCGCGAATCCGACTCGCACTTGACCACAATTTTTCTTTCGTAATTAACTTCACAAATTAAGACAAAAATAGCAACAATTCAGAAGCAAACAGAGTGAGACATATTGTACGCAAATAAAGGGATGGATGGATTTTTTGGTCTAAAATTAATTACGGACCACGTCTGAAAGTCTGGCCGACGACTGAAAACATTTAAGACAGAAAAACGAGGCGTAAAAAAGGCTCAGAGCAACGGAGGCGTTCATTTTAAAGGATTTTTTTCGAAATCCGGACCGATTACGTATTCCGGGCGAGAACAAAAGGAATTTTGTTTTGTAACGGTGCGGAATACGGTGGCTGCGTTTAATGTAAATAAAGAGGGAATTTTGCAGCACTTTTTTTAAATATCTTCTGGAATGCTTTGCGGTAGGCATCATGATTTTATTCGGTTGTTACTAAAATAATAGGGTTTGTAGATTGTATTATAAAAGGAGGGAAGTTAATCACCGCGACCTCTTATAGATTTATTGTGTCCCCCTTTTTTGAGTTATAGAATTTAGAATTTAGAATGAGTGGGAGGGGGGTTAATCA
Source organism: Sitophilus oryzae (assembly GCF_002938485.1). Taxonomy (NCBI): domain Eukaryota; kingdom Metazoa; phylum Arthropoda; class Insecta; order Coleoptera; family Curculionidae; genus Sitophilus; species Sitophilus oryzae. The sequence goes on from NW_022147080.1 coordinate 1,686,701, forward strand.
CTGCGACCTTACAATCAATCAATTGTGTCCCCCTTTCTTGTGTCATAACTCATCATACAGTCCCAGGGCTTTGACAAAAGCCAGTATCTGGGACGGTTTTGTAGAGGGTAGTTCTCCATCTCCAATATCAGTCGTACCAAAATTCATGGCACGAATGGTTGTCGTCTCGGCGCACTCAGTGATGAGGTGTACTGGTGTTTCTCCATCCTCCCCACAGAATCTGCATTCGCCGTTTCTTCTTAGTTTCAATCTACTGAGGTGTTCATTGAGGAGACAGTGTCCTGTTAAAAACCCCGTGACACTCCGAAGATTGTTCTTACTTAAACCCAGGAAGATCTGTGATTTTTCTTGATCATAAGCCCTCAGAAACTTCTTCGAGTGTCTTAGACCGTTGCAAGATTTCCATTCCAGGTTGCGGATGGAATCTTCCAAGTTCTTGAGTTCCGCCTTGAGTTGGTTACCACTTGGAAAGCAGAACGGTTCTGGTCCAGTTAGTGGAGTGTTCGCTCCTTTCCTAGCTAGATTATTTGCTTTTTCATTGCCTACTATCCCTTGGTGAGCAGGCACCCAGTGTAGGAGGACTTTGTTTTCTTTGCCTAATTTATTCAGCTTCTCTATGCATTCTTTGACCAATTTCGAATTGATTTATACTGAGTTGATCGCCTTTAACGCTGCTTGACTATCAGACAAGATGGCTATTTCTTGTTTCCGATAGTTCCTATCTAAGATAAGTTGTACGCATCTCTCGATAGCGTAGATTTCTGCCTGTTGGATACTAGGGTAAGTGCCCATTGGTTCGGAGTAATTAGCTCTCGGCCCAAACACTCCGATCCCTGTTCCCGTATTGGTTTTGGAAGCATCAGAATACCAAGTTATGGTATGGTCTTTTAACTGCTGGGCAAGCGTTTCGCTCTTCCAATCCTTCTTATTGCTCAATACTACATTGACATGTTTGTCAAAGTTGTACGTTCTTGGCATATCGTCCACTGGGAGTGCAGGAGTGGTATTTCCTTTTGAGGGTGTTCCAAGCCCCTGATCTGACAATTCTCCCAGTACTAATTCCGTTAGTACTCCATTCTATCATTGTCGCATTGGCATATCTGCCAACGACAATGTGCAGTGGTGTTAGATCTAGAATGACCTCCATTGCTGCTGTTGGACAGGTTCTCATGGCTCCTGTGATGCAAACGCATGCTAGTCTCTGGACTTTGCATAGGTTTAGCCTTGCCGTCCGTTGCTCTAGTTTTGTGTACCAGGCAACTGCTCCATAAGTAATCATGGGTCTTACTATCATGGTATACATCCAGCGCAAAATGTTAGGGGAGCAGCCCCATCTATTTCCGGCCAGTCTTCTGCATATCATGAGAGTCTTTATGTCTTTGCTGGTAGTGTTCTTAATATGCCTGTTCCACAGGAGTTTACTGTCCAGGGTTATTCCCAGGTATTTAACTTCCTGTGTTGGCATTATTTCCTTTCCATCTAGTTGGATTCTTTTCAAGTTTTTCGCTTCAAAGACTTCGCTTTCTGGTGAATGGCACTATCGCGGTTTTGTCTGAGTTGATACTCAGCCCGACAGTTCTACACCACCTCTCAGTGATAAGGAGTCCTCTTTGGATAATATCACACAAGGTGCCTTTATGTTTCCCCCGAGCGATCATGACTATGCCATCTGCATACCCAATGCCGTGTATTCCCGCTAGAGTTAATTCTTCTAGTAGTTCATCCACCACCAAGCTCCACAGCAAATGGAAGGTTACTCCACCTTGTGGAGTTCCTTGCGTTGTTTTAACAGCTACAGTTTTGGTGCCCATCTGAGCCTCTGCTGTTCGTGTTGACAGCATTTCCCAAAACCAGCAAATAATAGTTCTGTTCACCCCTCTTTTTGAGTTATAACTCATCATAGAGTCTTAAGGCTTTGACAAAATCCAGTATCTGAGATGGTTTTACAGAGGTTAGTTCTCCATCTCCGGTATTAGTCGTACCAAAGTTTATGGCAAAAATAGTTGTCGTCTCGACGCACTCAGTGATGAGGTGTTCTGGTGTTTCCCCATTTTTCCCACAGAATCTCAACTCGCCGTTGTTTCTTAGCTTCAATCTACAGAGGTATTCGTTAAGGAGACACTGTCCTGTTAAAAACTCCGTAACAATCCTAAGATTGTTCTTACTTAAATGAAAGAAAATCTTTGATTTTTCTCGGCCGTAAGTCCTGATAATTTTTTTAGATTCATTTATTCAGATTCATGAGTTTTGCTTTAAATTGGTTTCCATTTAGAAAACAGAACGGTTCTGGTTCAGATAGTGGAGTGTTCGCTCTTTTTCTAGCTGTATCGTTTGCTTTTTCATTATCTTCTAACCCTTGGTGGGCTTGGACCCAGAGTAGGAGGGCTTTATTTTCTCTGCCTAATTTGTTCAGCTTCTAGCTAGGCATTCTTTGACCAACTTCGAACTGATAGTTACTGACGTGATCGCACTTAGGGCTGCTTGACTATCGGATAAGATGGATATTTGTATATTATATTATACTAAAGGCTGACAAAGGTTAGTTTTGGGTTGATATTTCCGTATGTAAGAAGAGTAGAATGCGTTTATATAATGTACTGAACAAAGAGAGAACAGTAGAAACTAGCGATGGGATAACTCGAGCGAAAATTCGCTCGAGTACTAGATTATTGAAATAACCGATATCGCTCGATTATGAACGACCAATGCAAGTTACGAGTTACGAGCGACGAACGCAAGCGATCCTATCGGGCGAATTTGTTACATACATTGCAGATTGGCAATATTTTAACAGTATTTTTGGTAAAATATCTTGTAGTACCAACAGATTGTTCTTTTGATTGGGACCGCATTGTAATTATAGGACTATACGACGTTATCTTTTACGCAACTATGTGACAACATTTTACGACCTACATCGATTAGGCTTCGACACATGATCAAACAAAACTACTCGTCGCTCGTCGCTTGTCGCTTGGCACTATCATCGAAAGAATATGCGCTCTGCGCACGCAGCTTACTGCTTGGCGTTACGACTACAAGCGACGGACGGCGCGCCGACGGCGAAAAACCGTATCGCGAAAAAAACGAAATTTCGCTCGAGCGATCGCTCGATTATTGAAATCACTTGAAACTCGAGTACTCGATTATTAAAATTCATCGGTTTTCCCAAATACGTTATAAATAAAATATACGGAGGGTACCGCTTAAATTCCTGTTCCGATATTGAAGGATGACATTTCCTACATAAGTCTATCCTTGTGTTGTAGGAGGTTTGACTAAACAAGGATGAACTTATGTCCTGAAACCATTCAGACTCGATTTTCTGTCTTTCAGTACAGGGACGTAAATCCTCTCATTGCTGGGCCGTCGTATATTTTATTTAAACGTGTTTGGATTTTTCCCATCACTAGAATAAACGTTGCCAAACGTATGAAATATACCAAAAAACTCTGCACATTGCTGAGAGACGTGGAAGGGAATATAGCAGATTCGTCGCGGTCGACCGGTCGATCCAGTTGGACCCAATCAGTACTTAAAATTCTAGGGATGAGTGTACATCATGCATTCAGCTTCATGATTTAATTACATCTCGTGATATTTGATCTGTTTATTTATTAATGAGTCATTGTAATTTTCCCTAGAGCTTGTAAATTTTTAAGTGCAAGTTAGCAACACTTTGCTATTATAAATAAGTGGAATTGAGTTGGTATTCGACAGTGGTCGCGCTACTAAAACACAAATTCAAAAATCGATATCTCAAAATCCATTAGAAATAATTGATTGTAGTTTTTTTCAAAAACTCTCTTAATATTTATGCTATATTTTCTTCGCAGACAGTATGTGAAAATCTTTATAAATAAAAAAGTTACACGATTGCTTTTGAATAAAAAAAAAAAACAGCCTATCGAATTTTTCTTATTTAAACATCTTGTAAAAGATCCGAACATCAAAATAAAAAAAGTTTCAATATCTAAAATAGTTCTTGACTTATCACGTGTTGTGTTAAAAAGTTGAGCTTTTAAATTATCGCGATTACTGACGTTTTCTCGTTATAAAAAAATGGACACCCTAACGATATCCTTATAATTCCATTTCAGATGCTCAGAAACATCAATAATGATTTTATCTAGTTGTCTTTTTGAAAAATCGTTTGTGATCGTGCTTTTACTTTACTTGATAAGAAAAGGCGTGCCGGGGAAATGTGGCAACGCCGCATCAACACACCGTCGCATTTCTCGCACTCCGACTTAAAAATATCCCTATGCAATTTACTTCTACACATGTAAATACCGACCCAAACATAAGAGTTGCCAGCACGGTATAAACGATTTATTTACATTTTGCTTGTATAATATGTTAGGTGTTAGGTCATAACAGATCTGTGGAAAAATCTACAACACCATAGTACATTCTCGTATTCAGTTAATTATTTTACAAGAACTTTATTAAAGAGATACATTAAATTACAATATACTTTTTTCTTTATAGTAACTTACTTCATTAGAATTTAAAAAGAAACACCACAGATTACGTTTTTTCCTGTATAATTCGACGCGTAAAAGACACCTGGTGTTTTCATTTTAAACGCACAAAAACAACCTTGTAAACCTAATCTCCGCATTCAAATTCTTTCAAAGGCGCGCAATTCCTTCCCCCAATCCTCAGTTTAATATGTTGATTCGTGTGCGATTCCCCCCTTTTTCATTTGCATTAATGTAAAAATCTTTCCCCTCCTCTTTTCGGCTACAAAAAATATCTTCTCCAAGCCGTCGAAAAACCCCGTTAAAATATGACTAACCGATTTGGGGGCGATTTTACTCGTTCATCATAGAGATGTACATATTAAGAAGATATATCGATATCGATATGTTCGTAAATCGTACCGACGTTTCTCAAATTTTTATATACCTATGTGTTCGTACTAAATGGTGGCGTCTCCCATACGCCGCCAAAACTCTAAGAACAACGACAAATGGTATTGAAATTAGTGATCAGCGAGATTGGTCTTGGCATTGGAGCGGTCTTGGCCTTGGTCTTGCATAAAAAGCAAGACTAAGACCATGACTAGCGTTTGATCTGCAAGCGTTGACTTTCGCAAGACCAAGATCAAGAATGCAAGACTCTTGCTGTCTTGCATTTTTACAAATTACTTATTTAAAATTATTGTTTTAATTTATAACAATAGGGTTTTGATATCAAAATTTCAAACTTCTAGAACCGTTCTAAGTATTTTTTGTACAATCTCTTAGAGAATTAATTTCCAAAAAAAAACTTTCCTGAGCACTCACTTTCGTCACTTAAGGGACCTCTGTGCAAAATTTCATACTTCTGAAACGGATTTTACATAAAAATTATACAAATTTTCACCCCTAGTTTTACCCCCTTTAGGAATGAATTCCGAAAATCGCTCTAACTATTGAATACGCTAAAAAAGAAACCTCTAGCAAATTTTCATACTCCTAGGACAGTTTTTTTTCAGAAGGTTTATCCCTCAATTCACCCGCTTAGAGGGCGAATTTCCAAAAATTGCTTCCAGCTGCTAAATTACGTTACATAAGGAACATCTGCGCAGAATTTCGTACTTCTAAGACCGATTTTAACAAATTTTTGTACAAATTTTCATCTCTTATTTCACCCTCTTAGGGGATGAATGTCTAAAATTCGCTTCTGAGTACTCACTTTCGTCACTTAAGGAACATCTGTACAAAATTTCACATTCCTAGGAGTAATTAAAAAAAAATACACAGAATTTCTTAATTTCAATTTGCTTGGGGGTGAAATTGGTCCTTAGAGCTCAATTACGTTAACCAAGGAGCCTCCTTGAAGAATGTCATACTCCTAGAACAGATTTTAACAAAATATTATGCAACCTTTGATCCCTAATTTCACCCCTTTAGGGGTTGAATTTCTTCAAATCCCTTCTTATTACTCATTTACATCACACACACAGTACTCTTCAGTACTCTTACAGTATTTCCACACATTGCGCACTTTCTTTCTAATTTGCGCGAAAACTCCCATCTGGCTATCCTGTACATCAAGCGTGTCTCTAGGGTGATTTGCGATTTTCAACCTTACAGCGATTGGAAGACGAAACAACCGTCCTTCCATCTTCCAATTTGGTTTCGCTTTCCCACTTTTAATTTCCTGTGCTTTTAATATGTATAGCAAGGTCAAGCCACCTCGCGTCTCGAGACAGTCACTACTCACGACTCGCGACGATTGTCGTTATCACTCACGCTTTAGCCAATCACGGTTTATCTTAGTAACGACTGTAATCCGTTACTTTTATTTCACGGTGACAAAATACAGGTAGCGATATTTTGCCCAACTCTATTGGTCGCTATTAAAAAATTCGCAAGTTACTCTTTTGGAACACCCAGTATATTATTCCTAAGAACTATTAAATACCGGGTGTATTTCCAAAATGGCTCACCCCTATAACTTATTTTTTGAGATAAAAAAACGAGATTTGGCATAAGATATAAGTTAGGATTGATTGACGTATTCAATTGTTTTCGGTCACTTCCTGTTTCTCCGGAAATGTCCACATCTTTTGATTTTTAAATGGCACCCTCGGTATATTTTTACTTTGGTCAATTGAAAATAATACTCTGAATAGAATGACATATCATATGTCAACTTTTGACATTTTCGCATGTGGTAAATTTAAAATTATAACATGCGGTTCATAACGAAAATTTGACTCGAAATACCAAGTGTGTGGTATCAAATTATTTGTAAAAAAATGCTTTTTCCAAATATGCTGGTGAACCACCCTCGTTTCATTTCAGAAAATTCAGATATGATAAAAAATACGATTTGGCCATCTTTTCACCGTCCAGGGCAAGACTCGAAAAACATTAGACGATCAAATCTATTTTTCCAAGGCTTCTTGATTAAAAATTAGTCTTTTTTTATCACAGCCATGACATTCTAGATTGAAATTTAAAATATGATTTTTTATTAAGCGAGAATATCAAAAGTTGACATATGATATGTCATTCTATACAGAATGTTATTTTCTAGCGAATAAAGTAAAAAAATACCGACGGTACCATTTAAAAATCAAAAATTGTAGTCATTTCCGGTGAAACAGGAAGTGACCAAAAACAATTAAATACGTCAACCAATCCATCATGGCAACACTGGCACGAAGTGTAATAGAAGGAATATTTTAATCGTGGAGTAAATTTTTGAGTTTTTTGTGGTCCCTAGTTGTGATAAATTGAATAAAGTGTTACAGATAGTTCACACAAGTAAGCCTTCATTCTTTAAATACAAAAGTGCATATTTATATCTATTAAACATCTTTAAAAATACAATTTTGTTGTAAAAAGCCACGCCGCGGTCATTAGCATTGGACTTTGACCACAGTTTACACAGAATAACAACACATATTTGACCCAGTTTTGGAAAAGTATAGCGGCTCGACGTTGCCAATTGCAAATTAATTTAATTGAATAACAGATATTCACTCACAATCCTAAAAAATGGCAGATATACAAAACAGTAAACAAGAATTAAAAGAGGATATAAAAACGGTCAGAGAGGATTTATTAATTCAGACGGAAGTTTTAAAGGAGAATATTACTATAATACAGAGTAAATTGAACGAATTAGAATGCAGAGTACAAACACTAGAAAAACTGGCTAGGAAAAACAACTTAATAATATTTGGGCTTAGGGACCACAAAAACTTAAGAGGTATTGAATTAGCTAATTGGGTAATTAATCAACTAAAGAGTCTGTTAGGAATAGATATATATTTAAACGATATAAACAATATATATTACTTGGGAAACGACACAAATAAGCCATTGCGCATAGAGTTAAATTCGTATCTAAAAAAGGCCTTAATTCTCCGAAACGCCTATAAACTGAAAGGGAAGCAGATTTTCATTGACCACGACCTCTCCAAGAAGGAAAGAGTGGTCAAAAAAATGTACTTAACCAAAACTTGAAAGAAGCAAAGAAAAAAGGGTTAAGGGCTTACATTAAAAAAGAAGTCCTTGTGATAGGGGACGAAAGTTACAATTACGAGCAACTGGTGGAGAGGGGAAATATAGGTCACGAATCAGATAGCGAAGTGTTCACCGATACTCCAGCTAGACCATTCCTAAGTGCTCCGGGTACACCCATTAGTAAACTACCTGTTCAGCCTATTGGTATAGATCGTCACAAGCAAGAAACATACCATTCCGTACCAGAAGCTAAACCGACCAATACTTTTGAATTTACTATTGCTCCAAAAACATCTACTGCGCAAGTGCGCAGGGGATCACATAGCCATATAACAACATCCCTACAGTCAACAAGCAAAGGACAAAGACCAACAACCAGAAGTCACACGAAGCCGGTATAATATTCATAATATCATCAAGAATAAAAAGACAATGCTTGTGCGCGAACAAAGTTTATTCATATATATACGAGTAGTACATTGGCGCGCCCGTCTGTGCTCGGCTATGTTCTCATGTTTTTTTTTTGCAAACTTTTAAAATTTTATAACGGTTTTATCTTTAATCTGATTGATATAAGCATATTCGCGATTTACTTACTATGTGCAATTAAGACTTTTACTTAGACAATTTAATATGTTGTTTCTTATTATTATTTATTAAATTATATGTTCATTAAGACAGTAATGTCTATAAGAATGTATAGTAGTTAGATTATCGTATGTTTTCTAGTATAGTGCATTATATATTACAATCAGGTTTGACTCATCTAAAAAAAAAATAGTGATATTTCTGATTAATTATATTATAGTGATATATTTTCGTTCTTATATTTATTACTTGTTCTAGTATTAAAAATATTGTGAGTGTATTGTAAAACAAAAGCTATATTTCATCTCTTATTTCTTTTGTAAACCGTAGGTGTTTTGATATGGGACAGATTGTAGGTTAAATATTTAAAAGCATATTATTTAAAATTGAGTGAATTCATATATTCGGGACTACCTCTGTGTGGTGAAGGTTGATTTATATTAGGATACTGAACAGTGGTACTAATAAAATATTATGTTCGTTGAATGCTTAACAAAATACTGGATATAGGTGATAAAAAGGCATTGAAAGTTGATAAGTAATTGTTCATAGAAATTTTGAATTGTGCCTAATTATTACTTAAAAAAAAGGAAGGGAGGCTTGATATGTAATAACCGAAATAGATCAACTTATACTTAGCAGAATGTGATACATAGAAACTTATATATAAGCAATAATAATATTAAAAATAAAATATTATGTATTTTTAGAACGTGCCATCTGCCCTATGTCTTAATTATTTATGCGGTATAAGGTGCTTTTTATAGGTTTTTTTTGCGTGCATTAGTGTGGATGTGAAATAATTAATTTTATACTTTTAGATATTATTTTAGAATTATGGATATAATAACTTTGTACTTATTATTGTAGTAATGAAACCTCAGACAAGGATTTACCTTAAGAGGATTCTATGTTTATTTTCTATTGGATATGAAGTGTTATATACTTTGTAATTGATTATTTTGAATAAACATTTTTATTATTATTATATATTATTATTATTATCCTAATTTATGTCATATACTAACATACCAAATCTCATTTTTTATCTGAAAAAATAAAATAGTTATTGGGGAGTGAAAATATATCGATATTTCAACATATCGATTTTTTTGCACGTCCATAATTTATCCCCGATATATGCGAAAGAGAAGGATACGTAGACTGTTGGCAGATGTAATTCTCCCTACGTCAGCTGTCCCCCCAATTTGTCCCAAAAGTGACGATATTTCGGGAATCTGTACGGGAACAAAAAATCCCCCGGGAGAAGAAGGTTTAGGAAAGGGTGCGTATTGGGTTTTTGTCGGATCCGTTTTTATTAAGTCGAAAAAAATCCTGACACATTTCACCGAACATAAAATTATGGAGTTTAATAACGGCATGCGATGATAATGTCTAATGAGATTTCTCATTTTTTTAGCAAATATTTTTTTGAATCTAGACAGAATTTGATTTTGAATGACACTAATTTTTAGTATTGTCTACTAAAATCCAGTACTAAATCTAGTACTTTGAATAAAAATATTAAGTATCTTAAATATTATATTGATTATATTGATGCACCTACACAAACTTATACAGACTCTCGTTAATAACCTCCTAATCTATAATTCTAGAGAATTGCCTCTGCCTGGACGCTTTTAGAGCCAATGAAAAGCCCTACCGATGCCATTAACTTTCTATTAATCCGCAGAAGCAAGCAGAAGAACCGAAAGCAGACTAAATGTATGGCCTCCTCGACCGGATTTGTATTGGGGACACTCCAGTCAACATTATTCATTAGAAATTAGAGGCAAAGAAATTGCAACTGTGGAAAATTCCACAGCGGCGGTCGCTTTCAAAAGCAATTCGTTCGGTATAAGGAACGCGTCCGTATTTATTTTCTTAAGGTCGATGAATCCGATGGCCCCGTCTCGCTTTGCTCGTTTTTGCTTCCGAGGGGCCATAACGCGAAAGAGAGATAATCTTACGACAGTCTAATGAAACTGAGGACATTAAATTGCTCGAATAGTTCCGAGGAAATTTATCTGTTTATTAGTTTCTGCGTTGCGCAGGGCTGTAATTCATATTGGCATCATCAGATGGTGAAAGAGGTTCATAGAGTAAATAACTAGTATAGAGGTATATCCTTTTTTTAATTTTAAAAGTATACTATCTTAAAAATATTATTTGAAGTTTTTTATACAGGATGTTTCAAAACAAATGCGAAAATATTCAAGGAATAATTTGTTGTTAAAGATAAAAAGTACTTTGTTTGATAAAGGTTTTCTCCCATATTAACGAACAGTTCTATGCCCGAAACACTGCGATCTGTAAGACCTATAGTGTTTCTCTCCAATGTCTGAACCTAGTGTCCTAGTTTGGAATATGTAGCGGAATTCAAGTACCTCGGCAGATTTCGAAAAAGACTAATATTGACTCTGAAATTCAGCACAGGATTAGCAGCGCCTCAAAAGCATTCTAGAAGTTAAAAGACAGGGTTTTCTACAGTCATGACTTCAGTACAAAAACGAAACTTGCAGTGTATATATATTAGTCGATTTAGAACGTTTTTCTACGTTGTCCGATACCCAATTTGTAGTTCAAGCCTGTTCTATTCGTACAATCCTCTGTTGACAGGTTTCTTTTGCCATTCCAGTTTCGGCCTTCCCTGTTTTCTTCTGCCCTTTGGTTGCCAGTTGATTATTTTCTTGGGCCATCTAGTATTCTTCATTCGCTCTACATGTCCGTACCAGATCAGCTTTTTCTTTATATCCTTTGTTATCGTACCTTCTATACCCATTTGTTGTTTTATGGTATTATTTCTTATTCGTTGTTGTCTTGAAATTCACATTGATCTTCGAATGGCATCCATTTCTACGGCCTCTATCCTCTTCTTGTATCTCAGTTATTCTCCAAGGTTCTGCTCCATACAGGAGGTTGCTCTTTATCATGGTTTCATATATATTGAATTTTTTTCGCTTTGTTATTGATTTGCTCCATAAGATTCCATTTAGACGGTAACTTGCAGTGTACCGAGCAATAATAACGCCAACCATGTTATATGGAAGCGAAACCTGGGTGCCCTACCGACGACACGCATTAAACAAAAAAATTAATGCGTTCATTAAAAAAATTTTAATGAACGCATTAAACAAATTGCAACAGATTGTTGCAACGGTATTTTATTAGTATTCATTTAATAAATTTAATTTCGCGCATAATTTTTTTGTTCATAATAAATGCTCGCCCGCTACGCCATTGGGCCTCGGGCAGTAAACTACGACTCCGAGTGTGACTTCGATATAGTCCGTCGCAGACTCAACTGCTCATTGGAAACTCACAACCAAAATGTAAAAAAGCATCAAAGCAATAAGGTTTTCCACAAAGGATGAGAATGAACATCTGATATCAGAGGAGGATGGGAAATACCCTGTGGCCACTACAACAGAAAGATCCCCATGTATAATGAGTTATAGACTGTATGATGAGCTATAACTCCAGAAAGGGGGACACAATAGATCTTTAAGTTTTTTTTACCTAGTCTCCCATCTCTATGCCCTTCTGCCACTTGTGCAGGTCCTTGATAAGATGGGAGCATCGTTCTTCCGGTTCTAGCCTTGCTTTCCCAAATAAAACTGTCGCTTGCGACCCAAAGCGTCGTAGTGACACACTATACGCTCTGTTGCTTTATCTTTTTCGCATAGTCTGCAGTAAAGACATCTTTTATACAGATTGAGCTTATTCAGGTTAGCACTTGACAGTCACATATCCTGTCAATAGAGCTGTTGCGATCCTCATTTTATTCCTGCTGAACATTAGCAGTTCTTTTGTGGTTTTAAAATTTAATTTAAGTCCTAATATAACTTGGGATCAAAAGTCAGCTTTACAATTAAAGATGACGGAAAAATAATGTTTTATTTATCATTAAACCTAGAATTTTTAGAATTTAGAATGCGTGGGAGGGGGGTTAATCACTTCGACCTTCCAGATCCATTGTGTCCCCCTTTCTTGAATCATAACTCATCATACAGTCCCAGGGCTTTGACAAAAGCCAGTATCTGAGACGGTTTTATAGAGGGTAGTTCTCCATCTCCAATATCAGTCGTACCAAAATTCATGGCACGAATGGTTGTCGTCTCGGCGCACTCAGTGATGAGGTGTACTGGTGTTTCCCCATCTTCCCCACAGAATCTGCATTCGCCATTTCTTCTTAGTTTCAATCTACTGAGGTGTTCATTGAGGAGACAGTGTCCTGTTAAAAACCCCGTGACAATCCGAAGATTGTTCTTACTCAGACCCAGGAAGATCTGTGATTTTTCTTGATCATAAGCCCTCAGAAACTTCTTCGAGTGTCTTAGACCATTGCAAGATTTCCATTCCAGGTTGCGGATGGAATCTTCCAAGTTCTTGAGTTCCGCCTTGAGTTGGTTACCACTTGGAAATCAGAACGGTTCTGGTCCAGTTAGTGGAGTGTTCGCTCCTTTCCTAGCTAGATTATTTGCTTTTTCATTGCCTTCTATCCCTTGGTGAGCAGGCACCCAGTGTAGGAGGACTTTGTTTTCTTTGCCTAATTTATTCAGCTTCTCTATGCATTCTTTGACCAATTTCGAATTGATTGATACTGAGTTGATCGCCTTTAACGCTGCTTGACTATCAGATAAGATGGCTATTTCTTGTTTCCGATAGTTCCTATCTAAGATAAGTTGTACGCATCTCTCGATAGCGTAGATTTCTGCCTGTAGGATACTAGGGTAAGTGCCCACTGGTTCGGAGTAATTAGCTCTCGGCCCAAACACTCCGATCCCTGTTCCCGTATTGGTTTTGGAAGCATCAGTATACCAAGTTATGGTATGGTCTTTTAACTGCTGGGCAAGCAAGCAATGGGCAAGCTGCTGGGCAAGCAAGCTGGGCAAATCATTAAACCTAAAAAAGGTAGAATTATGAGTATTGCTACTACAACCAAAGTTTACAGAATCTGTAAACGTCTGAAATACTGTAGGTACCTATCTTATTATTCTGGATAACTGAATTTAAATAAAAAACTACTAAAACGCAACTACTAAATCTACTAAAAATCACTAATTTGATAGCCTCATTTATATAGAAATAGATTAAAGTGTCCTAACAACCCAATACCCAATACCTCTCCAAACCTCACAAACTTCATTTTAGTTAAGACAAAATAAGGTCTTGACTGCACGATTATGAAAATTGTTCCGCGAACTTCTCGAACTCCAGAAATTGTTGTTTGCCATCGAATCGTAATTTTGGCGGTTTAATATTGATTAAACTTGGCTACGCAAAGAACAGTGGATGCTAATAATTTGTACAAATTGATTTCTATTAATACATAAACAACAAAAGTATTTGTAAATATTGATAATAGTTTCAAACAACTTAATGCTTCTTCTTTAGAAAAATAAATTGTGTGTGCACTATGTGCGCATACTTGAAGTGAAACTTTTTACTAACACACTGAAAAAAAGGATCTCTTAGTCGAAATAATAATAATAATAATAATAATGACTTTATTTAATAAATAAATGGGCGAAGTCTGGCTAAAAAAAGCCTCTCACACTTAAACCAAAAAATTACAGTAATGCTTACAATCTAACACTAATATTATAATCTAATGATCTATATGAAAATATAATGATTAATAAATCAATAAACAAATATTTTAATAATAAATTAAAAGAAAGAAAAAAAAAGTTACACAATAACAGTATTAAATTACCTAAACCTAATCCTTTTGAATATCTAATAAATATGATTTTAAATGTATTTTACATTTTTTAGAGTGTATGAATATATATGATTTTAAATCCTTGGTCAAGGCGTTAAACAGGTTGACAGCATTATAGGTGAAACACTTCCGAAACATGGCTGTCCTATGTAGAGGCATAGTGAGAAAAATTTTATCTCTTAAATCCAACTTATGTATGTTTTGCCTAAAAATTAATTTTTGTCTTAAATAGGGAGGCAAGGAAATGAATATGACTTTGACCCAAAAGATTAAGGTTTTTCAATAGGGCCAAGAACGACGTTTCTTTACCCAAATCATTAACTATATTTTCATAAGGTTTAAAAAATTACTTTAGAGAATAGAAGAATCTACCTGTCCAAAGTATTTCACTCTTGACCCAAAATGAATATGCAAGGAAGTTTTTGCTACAAGAACAATAGTCTCTTTGATTCATGCAAAAATTCTTGATTGAAAAGGACATTTCTTGATTAAAGAGGCACTTTTCTTAGACCAATAGCGAATACTATTGACTCAACTAAAATTTATTTTGATCTAAGAGAAGTCTATACATCATATACAGGCATATTACGAGGTATATTAATTTCTGATGAATTTAGGTTTTCCTGGTCTGTAGTAAGTAAAGTGGTATTATTTTCCTTGATAGTAGTTATTTCTGCTTCTTCACTCCGTGGTATTTTTTGGGGTGGTTTATAACTCTACAAATTACAAAAAAAATATTACATCACGATTAATCAAAGTAAAGCAAATAAATTATTAAAATTATAAGCTTCGGTCACATCTTGAATTTTTTAATACGACGACTTGAAATTCTAAAATTTTTGTAATTATTTGCATAAAAAAATCGATACCTATATTCTTATTCTATCTATAGTCACGCATGCATTATCTAAACAGGTGTATTAGGTAAATGTCTCTTACCTTCAAATATAGCAAATAAATGCTCTAATTTCCATTTTTTCAGAACTCCTTGAAAGAATCCATATATCCTAAAATTTGTCCATAAAAAATGACAAATGCATGTTAATAACGATCACTAATTTGTTATACGATATGCGTTTAAAAACCAAATTATGCAAAATTCCAAGCAACAAAACCCGTGCGTACTATGATGTGCGACTTATGAAATGCGACGTACGACTGATCGGACTGCCGACTGATTGTATATACCGTCCTTCGTCATCGTCTTTGCGTGTCGTTATTATTTTTCATCAAAAGAGTATTTAGCTATTGGAAAAATGGCCATGTTTCTTGATTGAAGTACTTCCTAGCGTATTTTTCTTATTATCTTAAAACAAAATAACTTGCACTGGGTTGAATGAAAACAGATTCAAGAGAAATTTTCGAATTTTTCAAGAGAACCAGTTTTCTTGAGTTAAGAGAGTTTTTCTTCAGGCAAAATATTTTCTTTTACGCTAAAATAAATTCTCTTGTCACTAAATTGTTTTTTTCAAGAACGATGACGACTTTAGTTCAAGCAAAGAATATCTTAATATATTCATTGGTTCAAGTCTATCTTTTTTATCAGTGCAGCTATTAAATTGAAGAATTTGACGGACATGTTGAAATGTTGAAAAAGTAATAAATTAAAGATTAAGAAATAATTTTCTTCACTTCTACAAAATTTGTATTAAAAGTCGAGTGCGCCGAGACAACCATTCGGGGTCCCATAAACTTTGGTACGACTGATATTGGAGATGGAAAACTAACCTCTGCAAAACCGTCTTAGATACTGGTTTTTGGCAAAGCCCTGAGACTGTATGATGAGATGTAATTCAAGAAAAGGAGGACACAATAGCCCTATAATGTCGCGGTGATTAACTTCACAGCCTATAGTATTTTAACGATAATTTTTGTCAAAAGATTTATCATATCAGCATTTTTCTCAACCTGAGAATTGAACCGTTCTGTTTGTAATCGTATACAAAACTGGCAGTATCAAAACTAAAACGAGCACCATTGCAGAGCCACCTTAAATTCCATTTTATTATACCTTTCCCAGTTTAAGAACAACGTACAACGTTGTATTTTCTAAAATAGAGCCCATTTAAATTCATTTCTCGACTCGGTTCCAGAAAAACCCTATGACAAAGAAGAAAAAAGCAGCCTTTTAATCGGACACATAACTAAAAACTAAAAGCCGCCTTCTGGTCCCAGCAGGCTGCTAGCCGCGGACCTAAAACAAAAGAATATTAGCTCGAGATTATTCTAAATCTAAAAGCATTTATGCGGAGGGAGGCACTTAAAAGTTGCAACAAGCGAATATTAAGGTCGTTATACAACTGGAAGTGGTGTTGTTGGCCAAAATCGAAATACATGAGATAGAAGGAGAGAGAAAAAAGTCACGAGGAAAAGAAAACGATAATGCTGGTATGAGAGTAAGTTTACGAGATAATTATAGTTCTCTGAAATGTCCTGGATAAAAGTAATAGTCTTTCCAAAAAAGTTCTATGGGTATTTCGCCACTGTAAGAGAATCTATAATAAAAAAAATTGACTCCGGGAGGCACGTATAACCACCCATACTAAAATATGTTCATAAAAAGTTGGTAGGCAGTTCTTTTAGTTTCAAAGTAAAGGAATTTTTCCAATTTTGGTCCGCGGTTATTTCCCCTCTCCGCCACCTGGTGTCGCGTCCGATGGAAGTTTGAAGTTCCCCACACGGATTTTCTCAAAAACGGACTACGGAAACACGGATCTCAAAAACTGCGATTTTGACTGATTTTGATGTTATTGCAAATATTGTTCCTAATATTAAATTGAAAACCGCGTTTCGCTAGGTACTGTAATTTTGGTGTTACGATTTTTTAAAATTTTTAACCCCCTCCCATACTCCCTTACCAACCCCCTACTCCCACCAAAAACTAATGGCCAGATTTTCGGGTGCCACAGTATTTTTGTGCCAAATTTGGTTTAAATCGGTTTAGCAGTTTTTGAGTTACCGTGTTACACACAGACGGACAAACGGACAGACAGACAGACAGACGCCATGAAAATATTTTGTATTTAGGTCATTTATGACGCAAATAACTCATTTTGAGTGAAATTGAAAAAAAAAATTTTGCCGATCTTGATAGCCTACCATACAGGTTGTTAATTTGTTTATTACTCGTGGCAAGGGCTTTATGGTTGAAATATGGCAACCTCGGCCCGCTCGTCGATAGACGACGCGACGGTACGAGTCGGCAGAAAACCCTATAAGTGCATGCGTTTTCAATAGGCAGTGTTGCCATTCTGTTCCTCTATAAGTAACTGTCCAGTTAACAATCTGTATACCTGTTGGTATGGTCGGCTAAAAATAAAAAATTGCCAAATTTATCGTTTCAATCAAATAACTATCTACTCAGCATGTTTATATTTTTAGTCAATAATGACATGTAGGTATTGACTATTTCCATTCTAAATATCTTAAACCGTAAAGATTTTAACCAAGAGACATTTTTTACGTAAAAAAATGTATATTTTTTCACTCAGTCGTTTTATACAGGTACGGACGAAAAGTTATTGCCCTTCAAAACAGTTAAAACATATGTAGGCAGCGCCCCCTACAAGTGGGAGTCATATTGAAATCTAAATAGAATTTTTCATGTCAATAAACTCCCAGACACTAATTTTGATTGGAAAAAATAAAAGTAAAAATGAAATTTGTACACCCTGTAGGTATCTCCGAAACTAAGCATTTTAGGACATACATTTATACAATTTTTTTTTACTTATTTTTATCGGCAGAACATGCTGCCGAAGATTCCGGTATACAGTTCGGACCACGCCCTGTATATTTTAAATAAGCACTACAGTAGTCCAATTCATATACACATCCAATTACGTCATTATGTCCCTTTCTCATATCATATTTCCCTAAAGTCGACTAGCCTCTTTAATTCTGACCTAATTGTAATTACTGGAGGAATTAGGCAACCGGAAAAGCCTAAACGGCGAAACGGCCTACGAAAAGGAGAATTAAAAGGGTTGAAGGGGAAAGAAAAGCAAACAAGGGGTGGAGAGACATCTCTGCCCCACATTCGGAGGTGTAACTGAAAATTATTATGGACGAAACGGCGACGTGGATGTGGAACTTGAGCGGTCACGTGTCGGGAGCGGTAATTAAATTCGTAAAATATGCTCTGAAATGTGCGGGATTCCCAGAGCGTGGACGGCTAGTTTCCAGAGGAACGTAAATGAGCATCATCGCAAAAGATATTTCCAGATTAATTTGCTAATATGATAATTCTTTACAAAAATATGTTTTGAAATATTAGAGGTGTACGCGAACTTATTCATATATTCTGATCTAAATTGAACAGGCTATTAGAATGCACCTATGAACCATTATTCTGAAGACCCTTTTGGTTTCAATTGTAAAATAACAGAGAGAATACTAGAAGTCGTCATGTCTTTAGATGGAAATGGAACATGCCATCTAGAAAATTATTAGGCCAAGGATCCTGCTTGTTAATTGCATTTTTTGGCAAAAATATGTGTTAAAATAAGCAAAAGAATATATAAATGTTATAATACCAGGGGTTATG
Source organism: Sitophilus oryzae (assembly GCF_002938485.1). Classification (NCBI taxonomy): domain Eukaryota; kingdom Metazoa; phylum Arthropoda; class Insecta; order Coleoptera; family Curculionidae; genus Sitophilus; species Sitophilus oryzae. Next base: position 1,705,530 of record NW_022147080.1, read on the forward strand.
TAGAATGTAGAATGTATGGTATAGCTATGTATTTAGGTGTCACATTAGACCGGACCCTGTCATTTAAACATCATGTCGAGAAGACTAGGGCTAAAATCTCTACAAGGAACAACTTGTTAGGGAAGCTGGCAAGCTCCACCTGGGGGCTAATCCACACACACTAAGAACTACTGCTCTTGCACTCTGCTATTCTGTTGCCGAATATCCCGCTCCAGTTTGGGAACGCTCCTGTCATGCCAAAAAGATAGACCCGATGCTGAACCAATCGTGTCGCCTAATCACCGGATGCCTAAAACCCACATCGGTCCAACAGCTACACCTCCTGAGCGGGATACCTCCACCCCACATAAGGAAACATGTTTGCAGCAAGAAAGAGAAACAGCAAGCTCTTTTCGATACCCGGCACCCGCTCTTCGGGCAACACGCCGCTGGAGCCAGGTTGAAATTCCGAAAAAGTTTTCTTTCTGCCGTCCATCAGTCACTTGATAGCAGCACGGCATCCGCAAAGAGACTGGAGTTGTGGTCAGCACCTTCAACAACTCCAAATGATTTTGCTCGAAGGCCAAAAGAGAGCCTACCACCTGGTGCGGAACAAGCATGGCCGGTGTGGAGAAATCTGAACCGTTTGCGTAGTCAGGTTGGCAGATGCAAGGCAAACATGAACCAGTGAGGCTACCTTGACGGAACTGTATCCTGTGAATGCGGAGAGGAACAAAATATGAGGCATCTTCTCGTATGCCCAAATCTTCCAAACATATGCAGTCAGAATGATCTGGCGGAGAGAAATACCAACGCTCTGGGGTGGAGCTCCAAGCTCCAAGTACTGGATATCCTGTATATAACCGCTGTGTGCATATATATTTTTTGTAGTTTATCTAATTCTGTACAAGTTTTGTTCCCATTTATGTTTTGTATATTTTATATATATTTTTGTATTTCTTGATTTTTTTTTTATATACTGAGTTGGACACGAATAAATATATAAGTCCCAGAGCTTTGACAAAAGCCAGTATCTGAGACGGTTTTGCAGTTCATGGCACGAATGCAATAATATCAAAAATGCAATAATATACAAGGTGTTCCATTGAAAAAAAAATCATCCAGATCCTCTCACACTTTTTTGAGCCGCCGAACTATATAGTTAAAGTTAAAATATTTTCCTGAAATACTTCCTGGTACATATCTACTTTAGGTTTGCACTTAAACAAAATTCTCAAGTTTTTTATTCTAGGAGCTACAGATGCCCGGCGCACTATTGCCGGACCCTGTATATAAACGCATCTATAGTTAACTTAAAAAAATATTAGAACCTTTTTTTAGTGAAATAAATGAATAGGAATGGAGTCGTCTGATTTTTTTTGTCATCGTCTGTCGAGATCTTCCGTGAGTGGTAGAACAGAGTTATAACTAAAAATTTTACTGTAGTTTTACTGGTATTTTCGTCAAACTCTAGAAACACGTTTTCCGTCCGAACGTCAACGTTAATCATGCTGTTGTATGTACATCCAGCCCTAACGAGCGACGATAAATATCCCTTATAATTAACTGAATATTTACGTTTATTTTGTGAATCGTCAACGGTTAATTTTATTTTGGGGAGAGTGGGCCAGTCCGGACCTGATAAATTTCGATGTTAATTAAATTTCATCGGTTTCATGCATCATCCTAATCTGTACGATTCGGGAGAGATTACCAAATGTAGGCCCGTTTCAAATATAATTGAATGATTATAAATTAAAACGAGAAATTCTATGTGGTGGGCAGTGGCGGTACCATAATTATAATGTATATGTGCACGTGAACCTTCAAATTTCATACCTCTTCTTAATTACTTCTATTATCTTATCTTATTTACGTCTTATTTACTTCTATTACGCTGTACTGTTCGGGTTGCCCTTAGGGGTCGGGGGAAGCTGGTATGTGGCCGAAATATGAAATATATACAGTACATCTGCTGGATCTGTGTCTATGAAAGGAATGCGGACAAAAAACATTTAAATAAACAGCAATATATTTTATACGTCGATTTGACGAGTGCGTCACCGCAAATCGCTCCGCCCACTCATTTTATTGGCTACTTGCAAATTTGTTGAATTTTTATTGATGGGACGCGTCGTCTGTTTTTTTACGAAAAACATCGAGAGAATATCGTTTCCCCTCTCACGGATACCCCGTAGCTACAGAACGGACAGACGTACTATAGGTATTATATTTCAGAAATATGCCTAAAGCTTAGCCCGATCCTGTCGTGTTAAGCCACACCCAAAATTCCAAACACGCGTGCTTTGATTAAGATTAAGGTTTGCAGAGCTTCAGCGTTTGCCATAAAATAACGAGCAATTTGTTGCAAACCGTATAACTTATACCGGGTGTCCCAGGCTCAGCGTGCATTAGAAGTTTCTAGAGAACCACAATATCTAGATCGGAGATTTTTTACACATCATAGTTTCATAATGAGATCTATCGATTAAAAATATTTTCAATATGGCGGCACTTCCGCAAATACCGGAAGTTGACAGCAACTTTCTTATTTTAAATGGGTGCCCCCATTTTTTATTATGTACTTAAATTCTCTGTAAAATTCTATGAATATTGATGTTAAATACTCTATATCTAACATTAACCGGTTTTGAGAAAAAAATTATTTAAAATTTTTGGACAAAAAAAACTACCTGTCAAGAAAATTTGTATAGCCTAAAAGTCAAATTTAGTGATTACCACAGCCGCTGTGACATAAAGAGAAGACATGTGGCTATCTATTTCAAAAATTACCTTGTTCAAATGTCATATAATAATGGCGGTAGCTATCATGGAATTGAGTGATTAAAAAATTATCATAAATCATTTTTTTCAAATGGAAACCCAGTTTTTTTATTCCACTAATGAAACGGTTTTTCAATTTGTTACTTTTTAACTATAGATGTTCCTATACCTAAAATAAATCGTTTGGAAGTTATTTAAGATTGAGTTAGAAAACGTATATTTTTTCTTGATTTTATCTAGCTTCCTTTGACATTAAGTGTCAAACGGTCAGACAATGTATTTCCATCTGTCAGAAAACAAATTATTTGAATTTCCTCTAGTACAAATACTGCCTGCATTAACAGTTTAAAAAGTGTATTTATAAAAATATCTTGTATTTTCGCTCTTTAATGATATCTAATAACTGATATTATTAATCTTCCGTATGATCGAAAAAAAAGCATCGCAAAGTTTACTCGAAAATGATGCTGCTTTTTGATCAAAGCGTAAAAATATGACATGGCCAGATCTAATGTTTCACATCACTTGACGTTTAAAGTCATACGCTACTGGTTAAAATCAAGAAAAATATACGCTTTAAAACTAAATCTTAAATAACTCAAAAACGATTTATTTTAGGTATAGGAACATGTATAGTTAAAAAGTAACGAATTGAAAAGCCTTTTCACTAGTGAAATAAAAAAAGTGGGTTTCCATTTGAAAAAAAATAATTTATGATAATTTTTAATAGCTCAATTCTATGACAGCTGCGGCCATTATTATATGACATTCGAACAATTTAATGTTTGATAAAGATAGCCACATGTTTCCTCTTTATGGTACAGTGGGTGTGGTAATCAATAACTTTGACGTTTAGGCTAGACACATATTTTTGTCAGGCAGATTTTTTCGTTCAAAAATTTTAAATAATTTTTTCCTCAAAAACGGTTAATGTTAGGTATGAAGTGTTAATATCAAAATTCATAAAATTTTACATGGAATTTAAGTACATAATAAAAAATGGAGGCACCCATTTAAAATAAGAAAGGTACTGTCAACTTCCGGTATTTCCGGAAGTGCCGCCATGTTGAAAATATTTTTAATCGATAGATCTCGTTGTGAAACTATGATATGCAAAAAATCTCCGATCTAGATGTTGTAGTTCTATAGAAACTTCTAATGAACGCTCAGCCTGGGACACCCTGTATATCACTGTAATCACAAAACTTCAATCTATTTTCGTATTGTAACGGAATTTTAAATTATGTCTTTATTTTCGAGAAAATTTAGTCTAAACATAAGGAATATTTGGTTGATGTTTGATCATCAAAATCTTAAAAATAAAGAAGTTGTCTAAAATGTGCTACAAAACGGATCCTTTATCTTTAATTTCCTGCTTCATTTGTGTAAAAATACCTAGCCAGTTTTACATAAAACGTTGCCGAACGCTTATTTTGCTACTTTTTGGACTACTGAAATGGACTCTTAAGAAAATATCTAACTTACGAGAGCTGCAAAAAGACTTAAATATTAGGTTATTTCTAAAATCAATATGATTTGAATCTTAAATCAATTTCAACATGAAGATTAAATTATTTGAATATTAAGTCTTTAACTTAAATCATTTTCTTTCCAGTCAACAGTGCCAGCGGAAGGGCCGGACGACCCGGGCGGCCGCCCGGGGCGCCTGATGCGAAGGGCGCCGCGGCAGCAACTAAAATATTTAAAAACAGTAATCTAAACAAATAGTAACGAATAACCAGATGAATAATTAATCGATACTATCAATTTTCACATTAAAATATTAACAGTTACTACACCACATAGGGAAAAATATCTAAACATTATAAACACTACTATATTCTAGACCAATCCTATTATAGTTTATTGAAATTATGCTCAAAAAAAACCTTATCACGAAAGTTTTGGGATAGGTTTGATTTCTTCTATTCTATATGTTTCTTTTTTTTTTGGTGCTCTATTCGAAACTGGGATTTGCGAATTCATTTTCGTGGAAAATCTTAAAAGGAATAAAGAATAAAATAAAAAAAATATAAATCTGATTTGTTCGTGGTATTTTACTTATAACTCTTTGTAAATAATCCCCTTTCTATAATTCTTGTTTTTATAAATTTTCTCTAAACAAACTGTTTTGAGCCAAGAGCCAGCAAAATTGACAATTTTAGACTGACTGCTCAAAATTGTACTTTTTCTACTACCCACATCCTTTTTTGTTATTAATTGCAGATATAATATAAAATTATATGAGGCAAATATTCATTCGCACGAAGCTGAATAGGATCCCGATATCCTTATTATCAAAAAAAGCTTGTAAGTGTGCTTCATTAATTAAATTAATTTATTAACAGTACTGGGAAAAGATATCAATCTTTTGGTGATTTTGATTCAAGACAAAGGAATGCATCTCAAACATTGTGGATCTATATACCGGGTGCGTCTCAAAAGTGGCTCACCCCTATAATTTGTTTATTTTTTTAGATGAAAAAACGAGATTTGGTATGTTTCATTCTATTGTTTTTGGTCACTTCCTGTTTCACCGAAAATTACTACAACGTTTGATTTTTAAATGGCACCCTCGTCGGCATCTTCCACTTTATGACATAATTCAAATTTTGACATTTTTGCATACGGTTTATTTGAAATTGTAACATGCGGTTCATATTGACAATTTCACTCGAAATACCAAGTGTGTGGAACAAAATTATTCGTAAAAAATGCATTTTCCATATATGCTAATAAGCCACCCTTGTTCCATTTGAAAAAAATTGAGATATGATTAAAAATACGGTTTGGGCATCTTTTAACAGACCAGGACAATACACGAAAAACATTAGAGATCAAATATATTTTTCCAAGGCTCCTTGATTAAAAATTAATGTTTTTAACACAGCCACTCTAGATTGAAATTTAAAATACGATTTTTTGTGTCATCTTCTATCCAATAAAGTAGAAATATACCGAAATGCGATTTAAAAATCAAAAGTATAATTTCGATTTTTAAATGGCGTGGGAGGCGCCAGATTTTTAAATAATTTTTGGGGGCGCCAGATAGAGTACTCGCCCGGTCTCAATATTTTCCTTCCGCCGGCCCTGCCAGTCAAAGTCATTTTTGTAAAGACTTAAATCAATATAATGTAATTTAACTCGTTTTCTACAACATATAAAATGACTTAGATCAAAATAATTACCGTCAAGTCAAGACAGCCAAAATTCAATTTAAGTACCTATTTTTTAATTCTAATAAAATTTTTCTTGTATTACCGATTGCCAATTTCCTTATTACCTATATTGTCAACCAATGGTAATAATTGGTCAAAGTGGTCTTTAACTTACCACCTTAAACTGGCCATTTTACAGCCGAAACGTCATTTTTTGACGTAGTAACGTGACACATTTGTTTTTCTAATGTTGTGCACCTCCAAAGTATTGAAGAACACGCCGCCACTGACTATGTGGCGGGCTGTGCGGATTGGGTACAGAGAAAAGAGCGTCTATTTATTTTAATAGCGAATGCCACATCATTTATTTATAAAGGGACATTAATTAATGTAATTTCAGTTTAGCGAACGTTCATCTAGTTTGGTGCAGTGTATTTTGAAACCAGCACAAAAAAGAGACACTCCTAGCAATAAATTAAATTTAGAACGTTGGTTTAGAGTTATTTAAGCCGGTCCGATGTGTCAAACACCTTCCAACATTGAATACATGGATACATGAACATTTGCCACATCTGCACCCTTGTGAATTGCAATATTGTCAAAGCCTATGCCAAATGATGCACCCAACGTTGGTTCCTATAACTGTTTTTATTTTTCCAGATAAAAAAAACGAAATTTGGTATTGATTTTGAATTTGTTAGTATATGACATAAGTTAGGGTTGATTGGCGTATTCAATTGTTTTCGGTCACTTCCTGTTTCCCTGAAAATGACTACAACTTTTGTTTTTTAAATTGCAACCTCGGTATTTTTTTACTTTATTCCTTTGAATAAGAAGACTAAGGAAGGAGCATATCAAAAATCTTAGGTACACCGCGATGGGCCTCAAATATGGCCGATTTAAATTCCGGTTTATCAGTGTCGTTCTAATTTTATTTAAAAAATGTAAAACTATGATGTAGGTAGACGTGGGGTAGGCTCAATAATTTGTTGTTTTATTTTACGTTGTGAATAAATGTTAGTAGTTATTAAAATTGTTATAAAAATATATAATTCTAATAAAAATAGATAAGTTATAATAAGTATTTATTAACACAAACATCCGATACGCTACTGAAGCAGGTAAGTCAAATTAATGTATCTAAATTCTTTGACATCTAATCTTTGACAAGTAATAAATAAAAGCTAAAATGCAAGAAAAATATATAATTTAGTTAATTTAAGTGAATTTCATAAATGATCGGTTTACTACACGTATGTATATTATATAGTCACTTACTAGCGAAAAGTTGTTCCATTATTTCACTCAATTTTTGCCGAGATCTACCGCACGCTACACAACCAACTATTTTAGAGTCTTTTTCGATAAATCGCGATAGTGTCACTGTTAATTTAAGTGCTGCCACAATTTCCATTTAGATTTACTACCTTTATACAACTATCAGTAGTAGAATAAATTATAAATAACATAAAATAAGCTCCGTAAAGACTGACAAATCCACAAAATTTCAAATCAAATTCAAATGTGTCAAATGAATCGTCAAACAGAACTGTCAAGGATCCCCACCCTAGAGTGCTTTTATGGCGCTTTTTCCGCCCACCGTGCATGGATACATGGATAGCATTATGCTCCTTCCTTAGTCTTCTTATTCAAAGCTTTATTCGATTCAAAATGGCACTCTGAATCGAATGGCATATCATATGTCAACTTTTGACATATTTGCTCAAAAACAAATTGTATTTTAAATTTTAATCTATAGTACCATGGCTATGTTAAAACACTAATTTTTAAGCAAGGACCCTTGGAAAAATAGATTTTATCGTCTAATGTTTTAAGTGTCTTGTCCTGGCCGGTTAAAAGATGCCCAAATCCCATTTTTGATCATATCTCAATTTTTCAAATGGAACGAGGGTGGCTCATTAGCATATTTGGAAAAGGCATTTTTTTACGAATAATTTGATACCGCACACTTGGTATGGTCATTTCCGGTGAAACCGGAAGTGACCGAAGACAATTGAATATGTCAATAATTCCTAATTTATGTCATATACTAACATACCATATAACGTGGTTTTAGCTGAAAAAATAAAAATTCACAAATTTTGCTACATGCGCAACCATCATAGGCGTATTGAAAATACCAGACACAAGTCGGCGGTTGTCGACAATCACCTGTTTTTTTTACATTTTATATTAACTTGTGGCGTCATTTGGAAGAGCTCAATAGAAATATAAAAGAACTAAACCTTGTTTGTTGGCAATTTGTTGGAAAGCAATTTGACATTCGTGACGTCAGCACTCCGGCAGTCTAACGTAAACGTATCATTGATAGCTATTGTGAACAAGTTTAACGTTCGCAACGTTAAATAATTTTGATATTTGATTTTTATCGTGATGGCTTTTTGTATAAGTGAAGAATTTAGTGAGGAAAATATTAATGATGGAGATGAACGTTTGCGGATTCGTGAATGGTCACGATCACTGTCACGACACTATGACGGGCTCCTATACCCACGTAGGAGCCCAAAATATGCAAAAAGGGGGTAATTTTGGCTTAAGTTTAGATTAGGTTTATATTTTTATTAATGCAAAACCAACTAAAACCTAATTCTAATCTAACCTAAACTCACTTCTTCTTTTGCATATTTCGGGCTATTAGGTACCTGGGTATTCCTGGGTTTAACCAATATTCGAACTTGGGTGTAAATTTAAATTTATGGATGGCCCATAAATTTAAATTCGCTATACAAAAAAATTACTTTTCAACAATTTTCAAAATAAAAATTAAAAGTTATAAATTACTAGTTACACAGTCCTTCCCTCTCTTGCCTAAATTGTCTTTCCTAACATTTTAAATATAAATGATTGAAACTCATACAAGTTTACCATAATATAAACTTAAGATAGTCCCTAATTATATTAAAATATAACATTTACGAAGTTAATAAATATTAACTATTTCTACTTATTTTTAATAATTTAATAATTCTGATAAAAACACGCTTGATTTTTTATTTTAGAAATCATACGGGCTATAATCATTATAACTATATCAACAATACTTAAATTAAATTTTATTTGAAGGAATTCTACTGTATTACAATAATTGTAAAACACGTATGTAATAATAACTCGGAATAATATAATTATTTAAAACTGCTCATCGCGTTATCGATGTCGGCGTCTTGTCACTATTATTTTATTAGCCGTTTAGGTATAGTTTGATTTCAGATAATGCAGATTTTAATGTGCCATTTGTGGTTTTATATTGGATTTTTTTGCATATTTGGTATATTCTATGAAGTGATTTTAAGTGCTCCTGACCATTTTTCAATTATTAAAGTGCCTATTTAGATACATTTAAAATGAATTAATTAGTGTATAGTATTTGTATTATGAGTTTGTTTATTTTTTATGAAATGTATTTTTTCCCATTAAAATAAACATAGCTTACTAGATCACTAGCTAGCCATTTTTAAATACAGGGTGTTAATTAAGTATCTGGCCAAACTTCAAGAGGTGATTCCTTGAGTGTTTTAAGGTAAAAGTTCATATAAACATGTGTCCGGAAATGTATAATTTTAAAGATACAGGGTGTCAAGGTGTTTTCTAATAAACCTTTTTTATTAATAACTAAAAGATCCGTTGGTCGATTTTGTTGAAATTTCGCCATGTTGTGAACTTTGATAACAACACTTTGAGTGGCTAACTTATCAAAGTTAAATAACTTATCAAAGTTAAAAAAAAATGAAAAAAAAAAAGAGAGTTAAAATTAAATGATAATTATTATTTACAACAATATTCAAAGGATAAAAACTTATCCCAATAAATATTTAGCAACGCCTTGGATTCATTTGTTTTTACGCCTGTTGGCGGTGGGCACCATGCAAGCTTTTTCTTTGTCCTAAGTTGTTAATTAAAAAAATAATAATCATAAAAAATATAGGTCCTAATAGCCTAAATTTTAGCAAAATATATCAGCAGATCCGATGAGACCCAAGTTATTATGTTTTGGAACTTAATGATTTAATTAAGTATTCCCTTTAATGCATTTACCGATCCTACGCGCCAAGAAAAAATATTGCATTAGTCTAAATTTATTATTTATGTGATTCCGCTCTTTCACGTATAATTTGCCCCTTGCTTCTCATACGGAAAGAATTAGATTAAAATAGCCAAACTGTACCTAACAACCCATATGCCTTGACGCATATTCTTTTTTATAATAATATGGGCTTTCTTTTTCCGCCGGCCCAGACAAACATCCATATCCATAAAATAGTTGGCCCACACACACACACACACTGATAAGACCTCATTTCGGCCCTCAAACGTCCTTGCTCTATTCGATGAACCAACGCCGGCTAAACTATCGACTTACGTGTTGACAAGTTGATTAGGCAGGTTATTGAACTCGTGTGGCATCGAGCATGTTGTTTTTTCAAAGACGGGTCCCATATAAATGCGGCTAGAAGTATTTTCAATACTAAAATTTAAATTTTGAGACGCACCCAGTATACAAGGATATAAGATACATTACACATTATATACTGTAGGTATACTATTCTATTTTTAGTATTGGAAATAATACTGGGATCATTTTTTTCCTAAAGATATTGTATTATTCAATTTTATTATAGTTAAGATCTAGTTTCAATCTCATTCTCTGGATATGTTCTTGTTGGGGTAAACAGAAATCTTCGACTGTGCAAGAAACAAGCGTTTATAAATTGAAACAAATCGAACTTAAGAGCAGATACGTCGAGCCGCCACGAAACTATTTATCGGTCCCAATACCCCAAAACAAAACAACCATAAATACAAGAAAGTCGTAAGATAAATCTCGCAACGAAAAATATCAACTGGAACGTAAATCGAAAACAATTCAATTTGCATGGTTCGCAGTATATCTGCCTCTTTGGGGAAATTTAGGAGGGAATTTGCGGCCAAATAATAAAATATGGCCGCGCTCAGCTCACTCCGCGCTGATTGAAAACGGATTTTGCATTTGGCAAGACGAGAAAAATGAGATTAACAAAGAAACAATGGAAAAATAAACGGTATAAATGTAATCCGGCAGCCATTAGGCCAGATTAGTGCTGCTGTCAAACGGTGAAGCACTGACAACAAGCATTACACTGGGTCCTGGTAATCTTCTTCATATTTTCCGACCCTTAGGGTGGGAATATGTGCATGGCCGAAGGAAATATATATTATACTAGCGTGTACCCGCGACTTCGTTCGCGTCGAATTAATTATTTGTAATGGTAATGATAAAGCAAAGCAAGCATTTCCATTAACATACAAACTGGATAAAATTTTCTCACATTTATGTCAGCATGAGAAAAAACAATATGGCGATGGCGATATTATTATATAACTTGGTAATATTTGTGGGGTAGTTTCATCTCGTTGGAATTTGACTTTCGAAAAATCCGTTTGCTAAAAATAAGGTTTTTACGTCAAGCAGTTTAAGCAGAATTGTGGTTAATCAATTACCCAACTTTTTGGAACACCCTGTATGATTTTTTAAAAAATTTCAAAATATGTAAAAAAATAAAATAAATTATGCGTGTCCAAGCGTTTTCCCACAAGATTAACCGTTTTTTAAATAACAAATATTGTAATATTTGAGGGGCGTTTTCACCCTCTTGGAATTTGAGAAACCCCTCCTTATCGAACCTCTACACCCTACAGTCAATCTGTTTGTCAAAAATTAGCTTTAAACGTCAAGAGCAGTTTAAGCAGAATCGTGATTACTCAAAGGTCATATTTTATGAAACACCCTGCATAAATTTTTAAAAAATCTTAAAATATGTAAAATAACAAAATAAAATATACGTGTTTAGGAGTTTTCCGAAAAACTCACCGGTTTTTAAATAAAAAGTATTATAATATTTGAGGGGTGGTTTCACCCCCTTAGACTTCGAGTTTCGAAAAATCCCTTCTTATCGAACCTCTACACCCTAAAGTCAATCCGTTTTCCAAAAATCAGTTTTTTACGTCAAGCGCTTTAAGCAGGATCGTGATTATAATCAATAACCGGTTTTTGCGAAACATCCTGTATACATTTTTAAAAAATCTTAAAATATGTAAAAAACAAAATAAAATATACGTGTTTAAGCGTTTTTTCGGAAACTTGACCGTTTTTTAAATAAAAAATATTGTAATATTTGAGGGGGTTTCGCCCCTTTGGAACTGGAATTTCGAAAAATCCCTTCTTATCGAACCTCTACACCCTAGAATCAACCTGTATGTCAAAACTGAGCTTCTTACGTTGAGTGGTTTGAGCAGGATCGTGATTAATCAGTGAGTCACGTAAGGATTTTATATACCGTGCTGGCAACTGTTACTTTTGGGTCGGCATTTACATGTATGGAAGTAAATCGCATAGGGATCTTATTAAGTCGGAGTGAGAGAAATGCGACGGTGTGCTGTTGCGGCGTTGCCCTATCAAGTAAAGTAAAATCACGATCGCAAACCGCTTAATTTTAAAAGACTTTTTTTCAAGAGATAACTAGATAAAATCACGATTCTGAGCATCTAAAATGGAATTATAAGGACATCGTTAGGGTGTTATTTCTTTTATAACGAGAAAACGTCAGTAATCGCGATAATTTGAAAATTCAACTTTTTAACATATAACAGGTCTTAACTCAAGAACTACTTTAGATATTGAAACTTGTTTTTATTCTCAAGATCGCATATTTTACAATATGTTTACATAAGAAAAATTCGATAAGGTTGCTTTTTCCATTCAAAAATTGTAAACAAACCATCCATTTACTTTTAGAGCATAGCAATTTTCAGCAATCGTGTAATTTTTTTATTGATAAAGATTTCCACATACTGTCTACAAAGAAAATACAGCAGAAATATTAACAAAGTTCTTGAAAAAACTACAATCTATTATTTCTAATAGATTTCGAGATATCGATTTTTGAATTCAGAGTTCTAATAGCGCGATCACTATCGAACACCCACTCAATTCCACTTATTTTTTATTCCACTTAAAACAATTTAAGCTATACAGAAAATTACAACGACTCCTTAATAAATAAACAAATTAAGTATCACGAGACGTAATTAAATCATGAAGCTGAATGCATGCACGTACACCTTTCCCTAGAACTTTAAGTTCTGAGAGAGGTATTGATTGGGGCAACCAGTCAACTGCGACAAATCTACTATATCGCCTTCCACGTCTCTTAGCAATGCGCACAGTTTCTCGGTTTATTTCGTACGTTTGGCAACGTGTTTACTATCCTCTCTTTATTCAGTACATTAATAAACGCTTTGTACTCTTCTTACATACGGAAATCTCGACCCAAGACTAACCTTTGCCAGCCCTTAGTATTTGTTAGTATATATTCTAGAAATCTGCCTAAGACTTAGCCCAATCCTGTCGTGTTAAGCCACACCCAAAATTCCAAACAGATGTGCTTTGATTAAAGCTTGATTAAGGTTTGCAGAGCTTCAGCATTTGTCATAAAATAGCGACCAATTTGTTACAGAACCATACAAATACCACTGTAATCACAAAACTTCAATCTATTTCCGTATTGTAACGGAGTTATAAATTTTCGAGAAAATTTAGTCCAGACATAAGGAATATTTTGTTGATGTTTGACCTTCAAAATCTTAAAAATAAAGAAGTTACAATACGGATATAGTATAATCCTTTAACTTTAATTTCTTTCTTCATTTGTGTAAAAATACCTAGCCAGTTTTACATAAAACGTTAAATGCCGAACTCTTATATTGCTACTTTTTCGAACTAGTGAAATGGACTCTTAATAGCTTAATTTTTATTTGAATGTATTCGCTTTTGAAGAAGACCAGTAAACCAGTAAGTATTTACAGCACTTTTAGCGTAAAAGTATGCTTGTGCTTCTGGTACTCATCAACACACCTATGAAATACTGGTTACTGTTTTCAATTTATTGTAATCAGTTATATTGAATTTTCTTTTATTTTAAAACTGGAAAAATTTAATAAACGTAGAATTTTAAAGAACCCATTTAAAAATAACGGACTGCTCTGTATTCCTCGCGAACTTTTATCGAAGCCAAAGTTTCCGAATAGTTTGATTATCGAACTCTTGACTTTCTTTAAAACCAAACCACGAAGAGAAAAGAAAATGATGAATTATTAGCGTCCCTAAGTCTATTTTCATTTTTAATTTCGTTTTTCAGAATTGCTTCCTGTTTTTTTTCTTCTGGCTGATGCAAATGAGGAAAAATTAAATTAATTACCTTCTAACTGAGGCGAAAAGGAATTATTAACGTTAAAAGACACTATAAAGTGGCAAACTTTCCTCGTCTCAAATAGAAATCTCGCTGATTTACACTTTTCGATGAATATCTTTGCCTAACTTAAATGAATTTTTACGTTTTATCTTTTCAGAAAGTCTAACGGGCATAAATCTGTAATGAATGAAGTTTCTCCAGTTTTATTTAAACGTTTTTGGATGCTCCCTGATTAAAATATGCGACTGTCTAGTCTAAAATCTTTCCAAATCTAGGTTATTCTTTTCTAGATTTTATTTAAAAATTACGATTTTTCATTCGATTACATTACAGCTTCTTTAATCGGAACAGCTAATTGTAACCGATCTGGTTCGATTAGTAAATATACAGGGTATCCCAGGCTGAGCGTGCATTAGAAGTTTCTATAGAACTACAACTAGCTCTCAAATTTTTTGCACATCATAGTTTCACAATGAGATCTGTAGATTAAAAATATTTTCAATGTGGCGGCACTTCCGAAAATACCGGAAGTTGACTTAAAATTTTTGAACGAAAAAATCTGCCTGACAATTAAATTGTGCATCTGATTCTCATAAAATATACAGGGCGTTCTATTTAAATTAAATAAGTTAATGCCGTTTAAAGCTAGTAATTATTTAAAATAAATATTTAGACACTCTGTATAAGGTAGTATAATTTTTATTATTGCGACACAATAACTGACCAATAAATAAACTTCAGTAAATATTTAGTATTAAAAACTTTGATATCCTCGGAGAAAAGAAGCCTTGAAATTTATACTGCAATTTCGCAAAATTGAAAATATTTCAAAAACAGTAAGGTTTAAGTGTAATAAACCTTAATGAAATTTACCTTTATTTTAATCGTAGAAACTAAAAATGTAATAATATACAGGGTGTTCCATTTAAAAAAATACAACTTTGATATTTTTTATTTATTTGGGACACTGTATCTTGTAAAAATATTTTTAAATTGTAGCTCTAATAGTCCTTCAACGAACCCAAAACTTACAATTTGTAAAAATCTAGTCGTTTAGTTACAATACTCCGTGTCGTATGTGGTGAACAACCCTGTATACTATATGCATATTGTATTATATTGTGCAAAAAAAGTCTTATGATTATTAGTTTATGTAATAATAGCCTCGGTGCATTCTCCGCCGGTGCTGCCACCATCGGAGAAGATCGTAAACAACTGGTATATACAAATACATGAGTTTAGGCAGTCAGTATACGAAAAATTTATCATATAATTATTTTAAAAGTGTTAGGAAGTGTATAATTTGTGAAAATTATAAAAATAAAAAAATAAATATTTTGATATCTTCAGAAGGTCTAACTTGTATTATAATTTATTATTCCACCTAAAAAAACTTTTTAGATGAGTTCAACAACGGCATTGGCGTAACTACAGGGTGCCAGGGCTACGTATTAATTTTTACGAGTACTTAAACAGCCGTTAAACGGTAGCCTACTAAAATGCCGTTAATAGCTTTTGTGACGTCGTTCATGTCGGCGGAAAGTAATGCCTAGCCATAAGCATATTGCAAGAGCACATGTGGTTCCGTGGCTGAGGCTATCGGTTCGTGAGCGGATGGTCCGGGGTTCAAATCTCACGCTGACCAAGACTTTTTTATATTTTTTTTTGCTTATAGCGTGATCTTATTGCATTGGTTTCACTCTTTTTGGTTGGATTGGTTTAGTTATTTGGCGGGTTGGTTAGCGTGGTTATTTGGAGGGTGTTAATTCATTGGTTAGTTGGTTATTTGGTGGGGTTGGTTGGTTTTTACTAATTTATATTTGTTTTTTAAATTTTTTTATCAGTGTCGAGGTTAGTTGCGTTGGTTATTTGGTGGGGTGGATAGCGTTGGTTAGTCCTTATAAAATTCCTATATTTCATAAAGCCGTCAAGTGCGTCACATCAACGACGTCATACCTATTAACGGCATTTTAGTAAGCTACCGTTTAACGGCAGTTTAAGTAAAGCCTTCTAAAATAGATAGACTTCTAGAATAGATTCTTCAAAAATAGACTGTACTTAAACTGCCGTTTAAGTACAGTCTATTTTTTATTTGCTTGTAATGCAGTAAAAATGACGTTTTCTAGTTTTGTTTAGTTAATATTATTTTGTTGTGTTCAAAAAATTTTTATTTTTTAGAAAATTTGTAGGTATTTAAGTAATCTACATGAACACGATTTGATAACCAAGTATATGAAATTTATTGATAGAGAAATTCATGTAAACGTTTTATTCAAAAAATGTGTTTTTTAAAATTATTTTTCATTTTTAAAAAAATAAAAGCCCTAGGGAACCTCGTACCCCTGAGTGTTTTATAATCTGAATAACTGCAGTAGCCAAAAAATAAAATACTTAAATATTATGACAAAACCACGTTTTCAGCGCCCCGGTTGGAATTTTTTTAAATCAACTATCAATGCACCAACCCTATAGGTATAATAGGTGTTTCAAAACAAATGCGAAAATTCAGGTGATTCCTTGTTCAAAATAAAGGGTAGTTTGCTTTATAAACGTCGGGTCAAAAGTCAACCATTAGGGAGATATCGCAGTACAAAGATGGCGGAAAAATATTGTTTTTATTTTTTATATTGAAAACGAAAAGCGATAGACTAATGAAATTTTATGGAAGCATTAGTGTTATGAAAACATACTTTCTGGTAATTTTCTCACTTTTTTAAAATGAGTGGAAGGGGTTGAAATAAACTACCCCTATCATTCTTATTAACGAAATTTAAAGAAAAATCTTATCAAACACATGCAAAAAATTAATTTGGATAGTTTAGTTTGTTTAGAAACTTTTTTATCTCTTGTGTTTTTTTGATAGAAGTCGCCGATTTGAAATTAAAAAATAAAATGTAAAGTATTACATATCAGGACAAAAAACATCTTTAGATACAGAATCTAGTGGGCTGCTGTAATTTTTTTAGGAAAAAATCTAGTCGACCGCTGTCACTTTTAGAATGTTTCTAATATTATTTTATTTGACATTACTCTACTGCAATACGTTATTATCTAGATTATTATTATTATCGTTATTATCACTAGATTCTTAATCTAAAAATGTTTTTGTCCTGGCATGTAATGCTTTACATTTTATTTTTTAATTTCAAATCGGTGAGTTTTATCAAAAAAATACAAGAGATAAAAAAGTTTCTAAACAAACCAAACTATCCAAATTAATTTTTTTGCATGTGTTTGATAAGATTTTTCTTTAAATTTCGTTAACAAGAATGATAGGGGTAGTTTATTTCAACCCCTTCCACTCATTTTAAAAAAGTGAAAAAAATACCAGAAAGTGTTTTTTTTATAACAGTAATACTTCCATAAAATTCCATTAGTCTATCTCTGTTCGTTTGCAAGATAAAAAATAAAAACATTATTTTTCCGCCATCTTTGTACAGCGATATCTCCCTAATGGTTGACTTTTGACCCAACGTTTATGAAGCAAACTGCCCTTTATTTTGAACAAGGAATCACTCCTTGAAGTTTTTCGCATTTGTTTTGAAACACCCTGTATATTATATTTTATATTGATAGTTATTTGTTACATAAATAAGCATTCGTTTTCCAGTTATTTTTATAGTTGTGTTTCTTTTAAATATTCTTTTGCCAAGTTGAATATGTTTCAAACTACTTTATTCTCTTTTTCTGAATCTGTATAAAATATTTTACGAATATGCTTTGAATTCAGCGCATACAAAGCAAGAAATAGTAAAAAAAGTCACTTTTGGCACTAACACCATCACGCCACATTCATCATCGAAACACCATAAAAAAGCGACGCCATTTTTCGGCTGCGAATATTAAAAAATAAAGTATGCGAAAATCGCAAGAGAGAACTTTCAACAACACACCAATATTTTATTAAAAATTATAGCTTTCTTCACACTTGGCTGTGCCAAAGATTTATTTCCATTTTTGGGGCAGTGATTTTTATAAAGTTCCTGAAGCAGTTAGCGCCATAAAATATGTTTGCTTATATTTTTCCAGTTTGATTTATGCCACCGGTCATACAAAAGAAATATAGACTTCAGACGTTCATGATATTATTTTGTAAACTATCAATCATTAATAAACATAGATACATTAAATAGACAGCAAAATATTTTATAGATCCCTTCATATAACGGGTGCGTCCGGCACCCACGAAATGACATTGTTTCTTCGTGGGTGTCGGTGCGTCTCGAAAGTGGCTCACCCCTATAACTTTTTTATTTTTTCAGTTAAAAAACGAAATTTAGTATGTTAATATATGACATAAATTAGGATTGACTGATGGCGTATTCAATTGTTTTGGGTCCCTTCTTGTTTCACCGGAAATGACTACAACTTTTGATTTTTAAATGGCACCCTCGGTATATTTCTACTTTAATGCCGGGACCCCATTAGGCCACACGCCACGCGACGTCGCGCTATCCCACGTGGGCCTACGTGAGCCCACGTGTTGCGACGTGGGAAAGACTGTACACATGAGATCTGAGACAGTTGACACACGTGTGATAGCGTGGGATGACATGGGGTTGCGTGAAGTCGGGTGGCGTGGCGTGTAGCGTAATGGGGTCCCGGATTAATCGATAGAAAATGACGCTCTGAGTAGAATGGAATATTATATTTCAACTTTTGACATTTTCACTTAAAAAAAATCGTATTTCAAATTTCAATTTATAGAGTGCTATGGCTGTGTTAAAAACACTAATTTTGAATTAACGAACCTTGGAAAAATAGATTTGGTCGTCTAATTTGTAATTTGTTTCTTGTCTTGTCCTGGAACATTTCAACGTAAATGAGACATAATCTTTTAAAAAATTAATAAAACCACGCAACTATTTTACCGATCACGACTGCACTGTCCTCCAAGCTCGGTCTATTACCGTTTTCGTACAAAAATTGCAACTGAATGAGTGGGCGGAGTTTATTTTGCGGTGACATACTTACTCGTCAAGCTCATGTAGACTTTCTGCCGCGTGTATACAGGATGTTTCAAAAAACATGTGCCATCTCTCGTGAGGACCTTCCTCACGTAAAAATAAGATTTATTTTTCATATCAACATAGATATTATAATGTTCTTCTTTTCTTCCAAGTACTTTTAGTGATTCGAATGAAATTTTGAGGGTAAAAGTTACTATAAGTGCTTTATGACACTATGTGTTACTGGTAAACAAGTGTCGATAAATTCACCAGAAACGTGCATATATGGGTTATCACTAGAATATTTTTCAAAAAAAATATGTGCGCCACTGACTTTTTTCTTTTGATATCAAAATTGTGCAGGCCCGTTTAATGCCAATTAAAAGTTATTTCTTGATATTTTGTCGCATTCAGCCTCCTTGATGAGATAAACGCAATTTTTGTTACTCACATTAATTAATAAAATTAAAATTAATAAATTCCATATTTTACCTAATTTATTATTAAATATTAGGGGCCATCCATAAATTACACGAATTTTAGGACTTTTGAACACCTCCCCCCGCCTCGTGACAGGTGTGTGTGTGTGGTTACATTTTTAGAACCCCCTCCCCCAGATGTGACGTCACACATTTTTCAAATTTATGCATGTATTAATGTTAAAATTCAATTTAACATGGTACGTCACAAAACTTTTGACACCCCGTTGCCCCTTGTCACACTATGTCAAATTTATGAAGACTTTCACCCTGTAGCTACGAAACGAAGCCCATATAACACAACACAATCCTATAGATATCTTGAGGATATCCACCAAGGATATAATAAATATCTTAAGGATATCCAAAAACCAGAGGAGGATATTTATGGGATATCCAGATGAGACAAAAAAAGTCATCTTCAAGACATCCCTAGGCAAACCTTTTACGATTATTTAGGATATTTATAGGATAATACAAGGATGATGGTGGGAGTATTATAGAATATTTTTAGGACATTATATGAGGACTGTTATTTGACAATACTTACTTCATCCTTAGTTTATAGTAACAACGTTCGCAATTTAGTTTTATTTAGCCACATTTTGACGTTATTCATTGGATATTTTTATTAACAGCTCTAAAATATACCTACATATTATGTCAGTGAATTTTGCGTCAAAATATAGAAGTTTATTTGTATGAGTCAAGAGCTTTCCATTTATACTGTACCATCGAAAAAAAAACGACGTTCAGTTGGCTTGAAAATTACGATCGATGACATTCCCCATATAATTTTACATACAAAATAACAGCAATCTTCATTTCCAAGCCACCTCTGACGCCGTTTTTTTCGATCGTATGGTATTATCAGAGGTATTATATCAGATTATGCTACCCTTTATGGAGTCTAGCAGCAACAGTTTACATCAAAGTTAGCAGACAGGGGATACAGGTATAATTTCTAATACCACATCTTCCAGAAACTCACAATTTAAACACAAAAATAGGATTTCTGTTCGAATAGATCAAACACGAAAATGGGTAAAAAAAATAAAGAACAAGCGCTTTTCAACAAATATTCACCTATAATTTTGTCACAAATTTTTCATTGTGAGACCCTGAGTCGTTCGTCGTTTTTCGACATTAGTGGAGGTTAGGATAGAATTTCTGCTAGAAAAAGGCTAGAACCAGGCTAGAACTATGAGTATAAGAAAAAACTAAGTCAAACTCAACCAGTTTTGTTAGTTTCAGTCATTTTTAAGCCCATTCAACATCGACAAACGACCGAATTCACCTCGAATTTCACTAAATCAAAGAACTGAATAATACACGATGCAAAAACAAACAACCGTTAGTTATGCCACAGAACAGATACAAATTTGTATCTGTTCTATAGTTATTCTATGCAAACAACTATCGAAATGGATTGTGGGAAATTTTTGGAGCGGGCGTTTTAAATTCTCTATATTACTGAGAGTGGCCAAGCTCATAAATATCCAGATTATCCAGTAGATGGTATGATTTATTGCATTTTATGTAATATAAAAAGTAGTAAATTATTTATTTTTCCTAAATATCTAGACCATATTGTTAGGATATTTTATTATCATGAGCATGTTTGGATATCTCAGCTGGATGTACATTAGATATACGACAGAGATCATATGATATTCTATTCTGAGACATCTACAGGATTTCAGGATGTCTAGAGGATATCCTATAGATATCTTTATAGGATGATCATGTAGTGGGACATTCCGACATTCTATGGATATCCTGTGGATATTGTGTGTTATATGAGAGCAGAATCAGACCTATGTTGATATGAAAAATAAACCTTATTTTTACGTGAGAAATCTCCCAACGAGAGATGACACATGTTTTTGAAACACCCTGTATAGGTAGCGATCTATAAAATATATTGTTTAAATGTTTTGCAGTAAACTTTTGCAGTAAATGTTTTGCAGTAAACTCATCATACTCCAATATAGTGTCTACATTATTGAAAATCCTTTCATAGACACAGGTCCATTAGACGTACTATTACAAACTAGCTATATAAAAATTATCGATTCATGCTTTTGGTAATTAGGCCTATAAAAGGCTGTTTTACCCAAAACTTATTGGCTTTTCCACATACGTATAGACGTTATTTTTTCCATCTACTAACAAAAAGAGGGCCCCAACAAAAAGTAGCATTTAAAAGCGACTTTAAATCAAATTATGTTGCTACGTTGGGCCACATAATAGTTGAAAAATTGTTTAAAATGATTGATGGTCAGGGATCAATGTTCCAAAGCACTAACCTTGAATGAAATATTAGAATATCGGGCTGAAAAATGGTTCTCGGACAGGGGAAGCATAAGAAAGCCATTTTATCCAAGAGAAAAAATAATCATAGAGGGATGTTGCCAGTAACGCTTATGCTTTGCGTCTTGCTTGAATATTTTATTTCGTAAGGTAATGGAGATTGACTCTTAATGATTAAGCAAGGCAGTGATAATATTTAAAAATATACAGGGTGTTTCATATACAGGGTGTGTCTTAAATAATTGCAAATATTTTCAAGGCTGGTAGATCTCGATAAAAAAAACATATTTTCTATTTACCATTTTTCAGATCAAGTCCAAAATAACCGAGTTATTTAAGTTTGAAAATTTTAAAAAAATGATTTTTTTTTAAATTTTGAGAGCCACCAGATTTTTTTCTGGAGTTGCATCCCTTTTATTGCCGTAACCATAGCCGTCCTATGGTAATATCTGGGATTAAGAAATTATACCTTGGGAAGATTTGCGGTGAACAGGCAGTTCTAAAAAGTTTTCGATACAGGGAAATTTAAAAGAAAATGCACGATTTTGCACAAATGCACAAAAAAAAATATATACGTGTGCCTGGGATCGAAATATACCACCCCTGAAAATATTTGCATTTATTTAAGACTCACCCTGTATAGTCTCTCCAACGACAACATTTTTGACAGTGGTAGATGTCTACCATTTTGATGTCAAAGTAGTTCATTTTATTTTACAATGAAATAAGTTGTTAGAATTGAAATTCAAAGCGGGAAATTAATATATTTAAAATTTTAGTAACAAATTAGTAACTTCAAATAATATGAAATAAATGTATAAAACTGAACAAATCTAATCGAATTATTTTATTTAAATTATATAGATGTGTGTTACTAAAACACTGTGTGTTAAACAAGGGGGTAGATAAGGGGGGGTACTGGGGGACAGTACCTTCCCCCCTGACGCTTGACGAGATACGAGAATTGAAATAGTCATTGACTATAAAAGGATTTTTTTTAATTAATATCCGACATATAAGAACACTTTGTATGTTTTTAATTATGTTGATTTATCGTTTATAATATGTTCGACCTAATTAAAAGCACACAAAGTGTTCTTATTGGCCAGGACAGATTAGTGGGGTTAACTCTAATCAATATCCATAAAGATATTGAAATAAATCTTGATGCTGTTATTGATAGGTTTTCCAAACAGCGTACTAGAAAACTTGGTTTTGTTTTGTAGTTTTATTTATAGTTTATAGTTTTTATAGTTTTTTTTGATAGTTTAGAGTTTTTTATTTATAGTTTATAGAAAATTAACTAATAAACGTCGTTGTTTCATTTTTGTTTATGTTATTTACAAATCTATATTTTAATTTTTGTGTTATGTTTTTATATCTTTTTGAAGACAAAAAAATCGCCGTCGTTTTAATTCGACAAAAAAATTCCGACGGTGATTTTTTTTGCGACTTAATCATAATACCACCCCCATAGCATACACCTATCTACGCCCCTGGTGTTAAACTAAACACCACATACAAAAAAAAATCTATAAAAAAGAAAAAAAGAACCAGTTCTTACTCTCAAACTTCAAGAAACTTGCATTTATTATTAGATTTATCAATATACCTATTTATGTAAAATATAAATTTAATATTGCACAGGACTAAATAACAAAATATTTTATTACTAATAATTTCAATAATTTACAAACACTTACTCAATTGTACAGGGTGTCCCTCACAGCTCTCGGATGTTTCTCGGAAAGTATTAGCCGTAGGGCCGGCGGAAAAAAATATTTATAACCAAAGAGGCCATGAGAAATTGTTGGAAATTATTTTCAAGTTTGTAGAATAGCCGCTAGAGGGCGCAACTGCTATAAAAAATAAGAACTTAGAGTTTTTACACAAGTTTGCCTAGATAAGGGGTACTATAAATAATAGCTTCATAATCTTCAGTAAATTCTGAATATTTTTTGTTAGAACCGTTTTCCCCTATCTGCCAAAATAAAGTGGTGGGGGTAGAATGTAGAATGTTTAGGAGGGGAGTTAATCACCGCGACCTTATAGATCTATTGTGTGTTCCCCTTTCTTGAGTTATAACGAGTTATAACTCATCATACAGTCTCACAAGTGGTGGGGGTAGGTTAGATCTGATCTCTTAATTATTAGATATTAAATATATCGGTATTATGGTATTCTGGTATATTGTCGATTTTAAATAATCTAATCGTTTCTATCTTATTTTTTTATTAGAATGGGTATAATAAAAAGCGCTACTGATGCCGTGTTATAAAAATATGGTAATTAAAAGCTTATATATATTTTCCTATTTAATATAATTTTGCTAATATCTTCGGTTTGAAAGAAGAAATCAAGATGCGGTTTTCACTGACTTTTTAAGCTTTCATTACTCTTTAATATCAGCTAAAATTACATATACCATCGCATTTAATTTTTTTGAAAAAATGCACAATGTTTGTTAAATTGCAAGACAGCGCCCCCTATCGTCTACGTTCAAAGGCTTATTATTATTATTTTTATGGTATAATATAGAGTAAGAAACGCTCTTTTAAAAGAGCCCTCATTTGTTGAATTCTGATCATCCAGTCCGGAGTTATTAACATTTATATAAAACCAGATCTAACCTTTCCCCACCACTTTATTTTGGCAGATAGGGAAAAATGGTTTTAACAAAAATTATTCAAAATTTACTGAATATTATGAAGCTATTATTTATAGTACCCATTATCTAGGCAAAATTGTGCAAAAACTTCTTTTTCTTATTTTTTTATAACAGTTGCGCCCTCTATCGGCCGTTCTACAAACTTGAAAATAATTTATAGCAGGTTCTCATAGCTTCTTTAGTTATAAATATTTTTTTTCGCATGCCGTACGGCTGATACTTTCCGAGATACAACCGACACCTATTCTTAGTGGGACACCCTCTACATCTACCTTAAAATTTAGTTAATTAACTTTAATATTAATTTTTTAAAACCACTAACTTTTGACAGTACTACTACAGTATTAAGCTACTGTATGATTGAAAAAAACTGCGTCCATTTGGCTTGAAAATCGATGACAATTCCCTATTCCCTATATACTTTTACGTATATGAATTTTACATATAAAATTGCGATCTTCATTTCATAGCCATCTCTGACGCCGTTTTTTTTCGATCATATTGTATTATTATTTGCCTATCGCGTGATGTGTGATGTCTTTATTTTACAGCTACTCCAGTTTTTAGTACCATATCCGAGATGGTATACAAACCTTTATTGGTGGCTAATACCGTATGATCGAATAAAAACGGCGTCAGCGATGGCTATGAAATGAAGATTGCTGTCATTTTATGAGTAAATTTATATGGGAAATGTCATCCATCGTCATTTCCCAGCCAACTGGACGCCATTTTTTTTTCGATCATACGGTACAACTCTCTGGGTCTACTTTTCACTTGATTTTTCCTCCACTTAACTTTAAAAACACAAACACACGTAATATCACAAACCAAAATGCCTAAAGCAATATCGCAAATATTTATGTTTTTCCAGTGTGATATGTGTTTGAAAGAGACAGAGAATAGATATTTGGTACGATCTTTATATCATTAATAAGACTATTTCAAATAACTGCGATACATCATTGATGTTGGGACGATATAGAAGCTTTTAAAATCCGTAATATATAGTCTTATTTAAAAAGAGAAAATTGATGATGACAGTTCAAAGACGAAACGTCGCGCGTCGGTTTGAAAATCTGATAACATCCTGTAGGACATTGAGGGACACCCTGTACATAACTCTCATAATAACAATTTTGTAATAATATATATCGATAATTTAAAATATCGATATATGGTATACATTCCTAATATGGACGAATCGATATATTTGTACATCCCTACTCAAGATACAACCCGATAAGTCATAAGATAAAAAAACAGTCCCAAAATTTGATTTATGTATATGCGAAGAAAAAATGCCCTGTTGTGGAGTCTCGTGTATTACTCAGTCATCCCATAGATATTTTACATAAAAATTACTTATCGCCGCACCCCTTTTTCAGAAGAATATCTCCGAAACATGCCCGGGAATACATTGCCGGCATAAACGTTATAAATAGAAACTGCAAAACGCCGTCCTTTAGTATCGGTCGGCCTTTTATTATATCTCCCAGTATCTCCAAGCTCATGAAATATTTATTTGCCAAAACGAAAATATTACGAAGAGAGGGCTTTGTTGAAATAGATGCGACCCTGAAAAATAGGGTTGCCTAATAACCGCTATTTTTTGAATAATTTCAAACGCAAACAAACTCAAAAAAACATTTACAGCAAGAATTTTATGGAATTTATGATTTATTTTATATTTTTGTCATTACTGACACCTCCTAATCCGATACATTAGTTATTAATGACTTAAAGACTATTTATTTATTATATCATTTTTCTACCACAGTTTATTATTAAAAAAATTAAATTAAATTTTATGTTAATGTTTCGTGCTCCATCTCTACGCGACTGCCTGCACTAGCCGTTTTTTCAAAACAAATTCCTATTCTATAAATCCACAATACAAATCTCAAATCTGTGGGCACCGTATTTGAACTAATTTTGAAAACTAATCTTTGGTCAATCAGTAAATGTCATTGTTGATGTTTGGTGTGGGTGTTGTAGTTTTGTTCCTCCGCTAAAAAAACTGGTTTTTAAAAGCTATTATTTACTGTGAAATATGATTTAATTGTATAAACAAGGAAATGGCATCTATTTCTCTACCCCGTGTGCTGCATCCGAGGAAAACCAGTTTGGAAATCGAGAGGGAAAACTTCGAAAAGGCACAGGTGCAAAATTTTGTATTTTCTATCTTATTTCTTATATAGAAATGTATTTAAGTATGTATATTTTTTATTATTACCGAATATGTACGTACGTGCTTAAGTAGAATTTAATGAGAGCGAAAATTTCTCATGCTATGAGTCATTTAACTTAACACATCAAGGTTTTTCAGGAATAGGAAGGTTCAAATACATTGTTTATGTACATATTTGGAATTTAAAATACCATCGATATATTTCGTCACTCTTTGATTTCTATTTTGCATGTTCTTAGACAGATTTTTTTAATGAAGGAAATAGGGTTCTAGTTGACTTCTTTTTTGGAGCAAGTGTTTACATCCTGTGCATTTTGGTTTGGTCTCTCCACACTTCAAAAAGGAAACTAAAATTAATCTGTATGTGTCAAAGACCTTTTAATAATATACTTTTGCCTAAACATAGCCTGAATTTCAATTACTTACATCTTTTAAACTATAACAATCTGGAACATGTGTTATCTCAATTATGAAAGTTTTAATTAAAAATAACACACATGTTGTTTATACAAAAGTAATTAATAAAAAGAAATCAAAAATCAATTAATTTCGTAATTTTCGTGCCATGATAAGTTATCTATAAATACTTTATCAATATATTTGTTATCAGCTTTTGCAGGTGAAAACTTTTTAAACTCCTTCTATTTCAGTTTCAGATATGCATGTAATCATACATAATATAATGTGAAGCTTGTTCTCTGCATATTTAAACTTACAAACTAATCTTGCATGCCTAAATATATATATTTATTTCCATTTTTTTGTGCGAATGAAGCAGTAATGCTGTAAAAATGGCTAGAGAGTATACTGGAAAAGACTATGATAAATACGTAAGTATCTCATTAAGTTTAATTATTGTTTATTTTGTCATTGACATACATGACTACCTATATGTATAGATGCACCGTTATTTTTTCTATAAAATACAGTAGTTTTAAAGAAACCTGCTAATTATTTTTATAGCTCAGAGATTTTACAATCCAGTGAGTATGTATGTATGTGAAAGTATAGAATAAAGCAGACTTATTGAAGTACTAATCTACTGTTTTAATAATCTCCATTAATATGTTAATTACAATAACGTAGAGCAATAAATAAAAAGCAAAATTATGTTTTTTCTAGTTCTTTTTTGAGGAAAGTGGCTAATATACATTTAGTAAATTATAATTTTATATACAGGCTGATACTTTAAAATAAAAGAAAAATTTTCTATAAATGTGCTTGCCTAATAATTAAATGCAGATCTTATTTATTGTTTATGTAATAATTGATAATTATTAGAATTTCAAAAGTTTTTTATTTAATTACTTACTGAATTGCTGAATATTAGTTTATTGCATAATTACATTTTGCTTACATAATTCAGAAGCGTCCATACATTTGTTTTATTTAATTTAATCTAAAATAAAAATAAGAGGTAGATAATTTAAGTTAAAATAAGAGGAGTAACCTTTGAGTTCCCAGATTTGGATTTGAATAAAAAACATTAAATGTGTTTAATGTATCTCTGTACCTTTTGAACAATATTACTGAAAAATACTCACCAAATTTTGGTAAAAACTTGAATTTTTGATATAATTTACTTGAAAGATCCAAAAACGAATTGTGAATGATTTTTTTAAATTCACCCCGAAGAAGGGGTGAAATAAATAAATAAACTTACTTTTTCGAAATTTTCGAGAAACTTGTTATGATATAGTCAGTCTAGCGAGTGAATGTATAGACAGGCAACATTCAAAAAATGACAGAAACTTACTTTGGTATTAAAATGACAGACTGTGAGTGTCAAGTATTTTCTCTCTAGACAGACTGTAGTTATTAATACCATACGATCGAAAAAAAGCGGCGTCAGCGATGGCTATGAAATGAAAGTCCCTCTCATTTTATATTTCTACGCCGTTTTTTCTCGATCATCCTGTATATAAGCATGATTCATTTTCTAATAGCATCTCATTTCTTAATAGCTTTAACTACGTTTAAAGTTGCCCACAGTATATGTCCCCGGATTATCTTTACAAGAGGAAAAACTTTTTTATTAACATTTTGAGATAAATGCATTCTTCATAAAAAATTTTACTCTTTCTAAAATGGTTAATCCCGTTTATACTATTCCAAATTTTTCTGCCGTTAGACTGAATTAAAAAAAAGATTTTTTTCGTGTAAGTTTTTTCAAGTTAAAATTTTTATGAAGAATGCATTTTCCTCAAAGTCTCAATAAAAAAAAATCCTCTTGTAAAGGCAATTCGGGGACATACTGTATATCGAAATCCAAAAACTTTTGAAATATTAGTGTTATTTTCTCTCTACTTTATTTTTGACGTAAACTTGAAATTATTTTAAAAAAGTTAAACTTAGATATAGAACGCATAGACTAGAATATAGACTGCATAAGTGTGACGTCACGTCAGTGGGCAGAAAAAAAGACAGGTTCTAAACAAAGCCGTAAATGCAGGTAAAATTAGTTCGTTGTAATAGAACATTCAGATTTCTATCTAAACTATGTCCTAAAATACTTTTAATCAAAGAGCTTGGTGAAAACCCTTGTGTATGCATATAGTAAGGAGTTTAATGATTGAACAGCAATGCATATTATTCCTTTTACAGTCCCAGGCGCTACAGAAAGCTATAAACGGTCAAGAATGTCCGGTCAAGCAGAAGCATGTCCGTTCGGCCATCATAGGCACGTTCCAAACTCAGAGCGCCAAGATTTTTTGGGCCTACGCTCTGAGACTACCGTCCCTTGATGATCGCATCGTAGCATGGAAACTGTGTCACGTAGTTCATAAAATTCTTAGAGAGGGGCATCCATTATGTTTGGTGGACAGCCAGAGACATAGAAAGGTAAGTTTCTTTTTATCCCTCCACACAATGATATCAAATATACATGGCCCTGCAACAGTGTGTCAGGCATCTGTAGCTCCTAGAATAACGAGCTTAGAGATTTTACAAAAAAAAGACAAAATTAAAAGCGGCATGCAGTGTTGCCGGTTTGTAGGTGTGTTTTTGTAGGAAAATGTATAGATGTAAATAAGTTATTTTAAAAACTTTCATGTATATTACTGAAATGGAGATATATCTAATCTAAATATAATCCATTACAGCTGTAGTAAAATGAGTAACTAATTGTGAAAAATAAAGTTTCAACCCTAGATGCAACATTTTTCGGAAACACCTACTTTTTGATGCAAAATCCGGCAATACCGCGTAGAAGAAATGTACCAACCGAACTTTTTTCTCCCTTTAATACATTTGATTTGTCATTAAGCTGCCTACATCACTGTCTTACACGTTAAAATCCAGACCACACTTCTAAAATGACCAGGTCGGTATATTAAAAATATGAGTTGTGTTCTAAAATCAAAACTATGCTAGGTACTTACTATAATTTAATCTGTACTTACTTTTTTATAAACATCGTAATCTTAAATCATACGGTGTGCTCAAAATTCCATGCCAAACTTTCTAAAATATAAAATATAATAAATACAAATATTTTTCTTCGCTCTTTTTTAAATGGAACACCTTGTATATTATTTTTTGTTAGGTAGGGAATTAAAAAATGAAAATCTTTTGTAAATAAAGTATTTTAAAATTTTTAACGGTTTCGCAGATATTGGCGGTATTATTAGACCGTATGATCGAATAAAAACGGCGTCAGTGATGACTATGAAATGAAGATCGCTGTCATTTTATATGTAAATTTATATGGGAGATGTCATCGATCGTCATTTCCCAGCCAACTGGACGCCATTTTTTCTCGATCATACGGTATTATCTTTCAACTCTAAAATATCAGACAAAATTACTGTTGAAAAAACCATATGTAATATAGTCAAATCAAAACCAAATCAAAAATATTCTTTATTTCTTTGTCTTTGTATATCAGCTTACATTAGTTGTATATTAGTTAAGGATAATATATACAATCTAGAGTTTGAAAGCTCTGTTTTATTAAAAAAAAATTTGTCAAAGGAATTGGATGAGATTGGCAAACTATGGGGACACTTAAGGGAAGGTTATGGCAAAATGATCAAACTCTACACAGCTCTGTTAATCAACAAATTAGAATTTCACAGGCGAAATCCTCGATTTCCTGGACATTTGGGTGTCACTCCAGACGAACTGGAAAGCATTGGAGGAAATGACGTTAATAATATGTAACTTGGCACATTATTTAAGAAATAATTTACTAAAGGCTTGTTCTTTTTAGATTTGACATGACGATCGAAATGTTCGACTATTTAGATCATATTTTAGCTCTACAAGAAGCAGGTAATTTACATTCTATAGAATCACTTATGCACCTGCGAAAAGTGGACCACCCTGTATTACTAATACGTTATATTTTACAGTTTTTGGGTCATTAAATATGGCCAGATCCAATTCCATGACCAGTGCGGGCCAGTGTAGACTAGCACCGTTAATTCCCTGTATTCAAGGTAAAACTTACTCTTAAAATCGTAAACAAACTGCTTATATGACGTCGTTTTTTAGATGCCTCTAAACTCTACGACTACTCGGTAAAATTATTGTTCAGGCTGCATTCAACTCTGCCCGCAGACATATTGGCTGGTCACAGAGAAAGGTTCCTAAAACAGTTTAGAGCTTTGAAAAAGTTTTACGAGAGTACCAGTAATTTGCAGTACTTCAAAGACTTGATTGCGATTCCACCATTGCCAGAGGTACTATATTTGATTTCACTAAACAAAAAAAATTAAGAAAGAATAAAAAGCAATCCAAAATCATTTAAATAGTTGGCTATTCTGATTTTGTTCATTTGGTTGGCAATAAATTTAAGAAATTCGAAGCTTTATCAGCTATTAGCACTAGCGTCAAAATAAACCAAAAACTTGATAATATCGTTGATTGAAAGAATTGGGAAGATACGGAACCGAATGGGCAAATTTGTGACAAGGCTGATTTGATTTTCTTTTATGTCTCAAGTGCTGTACGGTGGAGCCTCTACTCGTTCTGCTGCCAACGCATAAAACACTCATTTTTTCTAATTTGGTTAGTGAAGGGATATCGAAGACGGTGTGGAACCGAAAGCGACAGTGTTGCCATATTATAATGTGTAACATCTGTAATACGTTTGTCGAAATTATCTTTGGATGAAAAATCCGCGTTTATGTATTGAAAATTTATTCGTGTTAAACATAGAATAAACAACAAAAATAAAAATTCTTTTGTAGGTTCTGAACATTTCGTGATCGAAAATATAATCGAAAAAAGTCATTTAGTTGGCTTGGAAATGACGACTATTGACATTTACCATAATATTTTACATATGAAATAACAGCGTTAAATAATAATCTTCATTTCCAAGCCAACTCTGACGCCGTTCTTTGTTTAATCATATAATATTATATTAATTTGTTTAATGATAGAAAATCCGTATTATTAACATACTGTACCTAAAATCCGTTAATCTACGGATTGAACCGTAGTTCTGGCAACACTGTTTCCGTCATGCACCCGCTCTGTCGACTGAAAGCAGAACTACGGTACAGTATTCCATAGATAAACGAAGTAAATTTAGATTGGAATGCCTGTCAAAATTTTGTGTCGCGAAAATATTTTGGGTCGCGACCGTTGTACGCGATCTGGCGCTACTATAACGGTTGTTAAGAATAACCGCAAACAAAAACAGAAATATTTTTTTCTTGTCCATATCTCTTGTCAAAGTCCGATTCTTTAAAAATTATATAATCTTTCAAATTCTAAACCGCTCTCATTGAAAACATTCCAAAAAGTGTTTAAAGCGTCCATTTTCAAAGTAATTATTGCTATCTTGTGAGTTTAATTTAAGTTCTATTTACTTAAACCCGTGATAATTGTGAAAAAGTGGCATTAAAAACTTATAAAGCTGTGCTGTGAACTGGAAAACCCATCGTGGACCGTGGCATAACGTTGGTTTCCAATGTTTCATAGGTATTTCATACATGTCTTTATATAAAATAAAGTTTCTTGTATGCAACATACTGTATTTTATTTATAAAATGAAAAGAAAATAATAAATTTGAGTAGACAATATTTGGCGATATAATTCCGGAAAAAGCCGAACAGGTCCGACTAGCGCCAAATAGTGTTTACACTGTCCTTATGGGTACTTTGCAATCTAAATTTGTTTCATTTATCTATGGGTACAGTATTCTTTATCCGCTGCGCTGTAAACTTTGAATAGAAAGGCTGTAAACGACCAAGGACTGTATATATTCTAAAGGACTGTTCGATCGCGTCAAATCGCCGCTGTCGTAGTCGCCGTGGAATGCTACGTCACGCGCTGACCAGCGCTCCACAGTGCGGCGGATGGTTATTCTAGCGGGACAAAATTTCAAGAGCAATGTTTGGGACTTAAAATCTAAGAACGTAGCAAATGGTCTAATATATAGCAACTATATGGTTAAATTTATTTATTTATTAACAACTTAATTTATTAATAAATAAATACAAGATAATAAAACTATGATATTATTCGTACATGACACACAAAAACCGTATTGTAAACTATTGCCAAATACATAAAATTATGATATCAGGTGAAATACTTACAAAAAACTCTTTAGCAGTTATTTTTTAATTACTTTGTAATCTTGTGACACCCCCTATATTTTATTTTAAAAAATTATATTTTATTTTAAAAATATTAATTGAGATAGATATTTTAATTTTAATTTTAACACTCGGTAATTGTAAATTCATATATAGAAAGTATCTAAGACAATTTTTTAAACTCAGTGCCTTTTGATGGAGTTGTTTTGTTTTTATACTATCCGATTAAAATGAATCTTTTTGGGCATTCACCTGTTAAGCTTGAACTCCCTGTGACTGTGACTACCTGTGTTGGTAACTATTGGTAACTCAAAAGATCTACATCATTCAATATATCGATATTTGAAAAAAAAGTGAAAGTTTGATATCTGCAGAACAAAGGTACGAAGGATTTTAACAAATAATATAAGTACAGTAGAAAAGTACATACTTTTGGCAATCTTCAACATAATTTGGCCTTGGTTTGGTTTGGTTTGGTGAAATGTAAAATGTGTGTGTTTGGTAAAATGTATAAGCACTTGTAAATATTTTGTTTTCGTATGATCTCTGCCTTGCTGAGCAGAAAACGACCAAATTTGGTTGATAAAAATGTATCGAAATACAAAGCATATTCATGCATTTTTGTATCAATTGGATTGTCTACTATTTATTCTTATCAGTACACATTTTTTGGCTTATTTCTAATCAAACGCTTTATTTGTCCCGCTAAATTTATCTTCCAACGCACTGTGCGCTCGTCCGTCAAATGCAAAAATAACTGTCACTGTCTAAAATCTTTAGCGCCAACTTCAACTCGGTCAGTAGATGGCGTAAAAAAACTGACAGTGCAGGAAGATAGGAATCGAACTATCCTTATCTCTATAGTATCCTTGATAAACGACTATCAGCATGCAGCGGCGCAGAATTAACTAAATCTCGGACAGGTTGACTAGCGGCGACGGTATCGCCAGGACAACATCTCGGAGACAGGTTTTGTGCCACGAAATCGTCCATAAGCTTGCGCATCTTCTTTCTTATTTCTTCAATCAACGTTAACATCTATTACAACAAAGATTACAACAATGTATTGTCAACTATTTCAGTCATTTTGGATCGCTTCGTACAAAGTCACCAGTAATTTGACATTTACCTGTATTGTTGTCAAATGTCGATACATAATGAAGCTTAAACTTGGCATAAACTCATATACTGTTATTTTCTTTAAATTAATACTTTAAATAGCTATGGAGTTGGTATCTTATTTTAGAAACCACCCAATTTCCTTATAATGGGTGATCTTCGGGATTACGTAACTCAAGAGGTGGTCGTTCCGCAAGAACCCGAACACGAGGAAGAACCAATTCAGGAAGAAACACTGATCGACACTACCGACGATTCTGCGCAGGACAGTAACAAAGTCAGTTTCGTGGTGCATCAGGAAATTCTGGAGCAGAGGGAGTTTCTAAAGATGCAGTGTGAAAAATTAAGGTATTTAGTTAATTTCTGTGGTATTTGATCAACAATAGAGCCCCCACAGAGTAACTAGTTTTTTTCTAAAAGAACTTAAATTATTAATCTTTTTAATAACTGCTTCCTTATTTGCTTCTGAATCAATCAATCTTTAGTTTTTCTACCTTTTTTTTTTAATTTTCCATAAAAATGGCATGCGATGACTATGAAATATAGATTGCTGTTATTTTATATGTAAAATTATATGGGGAATGTCATCGATCGTCATTTCCAAGCCAATGCTAATAGAATAGAATGACATATCATATGTTAACTTTTGACACTCTTGCATAGAAAAAATAGTATATTAAATTGCAGTCTGGAGTGTCATGGCTGTGTTAAAAACACTAATATTTAATCGAGGGACTTTAGAGAAATAGATTTTATCGTCTAATGTTTTTCGTGTCTTGTCATGGCCAGTTAAAGGCTATCCAAATAGTATTTTTAATCGTAACTCATTTTTTTAAATGGAACGAGGGTGGCTCGCATATTTGCAAAAAGCATTTTTTACGAATAATTTGGTACTATACGCTTGGTATTTCGAATCAAATTGTCGTTACATTTATGGCCATGGCACTCTAAATTGAAATTTAAAATGCTATTTTCTTTTAATTGAAAATGTCAAAAGTATACCGGAATACCGGGTGCGTCTCAAAAGTGGCTCACCCCTATAACTTTTTTATTTTTTCAGATAAAACAACGAGATTTGGTATGCTAGTATATTACATAAATTAGGATTGATTGACATACTCAGTTGTTTTTGGTCACTTCCGGTTCACCGGAAAAGACTACAACTTTTGGTTTTTAAATGGCATCCTCGGTATTTTATTACTTTATTCGATAGAAAACGACACTCTCAATAGAATGACATATCATATGTCAACTTTTGACATTTTCGCATATGGTTTATTTGAAATTGTAACATGCGGTTCACAACGACAATTTGACTCGAAATACCGTGTGATATCAAATTATTCGTAAAAAAATGCTTTTTCTAAATATGCTAATGAGCCACCCTCGTTCCATTAGAAAAATTTGAGATATTACTAAAAATACGATTTAGGCATCTTTTAACCGCTCAGGACAAGACAATAAAAACATTAGACGATCAAATCTATTTTTCCAATGCATCTTGCTTAAAAATTAGTGTTTTTAACACAGCCATGGCACTCTAGATTTAAATTTAAAATACAATTTGTTTTTAAGCGAATATGTCAAAAGTTGACATATGATATGTTATTCAGAATTCAGTAAAAATATAGTAAAGTTCATCAGAATAAAGTAAAAAAATACCCAGGGTGCCATTTAAAAATCAAATGTTGTAGTCATTTCCAGTGAAACAGGAAGTGGCCAAAATCAATTGAATACGTCAATCAATCCTAATTTATGTCATATTATACTAACATACCAAATCTCGTTTTTTATCTAAAAAAATAAAAAAGTTTTCTATGATGGTAAAGCATTTCATTTACACCAGTTTTTTGTTTTTTTTCTGTAGAGGAGAAATAAATGCACTTATGTCTAAAAATCAGAAGGATATTACACTTTTAAAAGATAAAATCTCATCGTTGGAACATGACTTAGCTTTAAAAGAGAGTGAACTGGAACATGAGAAACATATAAAAGAGGATCTTCTGAACCAGAGTTTTGCAGTGGCCCAAAGTCAGGACTCTGAGCGTAAGTTTTATTCAATATACACATTGTCTCATGTAAGAATTCACACTACATTTTGTGTTTATTTTTTCTCGCTATTTGAAAAGATATGACAAAAATATTGCATTCTCATATTGCTCCCGCTCTACAAGATTTTTTTGCGTTTTATCTTGCGTTCTCATCTGAGACGCCTTGTATTTCAATAATTTAAACGAAGTAATATTTTTTGATTATAGAAAAACAATTTCACGAGAAATTTGACAAACTTAAGGCCATTTACGTTAAACTACGAGATGAGCATGTAGCTGAATTAAGGAAGGTAGGTTATTGTGAACAAGAGAGCCTTAAGTCACGGTGGGCCAAAAAGTTAGCTATAAATGGGATTTTTAATTATTGAGTTATTAAAAATAAGTTTGTGTGGAATTTTATCAGTATGTCCAATAACAAAAAGAAATCCATCATAGTGTCCAATAACAAAATTATGTTAACACTAGCGTGTAAGGCTCCGCGCGCACTGCATCGGATCGGACCAGCAAAAGCGACTGCGACCATCGTACATATAGACGGCACCGGCGTCCACTAAAACATTTCGGCCTGTAGAGGCCAGATTCCTACCTCTACCTATCTACGATAGTCGAGTCACCGCCTTCGCCGTTTCTCGCCGGACTGGTACCGATTCAGTGCGCGTACACCTTAAAAGCGCGACTTCGTTCGCGTCAAATTAATAATTTGTAATGGTGATGATAAAGCAAAGAAAGAATTTCCCTTAACATACAAACTGGATAAAATTTTCTCACATTTATGTCAGCATGAGAAAAAACAATATGGCGATATTATTATATAACTTGGTAATATTTGAGGGGTAGTTTCATCTCGTTGGAATTTGACTTTCGACAAATCCGTTTGCCAAAAATAGGCTTTTTACGTCAAGCAGTTCAAGCAGAATCGTGATTAATCAATTACCCAACTTTTTGGAACACCATGTATGATTTTTTAAAAAATTTCAACATATGTAAAAAACAAAATAAATTATGCGTGCCCAAGCGTTTTCCCGAAAGACTAACCGTTTTTTAAATAACAAATATTGTAATATTTGAGGGGCGTTTTCATCCTCTCGGAATTGAGATTCGAGAAACCCCTCCTTATCTAATCTCTACACCCCACAGTCAGTCCGTTTGCCAAAAATCAGCTTTAAACGTCAAGCAGTTTAAGCAGAATAATTGTGATTACTCAATGGTCATATTTTATGAAACACCCTGTATAAATTTTTAAAAAATCTTAAAATATGTAAAACAACAAAATAAAATATGCACATTTAAGAGTTTTTCCGAAAAACTCACCGGTTTTTAAATAAACAATATTCTAATATTTGAGGGGTGGTTTCACCCCCTTAGAATTCGAGTTTCGATAAATCCCTTCTTATCAAACCTCTACACCCTAAAGTCAATCCGTTTTCCAAAAATCAGCTTTTTACGTGAAGCGCTTTAAGCAGGATCGTGATTAATCAATGACCAGATTTTTCGAAACACCCTGTATACATTTTTATAAAATCTTAAAATATGTAAAAAACAAAATAAAATATACGTGTGTAAGCGTTTTTTCGGAAACTTGACCGTTTTTTAAATAAAAAATATTGTAATATTTGAGGGGTGGTTTCACCCCCTTGGAACTGGAATTTCGAAAAATCCCTTCTTATCGAACCTCTACACGCTAGAATCAACCTGTATGCCAAAATTGAGGTTCTTACGTTGAGTGGTTTGTGCAGGATCGTGATTAATCAGTATGTCAGTCACTTAAGGATTTTATATATTAGTATAGATATGTCATATGACAACTGTCATAACGACAAGTTGGTATGGTATGGTAATGATGAGCTGCCTCCCTCACTGGCAGCTCTATGGCTCTGCTTCCTATGAAGGTGCAATTTGCCAGCGCATTAGTTTTGATTGCAGACGGTCTGACTTTTCGTCTTGCTGCAATCAATGATTTTAGTTCCTGAAATTAATTTAATTACGTGTATAAGTAACCATATCTGAAGTGTGTGCTTGTTTTGCATTGGTTCGTGACAAGTATCGTGACTGTTAGTATCTGGACAACACAAACAAAGGTCTAGACTCTTCTCTCTCCCGCCCGCAGAGGAGCATTACACAAAATGGTGCGGATCGGATGGACGAGGATTGGTATTGTGGTGTCAAGCCTAAATAAACAGAAAAGGATGGATTAGTTGAAGTTATAATTCTAGTTTGTTTTTCTCTATAAACGTGTTGAGATTAATGGTTTTTAGCTTGGCGTTGTACAGTACTGTCTGCACACTGAATGGTGTAGTCTGGCCGTCTTTTATTAGTTTTGTATATGTATAGATCTGATTGAGAATAGGTTCTCAGGGGGCATGCCAAGAATATATGGTTTATATTTTCTATTTTTCCATACTCACAAAGTGGGCTGTCAATTATTCCTATTCTATTCAGATGGGCTTTAGTGACCTATTTCAAGTCGTATGATGTTGGTTATGTCCTTTTTTCTGGCGTATTTTAAATTGTCAAACCATGACAAGTTACAAAAAGCTCTGTATAAGTAATAAGTGGGGTTAGAGCAATGACTAAAGAATCCAAGGACAAATAACACCCGAGAGCAAATTGTTACGATGTCAGGAAACAGTGCCGTGGCACATATTTTTCTTAACTTAGTTGTTTGAAGAGATATTTATATTTTTGATAAATGTTTTGACTACGCCTATGGTGTATACGGTGGTATCATATTAATTAATTACGAAAAAACTTATTAAAATGTTAACAAAAGATACACAACTAGTATCGACGTATAGCACAGATCAAGTACTTATAATATCAGAAAAAAAAATTATCGAGTTCAATAAGAAAACTAAGAAAACGCTAAAAAAGTGGAGCGGGCTGTTTTACCTATGAAACGTAACTCCTGGCTTTTTCTTATCGCTGCGGCTTTTACACTTGAAAGCTGAACAACTAATCACCATTGTAATGAAGTTTATACAAAGTTCACTACACACAAACTATTAAAAATCGCTAAAATTGTCGCTGGTGACCAGCTGATGACTGATTCGCTGCCATCAAAAGAATGGGAGTCTAATGTCACAAATTTTGCTGCAGCCCGTATATATCCTTATATTCTTTAGTCATTGGGTTAGAGTTTATAATTAATTATAAACTCTAACCCCCAATTACTTACTGATTTATAAATACAGTAGAAAAATATCGACTTTTTTATATTTCTTGAAAGCTATTCAAAAATTGTATTTAATCCTACAATTTACTTAAAATAAATAAGCTTGTCACACATGACATATTACCTACATCTTTACATCATTTTTTCTCGTTCTTGAGTGTATTGAAGAAATTATAATTAAACTTTTTTTCTATAACTCTAACTCGGCAAGAATAATTTATGGCGAACTTTTTGGTACTCCCTGTATATTATATGATTTAATTAATATACATATCAGTATAATTATAACTATTTGTTATTTATCGTTTTTGTTAATTAAAAACATATATTTGTAGAAAGCAGAGGTCGAGAAGAAGCTGAGTATCGCATTGAGAACTGTCGAAAAAATGACAGAACTTGAGGCGGAAAAAGACAAACTAGAAATGTCCGAGAAACAAAAATCTGACGAATTGGCATCTTTGATTAAAGATAAGGAGTTATTTAATATGGAGACAGAGGTATGTGTATGACTTTTTAATCACGGTACATTTGAACTAATTTCGATTTTTTTCTGCTAGATCTTGAAAAAAAGCGTCGCTGATGCTTGCAAAGAAAAAGATTCGATCGAGAGGGAGCTACAAAGTGTTTTAGAAGAAAAGGAAGAGTTAAGGAAGAAATCTGAAGAGTTGTCTTATAAATTGTTGGAATTAGAACGACAGATAGATAATGGTATAGTTCCTTCAGATATAGTTGAAAGTATATAGCATTCATCTTGGCTTTATATAGTGTTATCAGGTTTCCCTATTATAAAATATGCGGGCATAAGCGGTATGACGCATTGGTCTTTTTTATGAAATGAACTATTATACATGGTGTGTGTTTCTCAGGCTGAGCGTGTATTAGAAGTTTCTAGTGAACTACAATATCTAGATCGGAGATTTTATGCACATTTAGGTACGGTTTCAGAACAAGATCTGTCGATTAAAAATACTTTAAATATGGTGGCACTTCCGGAAATACCGGAAGTTGACATCTTTCTTATTTTAAATGGGTATCCCAATTTTTTATTACATACTTGAATTCTCTGTAGAATTTTTATATCAAATACTACATATCTAACATTAACTGGTTTTGAGAAAAAAAATATTTAAAATTTTTGGAGAAAAAAAACTACCTGTCAAAAAAATCTGTATCGCCTAAACGACAAATAAATATGACTTCAGTGTATGTGTATTGACAGTTTTGAACTATGCGAGCATGAGAAGTGCTTCTTGATTAGTTGATTTATTTCATACTAACCAATAGAAGTAGTTTTCTAAGTTTCTATCTACCACGTAAATCAATTTAACGTCTGACTATTCGCGCCTTTACTTATAAATTTAAATTTAATCTCTGACATATTTAAACAAAAACTCGAAACGGATAGATATGATGAATATCTAAAATAACAGGTTGAAATAATGCTATTATCAAAGATGAATTAGACGAATCAGATCGTTTTATTTGGTGCGTGCGCACGAAAATTCTGTTGAACGAAAAGATTGATATTCCTATAGCCCCGTTCTCAGAACTTCATAATTGTCGCCAGCGACACTGATTGATATTTTAAAGAACCAATGAGATTTGTACAAAATTCAAACAGCTGTCAATTTTAAATTTAGTACAGCTCCCATTGGTTGTTTGAAATGTCAAACTGTGTCGCGCAACGTCATTCTGAGAGCGGGGCTTATTTCTTTTCTTTGGCTTCACTTTCCACTCATTGTGTAAATGCGGTACTAGCAATATATTCTTACAATATATTTACTTTGTGATGTATAGTTGTGTACTTTCAACCATTTCTTTATGCACTATACATTAAATATTCTTTAAAAATTATTTTTCTTCCCCTTATTGCTACTGCATTTTTAGAACAAAAAAAACTTCAGGCATCGTTAGAAAGTATAGTAAGAAAGTCGATAGAGAACAATGAGGAAACTCTAAGTAACGCTATACATGAAGTGGATAATCCTGCTATTACCGCTTTAACATGTAGTCCTGATTATTTAAGAAGTCTTACCAAAGGTTTTATTAGGAATATATTACTTTTTTATATATTTTAATGTTGTTTTTATCGTAGGATGCCAGGACGTACTTCAGGAGAGTTTAACTTTAATTTTTACAGATTACGAATCTGTAATAACTTTGACAAATAAAATAGCTCATCGACATTCCGTTTATATTCTAAACGGTAGAGCTACAGGAAATACAAGTCCGGACATTGCATTTGGAGAAAGTACGTGTTATGCCGGGTCCAGACCAAGCAGACAAAACAGTGACAAGACATTCATGTTTTACGACAAAGTTGTGACAAATCCAATACATTTCTGCGGCATTTTTGTCTCGTTTTTGTTTTGTTTCAAAATTCGGAGACTTTTCAATGTCCCGTCTCGAGTCGGTAAAGATCAAAGTGTCTATGTTTTGTTCGTATATTTTGCGACAAGTTGTCGGCGCAGTGTGGATGGCGTGTGCTGCCAACAGTAGGAGACCAGTGAAATCACACATGGTTAATAAAACTCATTCGCAATAACCAAACTTTTGACTTTTTTGTACTTTTGTCATTGCGGTGTGGACAATTTGTCTCAAGTTTGTCTTGTCAGAAATCTCCATTTTTTGTGTCAAGTTTGTCTTGTTTTTGTCTCAAAATCGTGTTTATTTTTTGTCACCTTGGTCTGGACCTGGCATTAGACCATATAATCGAGCAAAAGCGGCGTTAAAGTTGGCTTTGAAATGAAGATCGATTGTCATTTCCAAGCCCACATTTTG
Source organism: Sitophilus oryzae (assembly GCF_002938485.1). Classification (NCBI taxonomy): domain Eukaryota; kingdom Metazoa; phylum Arthropoda; class Insecta; order Coleoptera; family Curculionidae; genus Sitophilus; species Sitophilus oryzae. The sequence continues at coordinate 1,747,975 of NW_022147080.1, forward strand.
GCGCCGTATTTTTATCATCTGGTATTTATTGAGGTTTGTAGAATAATTTAAATCATTATGTTTTATTAGAGATGGCCGATTCTTGCAAAATTCTTGGAGAGGTTGTACTGAGATTACTTCAAAGTATTAAAGAAAATCAAAGCACTGAAGTGATTGTAAAAGAAGCGGTGGAAAAACTTGAAGAAATTGTAGTTTTGGGAGAAAATATTAATATGTCACTTCTGGGAGAAAAGGTAATATAAAATATCGCATTTTAACACTAACAAATAGAATAGCTTAACTATACAGAAGTAATAGGAAGTGTCAACTTCTTTAAAGTGTGTCACAAATTTTATGATTATGAAGTTGCATATTTTGACAATTAAATTCTCTTGTATACTGAAAAAAATGACCAGAATTTTATTGAAAGAAATGTTTAAATATACCAGAGGCCCGATTCTGCAAACATGTTTCTTGTCTAGTGATTCGCATAGACTAGACAGGAAGTTTCTTGCTACAGAGCTTACAGAATCCCACTGCAGAATTGTTATTTTATTGTGACACTATAAACAAGTTTATGTGAAATTATGATCTTAAAATAAATTATTCCAGCAATTAACTGGGTGCCTTGTATTGTAAATAATAAATTTTTATAAACGATAGATTATTTTAGGCTGAAAACTTAGTTGATATGCTGGAAAGTGAAATGGCATCAATGGACAAAGCAATTGAAGAAGCTGCTAATAAAATACAGGTACAAATCTTACTTAATACATAATTAAATATCATTTTATTAATTCTACACTATTTTTTTTCAGGAAATGCTTACCAATTCCCGAGCTGCGGATTCGGGAATAAAACTAGAAGTAAATGAGAAGATTTTGGATACCTGTACAAGTCTTATGCAGGCCATAAGATTACTGGTAAAAAAATCACGAGTTCTTCAAGCAGAAATTGTTTCACAGGGTCGAGTGAGTATAAAAATAGATTATTTGGAGTTCTCTAATTATAATTCTTTATAGGGCACTGCGAGCGACAAAGATTTCTATAAACGTAACCATCAGTGGACTGATGGTTTTATATCTGCAGCCAAGGCTGTAGCAGTAGCTGCGAAGTTTTTGCTGTATGTTACAATGAAAAAAAATATGTTTTTTTATTACATTTAATCATTTTCTTTTACTTTCAGAACTGCTGCTGATAAAGTAGTTACATCCAACGGTAAATTAGAACAGTTAGTTGTCGCAGCACAAGAAATAGGAGCTTCCACAGCCCAGCTGGTTGTAGCCAGCAGAGTTAAGGCAGACAGAAATAGCGAGAATCTAAAACAACTCACTCAAGCCTCGAAAGGAGTGACTACAGCCACCGGTACTGTAGTAGCTACGGTGAAAGATTGCAGCCAACTGATTGAAGAAAGAGAAGAGCTTGACGTCTCAAATTTGAGCCTGCACCAAGCCAAAAGGATGGAAATGGAGGTGCAAGTGCGGGTGTTGGAACTTGAGAAAGAATTGGAACAAGAAAGGTATAAGTTGTCCAAGTTACGGAAGCACCATTATCAACTTAGTGGGGAGAGTGACACTTGACCTGAGCCCGTCTTGTATTACAACAAGAAACATTGCTTTGTATGTCTCTAAAAACAAATTAACTATATAATTGAAGTGACAGCACAGTATTTGTCTTCAAGATTTAAAAATCAGCTTTAATATGCTCCATTTTATGTATTAGTTGCCACATTTTTTATACCTGGTTATTTATTTATTTAAAGTAGGTAGAATTAAAAAAAAGCTCCAAAGAAATTTGTATTCTTGAAATATACATACCCAAATACCGTTTTTGTCTTAAAATAAAATAGAGAACATTGTAAAAGACCTGTTACTCGTTATAATGTTTGTTAGACAATGTTATCTGTTATTTTACATTAACTATTACCATTTAGTATAGATATTTTATACATGTCTGTAACATTTATTGAAATATAATGTTAATAAAATTTAAAGGAACTAAATGGTCTTTAATTAATCTGTAAAGAAAAAAAAACAAATGTTTTAAAACAATTTTTATATAAATATTATCACACATTCAGTACATTCATCTGATTATTTAATATAATCTAATATACATTTACAATCTCGAAAAATGTATTTAACCAACTAAACTAACTAAAGATATACAGGGTGGTCCGAACTGTATTCCGGAAACTTCGGCTGCATATTCTGCAGATAAAAATAAGTAACAAAGTTCGTATAAATGTATGTCCTAAAATGCTTAGCTTCGAAGATACAGGGTGTAGAAATTTCATTTTTATTTCGATTTTTTCCAAATAATTTCTGAAGTAACATCAATATTATTTTTTAACATGAGAAATTTGATTTTGATGTAATTATGACTCCTACTAGTAGAGGGCGCCACCTACATATTTCTTAACTGGTTTGAGGAGTAATAACTTTTCGTTCGTACCTGTATAAAACTACTGAGTAAAAAAATATACATTTACAACGTTTTTTACGTGAAGAGACCTTTTCTTGGTAAAAATCGCTACGAGTAATGGTTTTCGAGATATTTGGAATTGAAATTATCAATACCTGTCAACATTGACATAAATTAAACATGTTAACTAAACAGTTATTAGACTGAAATCATAAATTCGAAATGTTTTTATACTAAAAGTTCAACAGAAACTATTTTATCATCATTTTTTGCAGAAAAATATATGATTAATTTAAAAAAAAAATTTACTAAATTTATTATTTCAGTGAAATAACTATCTACTCAACGTGTTTATTTTTTGTCAATAATGACATGTATTGTCTATTTCCATGCCAAATATCTTAAGAACGGTTGCTCGTAGCGATTTTTACAAAGAGATATTTTTTACGTAAAAAGTTACAGAGATGTATATTTTTTTGCCCAGTAGTTTTATACAGGTACGGACAAAAAGTTATTACGCTTTAAAACAGTTAAAACACATGTAAGTGGCGCCCTCTACTAGTAGGAGTCATATTAACACCAAAATCAAATTTCTCATGTCAAAAAACTACAAGACACTAATTTTCATCCAAATATTGACGTTACTTTAGAAATTATTTAGAAAAAATCAAAATAAAAATGAAACTTCTACACCCTGTATCTCTGAAAGTAAGCATTTTAGGACATACATTTATACGAACTTTTTTATTTATTTTTATCTGCAGAATATGCAGCCGAAGTTTCCGGAATACAGTTCGGACCACCCTGTATATTTATTTTAATTTTAATTATGTCCTTTGTCTGAATATTGTTGAATTTTTATTATTGTTATATTTGTGTAATTATTACTATGTTTTATGCCCACTTGCACCGTTTGTATAAACTTTGTTTAAAGGGTAAACAGTGATTAACTATAATAAAATATGTATAGTTAGTCACTGTTTAGCCTTTAAATAAAGTTTATACAAATGGTGCAAGTGGGCATTAATATTCTAAGATAATATACTCTGTAATGGGATAATATACTCTGTTCTGTGACGTTGCTTTGTGATCGGGAAGATCATTTTGTCAGCAATAAAGTATTTGTATTATATGAAATTTTTTGTCAATAAAAAAATTATTTCCTATAATAAATTATCGCTACACTTATAAAATGATCTAAAAAAACACTTAATTTGCTTGTTCACAAGCATCTATCCAATCGTTATATACATCTACAGGTTCGGACAGGAAATTTATTGTAGTTTGGAAATCTTCCAAACATATTCTGCATGTTATTCGGGCTGTACTTCGGCCCTTATCCCTACAAAGAAAAATAATTATATTAGGGTCATCGTCATCGCTTTCAATTGAAGGTGAAATTATAATGCAAAAAGGTTCTAGTAAACTTTAGGTACCTCGGAATTTCACACATTTCTTTGTTTTCTTATAAAGATTACTGTAAATAGGGCATATTAAGACAAAAAATTTGTTGGATCATACAGTTTTTTTTAGAAAATCACAAATAAAGTTCAAAAAATGTCAACATGTTTGGCGGGTTGGTTAGCGTAGTTATTTGGAGGGTGTTAATTCATTAGTTATGATTTTTCAGATAGACGTGAATTTAAGGTAATAATCAGTTAATTTCAAATACAAACACAAAATATAAAATAAACACCGAAATCGAAAATAAATAACAACCCTAATATAACCCTAAAGTAAAAAAAAGTAGTGCTTCATCCAAAAAATTTTTCTTTTATAAACTGTTCTATAGCTTTCGACTAAAAAAATATAAATTGCGAAATTCTGAGGTACTTAATGTTTACCAGACCCATTCAAAAAATTATAAATAAACAAAATACATACATCTTAACATCACAGCTTTTCTCGTGATTGCAAAAAGGGCAATTAAATTGAGTATCCAAGGGTTCGATCGCTTTCCTTTTCGGTGGAGGCTTCCTTTTTGATTTCCTTCTACCCATAGTGTCTGATACTTCAAAACTATTTCGAAACTTTTAGTTATTTCCAAATTTAAACAACTAAAAATAAAGATTTTTTGGATCTGTTTACAAAACTGCAAAACTATTCGACTTTCTGGAGTAATGTCAAATGCGAAAACATTGCGAAATTGTGCGAAATGACGCCAGACGCCAAATTCGCCAAATGCACAAAACACATCTGTCAAATGTCAAATGAAAGAGGAATGAGGACAACTCGAGATATGAAAAACATATATCGATATGGATAATTTCATCAGGGATGGGCTTTAACTCTATTCTTACTTTTTGTTGTGTATAATACGCGAATATTTTTTTCGACGTCTATTACTATTTAATTACACAGACGTTTTTAAAAGAGGAAAGGGCTCAGCTAATTTGTGGACCTAGTCATTTATTACACGCCCAACCTTACATAAAACATATCGATACCGAAGTGTATCGAGCAAGTATCGAGAATATGGATCGATATAGTTTGAAAATATTACATCCCTATTAATGTCATTTGTCAAAAGTTAATGCGCATACTCGGTGGGAATCGTAGGTTTTCGAAAATCATCGGAATCTTTGAAAGGCATTTTCCAAACACCGTTGTCTATACTTCTTATATTTTTTTTGTTTCAGGAATTTTTTGTAGGCAAAATATATTGCCCTATTTATTGCAATAATGTTTTAATAAGTTTTTATTATTAAAGTTAGTGTGGTATAGCAGAGCACACACTGTAGATATTCGTCAGAGAAATTTATGATCCATTAAATTAATTTTTGGTTGTATCAAGTCAAAAAAACAATACCTACCTACATTCTACATTGCGTTTCATTGAAATAAGTACTTAAGTATATAATTTTGTCACCAACAACCAATATTTAAGTTCAAAAAGTAAAGAATGACATTAATTATAATATTTTATTAAAATTATTTTGTTATAAAAAACGTAATTGACAAAAAGAGATAACTTTAAATTAAATACCTAGGTACATAGATAAAATAAAGTTTGCAAACTTGTTTTTTTATTATTTGAATGTTCACATGATTTCATATAAGATTGTATAAGACAATTATAAATAAAGTACTGAGTTTAAAATTTACGGGGACAAAATCTTCTCTAGGTATATCTACTTCTACATGAAATTTGTTAAATCCATTATTATTAAACGTTTTGATTATTATTATAAAGTTCTTTTTATTGCAAAATTTTTATAAACTTAACCACATCATCTTATATGATAATTTTATTTATAAAGTTCTAATTGTTTCAACCTGCCAGAGGAAAACCGATAATTATAAAAGAAATAAAATCAAGTGATATGCCTAATTAAAAAATATAAATTCCTGCACTTTACATTTTCAGGGCCTCTCTAGAATATTAGGAGGATTTAGATATTATATAATACCTTTAGTTCTGTTATTCGCTTTTAGTAGAAGGCAACATTTATGAAAATAACTTGTTGTTAACCAATTATGTACTTAAAATGTTTATCTGCTATAAAAATGTAAAATTAAACATGGGCGGGACAAGTTCCAGGAAAAATTCAAGATGAACAATGACAACGTCGCCGCCACTCGAAAAAAGGGTGTTCAGCTCGCCGTCACAGCTCGTTCTCGTTCGAAGCCCGTTGGTCGCCATGTTTGTGAGGGGCGATTCGTCCTTGTGAACGGGTAAAATGCCAGAAATACACGATATATTTTATAATTTGTTCATAACGTGAAGTACCAAATTGTTCTTCAGAGTATAATTTTGAGTTTAGTGGTGTTTTTAAAGACGGATGGTTAAGTTTTACGTAGATATTTTGTGATTACATTATGGTAAGTTTCAAATATACGTTGGATATGCGAACAACATGGCGGCTATCGACTTCTTTGTTCGTCATTGCGGCATTAAAATAGAAAAAATATATAAAATAGTGTCTTTTCGTTAATATATCATATTTCGTTGTAAATCTACAACTTGGAATTTTTTTAATGGTAATTTACTGCAGTTTCACATACATTTTATGAAATTTTCGCAATATTTTTAACTTCTATATTCGTTTATATATTGATTTGTATATTTGGCCTGTTTAACATCCGCTGACGTATTTGAGCTTTTTTCGCGCACTGTTTATGTAGCAGGATGAAAATTTTCTTTGGAAATTAATTAATTATGAATTATTGAGGCGTTCAAAGAATTTGGAAAAAAGAGCGGGATTTTCAATTTTAAATTCAAAATTACGTCATAGCGACTCATTCAGTGGTTGGATTGTTTTTCTAATTGTCTATTTACACAATTAAAAAGAAGTATTTAATTTTTTTTAGTAAATAATGAAGTAAAACATAAACGCCATAAAAATTAAAAGTTTAGACCGATAATTAATTACAAAAATTTGTAAAAATTGTTTTGTATATTTTATAATTTATCTGTGTAATTGTAGGGAATATTAGGTAAACAGAACTTTCAGCTTTAAATATAAAGAATCGCAACATCATAAAAATTAGACTTATTATAAAGCGGAAAACATAAGCAACTATGATTTTTTATTTATCATAGAAACTGATGAAAATTTACTAAAACTTATCAAATAGAATAAATAACAGCCTCAAAAAGGATTGTAAATAAATTTATAGATGATGATTAAAAAATTTGATGAAAGGTTAAATCCATTCGTTACCTTTCAGTTATGATAACAATCGAGGCATTTGTCTGAAATTAAAATATTCCATTGGATAAAAAATTAGATTTTTGGTTCTCGATTTTCTGAGGGCATATTTTTGATTTTCAGAGTAATCAGTGATGAGTGATGATACTCCGGGGGCAGGGCAGGGTGCTCTGCCCCCGCGAGACAGCCAAAGCCTTCGGGCAACGGCAGAGCGCCCTACAACGATGAGATTAACGCAAGTCGGAGGTGGGCAGTACGTTTTGGCCACTTCTCAGCCCCACGGAACAGTGCCGGCTTTAGCCCAGGTAGATTTAAATTCATATTTTTGTTTCGCTTAAATTTATGCATGCAATTTTCTATAGATCAGTGCTGGAGGTAGTATAACTAGCGTGCAGGGAGGAGTGACTCGAATTATTAACATAAGTCCTTCAAGAGGACAGCAAACATCATCATCTTTAAGACCTAGTTTAACGAATCAATCTATAGTGAACGTACTGAAGTCTCGGGGGAACTCGAACGTCAAATTGCATTTGTATCAAAACAATGATTCCAGCTCAAATACGACGCAATCGGTTGTATCTCATCCTCGCGGCGGGATCAAACGGGTATCATCAACGACCCCAGAAAAGAAAGATTCGTTTTCAGTGAAATACCAACGAGTAATGAATCATATGATAGTGAGGTCAAAGTTCGTCAAAGAGAAGTATGCAGAACATTTGGTTGAATCGTTCTACTTAGGAGCTGGAGGTAATATATTGGATCTGTATCAGTACGCGAAAAGACCCAAAACGCAAGCTTATTTAGCGTACATGAAAGAACACGCTATAGATCCTAAAGACGTGTCTGAAGAACTATCCAGTGTCACAATCCCCCAAACTACCCCAAGCACTCCTTCAGCTACCGAAGTTACCTCCCTCCCTGGTTTGCTACCTAACGTGAACCATCACACGCCCAGTACACCCACTACAACCACCACGGTTGTTCCGTCAACCCCTGAACCTGTAACACCAGTTCCAGCGAAATCTTTATCCACCTCCGTCAATAGCCAAGAACAAATTGTGGAAAAAGCTAAACAAGAGGCTTACGTAGTTCAGAGGATATCAGACCTACAAAAAGATGGTCTGTGGTCTGAAAAACGGTTGCCTAAAGTGCAGGAGATGTCCAGGACGAAAGCCCATTGGGACTTTTTACTGGAGGAAATGGTTTGGTTAGCGGCCGATTTCGCGCAGGAAAGAAAGTGGAAGAAAGCCGCTGCCAAGAAATGTGCCAGAATGGTGCAGAAATATTTCCAGGACAAAGCTTTAGCGGCTCAGAAAGCTGAAAAAGCTCAGGAACAACATCTCCGTCGGATAGCGGCGTTTTGCGCCAAAGAAATCAAGGTCTTTTGGGGCAACGTCGAAAAACTGGTCGAATACAAACAAAATACGATTCTAGAAGAGAAAAGGAAGAAGGCTTTAGACCAACAACTCAGTTTCATCGTCGATCAAACGGAGAAATACTCACAACTGTTAGCGGAAGGGATGAATAAGTCTGCCGTCGAAGTACCCTCAACGAATATATCGCCGAAGTCTAGTTCGAGGCATCATTCGGACGACGAATTCAACCCCGATGCACAAAGCGAAGAAGACGATGAAGAAACGATTGAACAGGAAGAAGCTATTCTAGAAACTGCGGAACAAACGGCGGAAGTCGAAGCACTACAACGGGAATCTCAGCTGGAACTTGATGACCTTCTCGAAGACGATTTCTTGCGGAATTACTTATTGAATCGAGATAAAATCCGACTCAGTGAGTCCGACGAATCCGACGATGAAAAGGAGGACAAGAAAAGTAAAGCGAGTGTTAGTAAAAGCGTCAAAGAACCAGTCAAATCCGATTCGGAGTCGGAAGACGAAAATTCGGAATCCGACGATGAAAGCGGCGAAGAAATGGAGACTTCGATGGCTGAAAACCAAAGCTTAAAACTTCTAGTTGACGATTCTCAAAAAGTCGAGGGAGAAAAGACAAAGACTGACGAAAAAGACGACCTGATAAACGACGCCGCTAAAATAGCGGAGAGTATTCAGCCCAAAGGCAACACTCTGTCTTCCACAACCGTCTCGACGAACGTACCTTTCCTGCTGAAGTTGCCTTTGAGAGAATACCAACATATCGGTCTGGACTGGCTTGTCACCATGTACGAGAGAAAATTAAATGGTATTCTAGCAGATGAGATGGGTTTGGGTAAAACCATTCAAACCATCGCACTTTTAGCGCACTTAGCTTGCGAAAAAAGTAACTGGGGACCCCATCTCATAGTCGTTCCGACTTCGGTCATGCTGAATTGGGAGATGGAGTGCAAAAAATGGTGTCCAGCCTTCAAAATTTTGACTTACTATGGTACTCAAAAGGAACGAAAACTTAAAAGGACTGGTTGGACCAAGCCAAACACCTTTCACATTTGTATAACGTCGTATAAGTTAGTTATTCAAGACCATCAGAGTTTCCGAAGGAAAAAGTGGAAATACCTTATACTGGATGAAGCTCAAAACATCAAGAACTTTAAATCGCAAAGGTGGCAACTGTTGTTGAATTTCCAAACTGAGAGGAGGCTCCTATTAACCGGAACTCCTTTACAAAACAACTTGATGGAGTTATGGTCTTTGATGCATTTCTTGATGCCCAACGTGTTCCAATCGCACAGGGAATTCAAGGAGTGGTTTTCGAATCCAGTAACTGGTATGATCGAAGGAAATTCTGAATACAATGATAGTATTATTAAAAGACTGCATAAAGTACTAAGGCCGTTCTTGCTGAGGAGGTTAAAGTCCGAGGTAGAGAAACAAATGCCCAAGAAATACGAACACGTGGTTATGTGTCGGTTATCGAAAAGGCAGCGGTTTTTGTACGATGACTACATGTCAAGGGCCAAGTAAGAAAAATCCTTTGTTTAGTAGGGCGTATGTCATTATTTTTTGTTGTTTTTTTTTCAGGACTAGAGAGACATTAGCCAGTGGGAACTTGCTTAGTGTAATTAATGTTCTTATGCAGTTGCGGAAAGTGTGCAATCATCCGAATTTGTTCGAAGTCAGGCCTACCATATCTCCGTTTCAGTGCGACAATATTAAAATTCACATTCCTTCTATTGTATATTCAGCTTTGCAGTACGACGTGTTTAAGGTTGGTATAACAAAACTTTCCCTACATATTGTTTTACCTGTTCAAGCCTTGTGTGTAGCCGAAAAAAAGTTGGCCTTCGATGACATTCCCCATACAATTTTACATATAAAATGACAGCTATCTTCATTTCATAGCCATCGCTGACGTCTTTGCTTTCTCGATCATATTGTATTTTTTGAGTTTATTAATATTATAAGATATTAAGTTTCAAAAATCTTAAGTTCATACTTTTTCTTTAATATATGTTAGTTTTGAAATAAACCAATAAGATTGGTTAAAAACAAGAGACGATACATGACGCATTTATATTTAAACCCATCTGTAGTTAACTTAAAAATAAAAATATAGAAACTTTGTTTAGTGAAATAAGTGGATTGGTATGGACGTCATCTGCTTTTTTTCTGTCATTATCTGTCGAAATCTTCCTTGAATCGTAAAACAATAATACACCAAAACCAAACAGAATATACTTATGATGATAATCTTAACCGAATCTTGATACGAGGTTTTCTCAAAATGATATCCGGAGGCATTTGTCTGATATTTCCTTAAAATAATTTATTTTTTGTTTTCTTAAACAGAAGGCAAAAAATTGACTTGTTTTCTTGTTTTAGCACGTCAATTTGTACGGTATGAATTTTTTACTAATAATGTTAGAGATGCACCTGGGAGCCTATCAGTGTTACCGTATGCGACAATCGGCGAAAAGAGACTTAAATTCCATTAAATTCGTGGAACATAAACCGCTGTGTCCGCCTAGTAAATTAAGTATGAAAGTGAAAATTCGAGACAAGACGGAAATCAAGCAGGAGGATAAAAAGGAGGTGCCTACCAAGACTACCACCGTCACAACACAGCCCAACATGAAAATGAAGCTGTCTGGGGTGCAGCTAGTCACACAGGGGATAGTTAAAAGTAAGCATTAGTTTTAGCTTGATTTTTTTATTAGATGTTCTAAAAAGTTAAAATTGGGTATAAATATAGTCTGTCCAATGACAAGATCCTTGACAGTGATAGATGTGTCTGTCATTTTATTTTCAAAGTAGTTTATTTTATTTTACAAAGAAATAAGTTGGTACAATTGGAATGTATAGCAGAAAATTAATATATTAATTTGAGCGTGACAATTGATTACTTCAAAATATTGTGAAAAAAAACTATAAAATTGAAAAAATCTAATCGTGTTATTTTATTAAAAACAATTACAATATGTGTTGATACAAAACAAGCAAGGGTGTATTTAAAAAAAATACCACATACCAAAAAAAGATATAAAAAAGATTTCCTGCTTTCAAGCCGTGTTTTTCAAGTAACTTCCTGCATTTATTGTTACATTTATCAATATAATTATTCAATATGATTATTATTTACCTATCTTGTGCTGCTATTTTACAGATACTCCAGTTTTTGGTATCATATACAAGATAGTATACAAATTTTATTTGTGGCTAATTACAACTCTCTGGCAAACTGTCTCTGGCGGTCTCAGGTCACTGAATATTAACTGTAAACGATGGTATGGGTCAACACTTATTTTTTCCGCGAGTTTTCCTCCACTTAAATTAAAAAAAAACACGTAATAACACAGTCCAAAATGCAAGATATTTATCATTTCTATTTGACATAATTTGACACAAAATTCTAACGTATAATTTGGAAAGAGTTTGACAACTCTCAAAAATCTTAAGAAGAGTTCACACGCATCGGCGTTCGTTTGTAGTTCATGTTTCCGTCAAACCAATAATATTGAAATATGATCTGTCATTTTTGAAATAAACCAATAAAGCTGGTTACAAACAAGAGATGACGCATGACGGATTTATATATAAACCCATCCCTAGTTAACTTAAAAAATATTAGAAACTTTTTTTAGTTAAATCAATGGATTGGTATGGACGTCATCTGCTTTTTTTCTGTCATCGTCTGTCGAAATCTTACCTGAGAAAAAAAAACATTTAGTATAAGAAAAAAATTGATTCTAAACCACGACAAGGAAATTCTACACAAACCAAACAAATCGAAAAAATCGTTATCATAGTGTCCTTTGTAATAACAAGCGATCATAATATTCGTCCTCGTCATATAGACTGGCCCCTTTCTATTATTATTTATAGTTTGTCCAACGACAAAATCTTTGGCAGTGATCTATGTGTCTGTCATTTTAAGAAATAAGTTGGTGCAATTGGAATGCAAAGCGGGAAATTAACACTAAATTTTATACCTTAAAAGTTAGTTAAATTAACTTTACGCTTATTTTTTAAACCAGTAACTTTTGAGCTTATCTCTCTACAGTACTAAAAGCTATTATTATTTACCTATCGTGTATATGTCTATGTCTTTATTTTAAGCTACTCCAGTTTTTAGTACCAATGCGATGGTAAACCAAACCAAACTGTATTGGTCGTTAATACAACTCTCTGGCTCTACACTTATTTTTTCCTCTGCTAAACTTAAAAAAAACACGAAACACACGTGATAACATAAACCAAAATGCAAAAGCGATTTCACAAATATTTATCATTTTCTAGCTGGTTATTTGACGCAATATGACACAAATAACCTTCAATTTGACTAGAGTTTGGCAAGTTTCAAAAATCTTAAGTCGAGTTCATCTGCATGCTTCTGCATCCGTGCGTCATTTATAGTTCCCTCGATTACTGTCCTCCATTCATGCAGTTGTGCAGCTCTGAACTGTTCAAGAACGCGACACTCTCACTCTATTCAATTGAGTCATAAAGTTCAGAACTGTTCCGCGCCACATGAAGGCACCAGGCTATCGCGCACCAGCATTCGCGAATTTCAAGTTCCAGAGCTTTACGCCCTGGGCTACTCAGAACGGTTCTGAAAAGAGCTGTGCGCGATAGCCTGGTGCCTTCATATGGCGCGGAACAGTTCTGAACTTTATGACTCAATTGAATGGAGTGAGAGTATCGCGTTCTTAAACAGTTCAGAGCTGCACAACTGCGTGAATGGAGGACAGTAATTAGAAAAGACGTTGTTTAGTGAAATACATGGATTGGTATGGACGTCATTTGCCTTTTTTGTCATCATCTGTCAAAAAAAACAGTATATTAAAAATTTCCAAAAAAACTTCTCAAAAATGAATATTTAAATGGAAATATGTAGTTGAAATGATTTTTCTTTGACTGTCATGTTTAATGTATACAATTGCTGTCCTCCATTCGCGAACTTCGAGTTCCGGGCTTTACGCCCTGGGGCTACTCGAGAACGGTTCTGAAAGGAGCGGGGCGCGATAGCCTGGTGCCTCCATATGGCGCAGAACAGTTCTGGAACTCTATGACTCAATTGAATGGAGTGAGAGTATCGCGTTCTTGAAGAGTTCAGAGCTGCTCAACTGCGTGAAAGGAGGAGGACAGCAAATGTATACACTTTGCAAATTATCATCGACTGTCATTTAAAAGGTTACTGTGACTCCGTTTTTTTTCTTCGATCATGCGGTACTTTAGGATATTAACATTTACATATAGGAGAATGTGATTGGAATTTGTTATGCTTTTTTGGTAATTTTAGATTTTCATTTCTAAGGTTTTATTTTTAGTTCTGAAAATGTTCCCTCGCTTCAATTACCATATGAACTGAGAATTTTATCCTGTATAAATATTTGTTTAGTAACAACAGATCACTTTTATTGTTTGCAAGAATGTTTAATATGAACATTAAAATTATTATTCTAAAAAACACGATATTATACATCATTTTACCATCTAATTTTTTATTATTAATGATTCATTTTTTTTTAATTTATTTGAAACCACATTATATGTAAGATAATTACAGTGTATGATACTTATGATGATAATCTTAACCGATTCTTGACAAGAGGTTTTCTCAAAATGATGTCCGGAGGCATTTGTCTGATATTTTTTGACAATGATTTGTTTTTGTTATCTCAAAGTGCTATGTTTACTAATGTTGTTTTTTTTTGCCAGCTATTCCTTTGGTAAATATATCTCAAGCTGGTGGACAAGTGCAAGTAGGAGCACCAATAAACGTATCTTCAGTTTTGAAGCCTGCCGATAAGTTATCTGCTAGTTTTGCTCAGTTAGTGCAGACTTCGACGGGGAAACACCTGTTGTTAACATCAAATCCTAATATAACGGGAAATATTCCGGTGACATCAACATCAGCAGGTGAGGACTAGTTAGAATTGTTTTAAACATTTTGTTTTTTAAAAAATGTTCGAAGGAGAGAAAGAGAGGTCGAAAATATTATCAAATTAAATTTTTCATAAATAAGAATTCTTTTGAAACTTACAACGCATTTTTTTCCTTTTGAAATTGACTGATAAAAAAGGCTTTGTGTTGGTAGTCATGGCAAATGATTCCAGTTGATTTTTTTTGCAAATTTGATATTTGTCATTTTCCTTTTTATTCCCAATTTTCCTTGAAATTAAATCTTCGTTTTCTTTAGTTAAAACTGTCATTTTCTCGCAATACAATGCCAAAATCACTACATATACCGGGTGCGTCTCAAAAGTGGCTCACCCCTATAACTTTTTTATTTTATTTTTTTTCAGATAAACGAGATTTGGTATGTTAGTATAGGATATAAATCAGGATTGGATTTCTTCCTGTTTCATCGGAAATTACTACAACTTTTGATTTTTAAATGGCACCCTCGGTATTTTGTTACTTTATTTGATAGAAAATGACATTCTGAATAGAATGCCATATCATATGTCAACTTTTGACATTCTCGCTTAATAAAAATTTGTATTTTAAAGTTCAATCTAGAGTGCCATGGGTATGTTAAAAATACTAATTTATAATCAAGGAGCCTTGGAAAAATAGATTTGATCTTTAATGTTTTTAGTGTCTTGTCCTGGCCATCTAAAAGATACCCAAATCGTATTTTTAATCATATCTCAATTTTTTCAAATGGAACGAGTGTGGCTCATTAGCATATTTGGAAAAAGCATTTTTTTACAAATAATTTGATACCACACACTTGGTATTTCAACTCCAATTGTCGTTATGAACCACTTGTTACAGTTTCAAATAAACCATTTTCGAAAATGTCAAAAGTTGACATATGATATGTATGTCATTCTATTCAGAGTATTATTTTTTATCGAATAAAGTAAAAAAATTCCTAGGCTGTCACTTAAAAATCAAAAATTGTGGTCAGTTCCGGTGAAACAGGAAGTGACCGAAAACAATTGAATACGTCAATAAATCATAATTTATGTCATATACTAACATACCAAATCTCGTTTTTCTAACTGAAAAAATAAAAAAGTTATAGGGGTGAGCCACTTTTGAGACGCACCCGGTATAGTAGGAATCAGCAACGTATTTCATCTCTTCTCAATTATTTTTAAAAGGAAAGTGTCGAGTTTCTTTTGCTGTTAACCTGCATTAGAGAGGTAAAAATTGATATTGTTGCTTAAGTTTTATGACTGAGAGTAGAATCTCACAAAAAGTGGACTAATGTTAACTAATTAGCACTTTTCTCACCTTTCATTCAGAAATCTTGCTAATAACTTCATTTAATTAGATTTTTTTGTGTAATCATAGACAAAGTAATAATGTAGATAGAAAAAAATATATTTGCATAGAATTTCTAAAATAAGTAAAAAATCGGGGACAAGATTACACATTTTATTTGACACTGGTCAAAAGTCAATGTATAAAAAGAAGCCGTGGTAGCATTTTGACGTGCATTTGTCATATATCTTCATGGCGTGCACGCTATGAAAATATAGGATTATGTAATATAGGATATTAAAATATAGGATAGTACAAGGGGAGGGGTAAAAGTAAAATTTTGGATTGGCGGGAAAGAGAGAATTAGGCATTTTTTATTTATAATTCTAACCTTTCGGTAACTTTTAGGTGGTCAAAAACTGACGTTCTTATCCAAACAACCGATCTCGGCTTCGGGCAACGCCAAATCCATCACCAAAGCCTATGTCAAGTTCCAGCTGAACTCGGTCACGACCGGCACAACCACTTCAACCTCGGTAGGTAAAGTAGAACGCGTCTTTATCTTACTTCCACCTGGGACTAACATTTGATCTGACGCTCTGTCTTGTAGAACTCAACTGCCTCGATACTGGCCAAAGTGGAGGACGGCCTCAGGCCGGTCAGTTCGAATTTTTTAGGACAACTTTATTCAAAACAAAACAATTTAGATGTTCGGTGGAAAAAGGATGAGAAAAGGAGTGGCGTGGCGGTAAGTAACTATTTTTTTTTATTTTTGCTTTCATCACCAACCAACTTTCTTAAAATCCAGAAAAAAAGTTCAGAGTTTTATTAAAGAAAAATTTAGATATACACTAAAGTAGTGATGGGCAGTGGGGTTAGATAAGCAACGTTTAGATTAGTAAAATTTGGGTATATGCCTATACCAGGTGCGTCTCAAAAGTGGCTCACCCCTATAACTTTTTTATTTTTTTAGTTAAAAAAACGAGATTTGGTATGTTAGTATATGACATAAATTAGGATTGATTGGACGTATTCAATTGTTTTCGGTCACTTCCGGTTTTACCGGAAATGACTACAACTTTTGATTTTTAAAGCACGTCCGATATTTTTTTACTTTATTCAATAGAGAATGTCACTCTGAATAGAATGACATATCATATGTCAACTTTTGACATTTTTGCATATGGTTTATTTGAAATTATAACTTGCGGTTCGTAACGAAAATTTGACTTGAAATACCAAGTGTGGTATCAAATTATTCGTAAAAAAATGCTTTTTCCAAACATGCTAATGACCACCCTCGTTCCATTTGAAAAAATTTGAGATATGATTAAAAATACGATTTAAGCATTTTCTAACTGGCCAGGACAACACACTAAAAACATTAGACGATCAAATCTATTTTTCCAAGGCTCCTTGGTGAAGAATTAGTGTTTTTAACATAGCCATGGCACTTTAGATTGAATTTTAAAATACAATTTTTTTATTAAGCGAGAATGTCAACAGTTGACAGTTGTCATTCTATTCAGAATGTCATTTTTTATTGAATAAAGTAAAAAAATACCGAGGGTGCCATGTGACCAAAAACAAATGAATACACCAATCAATCCTAATTTATGTCATATACTAACATACCAAATCTCGTTTATTTATCTGCAAAAATAAAAAAGTTATAGGGGTGAGCCACTTTTGAGACGCACCCGGTATACGCAAAGGCAAAATCATAATGTATAGACAAAATCCTAACATTTGGAAAATAAAATTTGACATCAAAATTATAGGATGACAACTTAAGGTGTGTTGGCATTTGCTTGCTTTTTCATTGTTACCTGTTCAGTTTTAATTTAAAAATAGTTGCAGTTTTTCTTAAGTTACTTAAAATTGGCTTTTCCAAAATTGATCAAATTTGGCATGTGTATTCAGCATAGGCAGGCCTTTAAAAACCTATATACCACTAGTAGCAGGGGAGCCAATATTTGGACATTTCAAAATTTGCATGGGATTTCCATGTTTTCAACGACGATGCACCACCCGGTATAATGTAATGTAACATAATAATTATTTCTCTATTAGAGTTATAGTACATGGGAATTCATGATGTGAAGTTCATAAAAAGTTGTATAGGTATAATTTTATTTTTAATGTTTTTTTTTTAAATCTACCTTAAATTAGGTACACCACTGTGAAAGCTAAAAAATACGTAATGTCACTTACGCCTGAAATATCAATTTGGGACTAGTATAGTCCACCTTTTTGCAAACTAAGCATTTGCAAACCATTTTAGATATTTAAAAATACTCTAAACATCCATAATGTTCCATTACTATTCATAGTAAAAACATCGTAAAACTGTAACCATAAAAACCAATCTTCCCGAAGCAGCGTTCTCACAGTTACTTCCCTAATAAGTTTTAATTTAATCAGAAAACTAAAAATAATTTCAAAAGTATAATCTATGTTCTATGTATTTTAACTAAAAGGAATCACCTACACTTATATTTAGTATGCCTTTTCTATAGGTGCTCAAAAACGATTATTAACAATAATAACACTTGGTTTTAAAACACAAACCGTAGATCTAAGGCAATCTGCAGAAATTTGTCATCATCAATTTTTGTTGAAAACTTGTTGATGTTTGATCAGGATAAAACGTAAATAGTTTTATCTCCTTTAAGAGATTTTTTGGGTAATTCTGTGTCTTAGTTTTCTAGTATCGAATAGTATTCTTATATTTTATTTATGTGTTTAATCTGTCACAACAATATATCATTATTTAGGACATATCCAGAGCAGATTATAAAAGGAGAATGCAGCTGATGAGGCGGGTCAATGAACGACGCTGCTCAGCTCTTCCCTTATATGGAAAGGACTTTCAAGACGTGATAAAAATTTTCAAGCCAAATAAGGACGCCCCCTGGTCCGGGGGTTACATAAATTGTTTGAACGCCCTGTTTTCCAAAAACGTGGACGAGACGACCAGCTTCCTGTGCGACACTCTGTACAGTCCGGAGAGGCGTATCCAGCAATTAAAAGATATTTGTGATAGGTAAGTGATCAAATATATTTTCGGCATTTAAAAAATATCAATTTCCTCTCTTTTTTCTGCTATCAAGTAGAATACTGCTAATTCACGGTCTTGCGATTTTTAACTGTTACTTAATTTACAATTAAAGACCCCCTCACACGCTTTAGTTATTTTGCGCGGTTTTTACCGAACGGTAGAACTGTTCAGTTAATAATGTCAGTGTGTGTCCAGTCTAACTTTGCCCATTCGTTCAATATCTGTCCCCACCCGATAGTGTATCGACCAAATACGTTTAAAATAACGTATACGGAGGGTACCGCTTAAATTCCTGTCCCGATATTGAAGGATGGCTATAGAATTTCAATGCATTTCCTACATAAGTCTATCCTTGGTTTGCAGGAGGTTTGACTAAACAAGGATGAACCTATGTCTTAAAACCATTCGACTCGATTTTCTGTCCTCCTTCAATACTGGGACGTAAATCCTCTCATTGCTCTTATGGGGAGGCCGTCGTATATTTTATTTAAATGTATTTGGTATCGACATAAACCGCCCAGTTAGAATCAAGCTAGTGGCGCAAGCAGTTCTTTATATATTTTTTTGGCGTATTGGATCATCTTCTATTTCTTTCCTGGATTATGTTTTTTACCGCCGCCACTGCTAGCAGGTTGTTACTTGAATCCATTGTTCTTTACTATGGCTTAGATAAAATGAAATTACTAAAATTAGAGAGTGTGTGGAAGTTGCTTACCCGTGCTTTCTACAGTTAAAACTGAGCAAAATAACTGAAGTGTCTGGGCGCCCTTTTTAATTATAATTGTGTGCTTTATTACTTAAAAAAAATGAATGGAAAGACAGAATTGTCGCTATACGGTGGTCTTATTTCCTTATTTGACATGGTATCTGTGAAGAATACCCATGATAGTGAAATTGTAGCATCAGTTTTAAGTGGCAGTAAATAAAAATCAAGGGCAGAATCATTTCATGACAACAGAACAACCTAAACGTGAAAATTATTATAAAAAGTAAAATGCACATAGAGGTTATTTTCACAGGGCAATAGAAATGGTATTCGCAAGTATACCTGTGTATTTTTTAGCTCAGAACTCTAGTATGGGACCTAAAAAGATTCCCGTTTGAATGGGAGATCACTCATATAACTTCTTGTTTTCAGGTTTATATTTTATGTACCTGCAGTCAAAGCGCACGAAACGGAAATCAGGGTCTGGCATCCGCCTCCTAGCGAGTACTGGATGCGCAAAGAAGAAAAACAACTCATTCAGCGATTATTCTCCAAACCGGCAACGCCCTTGCATCATATTGCTTCAGCCATGGTCACCCAATTCCCCGATCCACGACTTATTCAATATGACTGTGGAAAACTGCAGACTTTGGACAAACTTCTTCGACATCTGAAAACGGAAAATCATCGCGTTTTGCTATTTACTCAGATGACCAAGATGTTGGATGTGTTGGAAGCATTCTTGAACTTCCACGGGCATATTTATTTGAGGCTGGATGGTACAACGAAGGTTGATCAACGACAGGTAAGAATATTAGTAAAAGAAAGTAGCCGTGACATCATTGCGATGTTCATTCGTCAAATATTTTGATGACGTGCGAGCGAAAAATATTTTATTGATTTTCTTATACATATGAGATCCTTAAATTTGAGCAACATTAATATAGTCTGTCCAACGAGAAGATCCTTGACAGTGATAGATGTGTCTGTCATTTTAATTTCATAGTAGTTTATTTTATTTTACAAAGAAATAAGCTGGTACAACTGGAACGCATAGCAGGAAATTAATATATGTATTTAAAATTTGACTGACAAGTAACTTCAAAATATTGTGAAAAAAACTGTATAAAACAGAAAAAATGTTATCGAGTTATTTTATTTAATAAAAAACGGTATGTGTTAATACAAAACAAACAAAAACAAGACACCACATACCAAAAAATATAAAAAAGAACTATTTCTTACTTTCAAGCTTTATGAAACTTCCCGCATTTATGATTATATTTATCAATATAACTTATGTACAAATACAAATTTGTAATATTCCGCAGGAATAAATAAAACAACATAAATAAAACAAACTATTTTATTAATAATAACACTTACCAAATTTTATACCTCACAGGTTGATTAATTAACTTTAATCTTATTTTCTTTAAACCAGTACCTTTTGACATTATTTTTCTGCAGTACTAAAATCCATTATTTATCTGTCGTGTGATGTCGATATTTTACAGCTACTCCAGTTTAGTATGTGTTTAGAGAGTGGTCCTTCTACCATATTCGAGATGCACTTATCTACGACGAGGTGGTATACGAACTTTATTGATAGTAACTTTATTGGTGTATCTGTATAAGACTTTCTGCCTGCGCAGCGAGTATTAACCATAAAACACACGTAATAACACGAATCAAAATGCATCATCTTCCAAAACGCAGGGTATTTGACAAAAGTTGTCACAAAATTATAACCTATAATTTCGCAAGACTTTGACAAACGTCAAAAATCTAAAGGCGAGTTCATACGCATCGGCGTCCGTTTGTCGTTCATCGTTCCGTCAAACCAATAAAATTGAAATACGATCTGTCATTTATGAAATAAACCAATAAAACTGGTTAAAAACAACAGGTGACGACGCATGACGAATTTATATTTAAACCCATCCATCGTTAACTTAAAAATTATTAGAAACTTATTTTAGTAAAATAAATAGATTGGTATGGGACGTCATCTACTTTTCTTCTGTCATCGTCTGTCGAAATCTTACCTGAGAAAAAAAAACAGTATAATTGAAAAAAAGTCAATATATGTCATATACATATCCCTGGTTCTTGTCAAAAGTGGTTCAGCCCTAACTTTTTTATGGTTTCAGTTAAAAAAAACGAGATTTGGTATGCTAGTATATGACATAAATTCGGATTGATTGACGTATTCAATTGTATAAAAAACAATTGAATACGTCAATGTTCGTCACTTCTTGTTTCACCGGAAATGACTACAACTTTTGATTTTTAAATGACATCCTCGGTATTCTTTTTTTACTTTATTCAATAGAAAATGACACTCTGAATAGAATGACCAGGGTTGTCAACTCTGGAAATTGGATACCCGCTAGATTACTACTAGCATATTAAAAACTGCTAGAATGCGCTAGGAGCCATATTGAACCTGAAATTGTACTTTTTCGCCTATTTTGAACCTTTTATTATGGCTTTCATCACCTGAGACAAAATTAATGCGACTTAGATTATAGGCCTAGGTACCTACTATAAGAATATATGATTATTATGCGATTATTGAGGCAAATTTTTATAAAAAATGGTTTTTTAGATATATATTAGTTTATATTGGTATATTTATTGAATTTTACTTAAATTTTATTCAAAAATTAGTAAACCGCTAGATTAGCGGGAAAACCGCTAAGTTAGCAACAGTGAGAATGACATGTCATATGTCAACTTTGACATTTTCTCATATGGTTTATTTGATATTGTAACATGCGGTTCATAATGATAATTTAACTCGAAATACCAAGTGTGTGGTACCAAATTATTCGTAAAAAATGTTTTTTCCAAATATGCTAATAAGCAGGGTTGGAAAAAATCATGATTTTTTTTTAAAAAATCAAAAAAATCAGATTTTTTTGATTTAAACAGATTTTTTTGATTTTAATTCAAAACAATATTTAAATCGGATTTCTAAATGACTAGACTTATTTCCAATTAAAGTCCTATCCTAAATGGCTAAATCTATACCCCGATACCGATAACATTAATAATTCTACGGGGCGTATCATTTTTCCACATCGGTCACCAATATATTCCGCAAAAAAAGTCGTTCGCTTCAGATCAAAAGAATTTTTTTTTTCAAACGTCTCAAAAGTATGAATTTTTGTCATTTAAACACCTAGACATAAAAATAAAGCACTGTTACGCCCGTTACGCCTAAGCTCAAAAGTAGTGATGGGCAAAACTGTTATTTTTAGATAACAGTTGAAACTGTTATAGTTATTTATAAAAAACAGCTTAAAATAACAGCTTAAAAATAACAGGTTTCTTTATTTTACTGCTAAATATCTGAAAGTATGAGGCGGTCACCGCCAGGCGTATTAACGCAGTTGCAAATTGCAACAATGACGTGCTCGGTGGTAATATTTCCAGGGTGTCAAAACATTTCTAAATATCGATTGTTATCTAAAATACCTCTCTAAAAACGGTGGTTGTTTACAAATAAGCGCTGTTTACAAATTGCGATATAAAAAAGCCAAAATTCCGCCACCCGTCTATACCTATACATTCCGATCTACCTACGCCCTGCCCCACGATCCGTGTAGATCCTGAATTGAGTAGCAGTGTACAGGGTGCATCTTACTCGACGGGCGAGAAGCTCTTAGTTATGATTTTACCATTTGCGGTCAAAAAATAACAATATAAGAAAATGTGTAGTATATTCTTCATAAGTAAACCAACTACACACTAGAGTTCGAATTTATTTTACACTTAAACTAGCGTGTACCCGCGACTTCGTTCGTGTCGAATTAATAATTTCTAATGGTGATGATAAAGCAAAACAAGAATTTCAATTAACATACAGACTGGATAAAATTTTCTCACATGTGCCAAAAATAAGCTTTAAACGTCGAGCAGTTTAAACAGAATCGTGGTTAATCAATTACTCAGCTTTTTGGAATACCCTGTATGATTTTTGAAAAAATGTCAACATATGTTAAAAAACAAAATAAATTATGCGTGTCCAGGCGTTTTCCCTGTTAGTCGAAAGACTAACCGTTTTTTAAATAACAAATATTGTAATATTTGAGGGGCGTTTTCACCCTGTTGGAATTTGAGATTCGAGAAACCCCTCCTTATCGAACCTCAACCCCACAGTCAATCCGTTTGCTAAAAATCAGCTTTAAACGTCAAGCAGTTTAAGCAGAATAGTGATTACTCAATGGTCATATTTTATGAAACACCCTGTATATATTTTTTAAAAATCTGAATATATGTAAAACAACATAATAAAATATACTCACCGGTTTTTAAATAAAAAATATTCTAATATTTGAGGGTAGTTTCACCCCCTTAGAATTCGAGTTTCGAAAAATCCCTTCTTATTGAACCTCTACACCCTAAAGTCAATCCGTTTTCCAAAAATCAGCTTTTTACGTCAAGGGCTTTAAGCAGGATCGTGATTAATCAATCACCAGATTTTTCAAAACACCCTGTATACATTTTTAAAAAATCTTAAAATATTATTCTGAAAATTTTTCTGAATAAATAAAGACCTAAATATTGAAACTTAATAAGTAAGTACTGAAACATACAGCGCCATAATATCTCGACCTCCGCCCGTTATGCTCGTAACAGGTTGAAAAACAATGTACTATCTAAAATAACTGATGCGTTATTCTCCAAACTGTTTCGAACCTCCATCGACAATCGACCGATGCAGCAGCGTTCCTTTCCCACTCCAATTATCTCGACCACCGCCCTGTTATGCTCATAACAGGTTGAAAAACAACGTGTCTAAAATGACTGCTTCTCCAACCCGTTGCGAGCCTCCATCGACAATCGACCGATGCAGCAGCTTTCCTTTCCCACTCCTGTTATCTCGACCGCCAGGCGTTATGCCCGCAACTGTTTCAAAAAACCTGCTTCTTTTATATCCTAAGCTTTTTTTATATCCTAACCTGCTTCCTTTATATCCTATTATTTTTAAGCGATATCGACCGAAGCAGCTACGTTCGCCGAACGCATTCCCCACTCCGTTGTCCGTTGTCTCGCCGCCTGTATCGATGGTTGACGAAATAACATGTTTTCCATCCATACTAGTTGTTTTTTGGAATTGCTTCGAGCAGCATAGAATTTCGTGACGGTGCAGAGCGCCGACTTCGTTTTTCGTTTTACGAGCGGCCGATCTCTACCTGTCGTTATTTTATATCTGTTATTTTTTAGAAGTAGTAACGGTTGCGTTATGTTATTTATAAATAATTGTTATAAAATAACAGATAGTTAAATAACAACCCATCACTACTCAAAAGTACAAAAATATATTATTAAACTGATATAAGTATCAAATTCAACGAGTGTACAAATTGTTGATCGATTACT
The DNA here is from genome assembly GCF_002938485.1 of Sitophilus oryzae. NCBI lineage: Eukaryota > Metazoa > Arthropoda > Insecta > Coleoptera > Curculionidae > Sitophilus > Sitophilus oryzae. Next base: position 1,772,794 of record NW_022147080.1, read on the forward strand.
GTTTACATTATTTGCAATGTTTGAAATTGATTAAAAAATATTTGTTATATTTAAAAAAAATAGTATGTTCTATTCGGATTAAACATGTACTTTTTATGCCTCCCTGTAACGTAGGAATAGCTTTACGATGGTCCTTCAAAGGTACAGCATCGTCAAAAAAAGTATAATTTTTGCTTCTAATAAAACAATACACTACATTATTGTTTGGAAATAGTCTATAAGTTGAGAATGTCAAAGTGTAAAGTACTTACTGTCGATCAAAATGTCGGTAGGAATTTGGAAACATACAACCGTGTCAAAAAAAAATATAAAACATATTTTCTGACAACGATTGTAGAATCTCGAGAATGAAGGTATAGGTTCTATATAAGAAGAACCTAGTTCTGCATTAGACTTTGCGAATGATATGTATTCGAACTTTCGAACAGCGAATTTTTGTCACTTATACATAAATTTTAAAATCTCTGCGTTTAGCGGTCTAATGAATTCACACGAAATTAGTTCAAAAATCGGTCCAACAATTAAATTGATGAATAGTTATTTTTATATAGTTTTATAACGTTTACAATTATTTTCGATTTATGATCAGTTATATCTGTTATAGAAATATTTTTTATAGTTTTCTAGGACACATTTTTATAACTTTTACAGTTATTTTTTGATTTATTATAAAGTTTCAATAAAATATTTCTTTTGATTTAAATCACATGATTAAAATTAAAAAAATCACATGATTTAAATCACGATTTAAATCATGATTTAAATCATGCCAACCCTGCTAATAAGCCACCCCATTCCATTTGAAATTGAGATATGATTAAAAATACAATTTGGTAATTAAAAAGTAGTATTTTTAACACAGCTATGGCACTCTAGATTTAAATTTAAACAACGATTGTTTTTAAAGTGAAAATATCAAAAGTTTTCATTTTCTATCGAATAAAGTAGAAAAATACCGAGGGTGCCATTTAAAAAGCAAAAGTTGTAGTCATTTCCTGTGAAACAGGAAGTGACCAAAATCAGTTAAATACTTCAATCAATCCTAATTTATGTCATATACTAACATACTAAATTTCGTTATTTTATCTAGACAAATAAAAAAGTTATAGGGGTGAGTAATATACCGAAATATTTTCGGTATATGCTGATTGATTTAGCAAAAAGTACATACTGAAATTGTAAAAAATTATTTTTGGTTTAAGAATTATGAAAAATATTAGCTGTTTAGATTACTAAACAACAAATAAATTAATTTCTGTTAATAACATGTTCTTACATTCTTTTAGGTGCTGATGGAACGATTCAATGGAGACAAACGGATATTCGTCTTTATTTTGTCAACGCGATCTGGTGGTGTGGGTGTGAACCTCACCGGTGCAGATACAGTTATTTTTTACGATTCAGACTGGAACCCAACCATGGACGCTCAGGCTCAAGACCGTTGTCACAGGATTGGTCAGACCAGGGACGTCCATATTTACAGGTCAGTCAATTTTAGTTGACGCAGTTTACTATACGATTGAAAAAATCATTGTTAATTTTTAATAAATGACATAGGAGTTTATTTTTTGAACTTACTATACGTTTATTATTTTTAGAGAAAAAAATTGAAAATTATTAAATGTTATGTCAATCATATAATATTTCGTTATTTTCTACGTTAATGCAATAATAAAATACAAATTATCAACTCTATGAAATTATCTCTTGATATTTTCGTCCTATATTTTTCTTTACTGTACGTGTTTGTTTTTGTATTTTAACGTTACGTGTTTTAAGAAAATGAATTGTCAGCTGTATGCTGTATAGTCTATAACGTTTCATGTCAAATTTAGTTTAAATACTACAGGGTTTTGTAGAAAATGTGATTTTTTTAATATTTAACGTCACTATTTCAAAACAATTTTCTGCCCTCAAATTAAGATTCGGAATAATTCAAATATACATTTTTACTTGATATCTGTTATTTATATAAAAATAAATTTATTTGCAGTCTATATTTTTTCAAGGTGATAACACTGGTAAATAATGAGTCATTCAATTACTGTTTTTTTTTGCAATATCATTTAATTGATGTGTACAAACAATGAGAAAGCATAACGTACATCTGAGTAATAGAAGAAAAAATATTAAATATTTGGTCTAAATATTTATACATGCACTTTTTTTTAAATTTAATGTCTTATTTTCTATTTAATATGTATTAATTCTTTTTAATCATTGAATAAAAAGACTAATGAAGGAGCTTATGTTAAATAAATTACTTAATTTGCACAATCACGTTTATCATCTAATCATTCATGAAATATCATACAATCGAAAAAACGGCGTAAAAGACGGCTGGGGAATGATCATCGTTAATAATTCGAGAAAAAAATATTTTTTAGAAATAGGTTTGTGTGACTGGAAAAGTTCTATCCTTTTTTTAATCTTTCTATAATTATTAGTGTCAATTTTTTAAAAGTTTTATGTCAGTTTTTACTTAATGACGTCTAGAGATTGACTCCGTTAGTGACGTAGAGATTGACCGTCTTTGACACCGTTTTTTTTTCGATTATACGGTATTTGCCCTCTTCCTTAATTTTTTTATTCAGTGACATTTTCTATATTTTTTTTTATTAGGAAAACTTCCTAGAAAAGTGTTTAATGATCTGATATTTAATCACTCATTTCTATATGGAAGAAAATAAAAGAGTACCTTTTCCAAGCTTACTATTTTCGTTTCTAAGTAGTAAAGATTGAATGTTACTGACATGAGCAAGTCTTCTTTATTTTAGGAAATAATTTATATTTCCTGTACGTTAAAATGTCTCTTTTCTTTGTTTATAGATTGGTTAGTGAAAGGACCATAGAAGAGAACATTCTCAAGAAAGCCAATCAAAAGAGATTGTTAGGAGATCTAGCCATTGAGGGTGGTAACTTTACAACAGCCTATTTCAAAAGCGTAAGTCCTTTTTGTTTTTATTTATTTACAATTTTTTTTAAATAAATATATATTTTTTTCTTTTGCAGACGACAATTCAAGACCTGTTTACTATCGATAACAGCGTGGAATCTGCAGCACAAAGAATGTCGGAAATCCTAGATAGCCGGAAAGAGAAAGTTGTAGTTAGTGAACCGGCAACGCCGCAAGGCGACGAAAAATCCGCTATTGGTGCTCTGGAAAATGCTCTGGCGGCTTGTGAAGATGACCAAGACGTTCAGGTATAATGTTTATTGTTATATAATTTTTCTCCTTAAACTAAAAATATTTAAGAAAAAAAAATTTGGTAGTTAAGTTATTCATTCAAAATATTTTTTGGCAGGCTGCTAGAACAGCTAAGGCTGAAGCTGTAGCTGATTTGGCAGAGTTTGATGAAAACATTCCTTTGGATCAAGAGCCTGAAAAAGAACCGGAAATCAGTAAAGCAGAACAGGAAATCAATAACATCATTGAAAAGGTAATTAATTATCTATTATTTTCAATTACATTTTAATTTGATTTATACAATTTATCAAAAGAATTAATTTTACAATTCCAAGGTCTTAACTGTTTTCTGAAACATATTTATTGTCTTGTAGGTATAATATTAACATACCGGGTGTTTTTCAAAAGTGGCTCTCCTTTCCAACTTTTTTATTTTTGCATATAAAATAATGAGATTTGGTATATTCAGTATATGACATAAGCGAGGATTAATTGACATATTCAGTTAGTTTTGTTCACTTTTTGTTTCTCCGGAAATGACTATACTTTCGTGCAGAATTTTATAGAAAATTGCATTCTAAATAGAATGACATTGTCATATGTCAACTTTGGACAGTGTCGCTTAAATAGTATTTTAAATGTCAATCTAGAGTGCCACAATCTTCAATCTAACGACAATTTGACTCGAAATACCAAGTATGTGGTACTAAATTATTTGTAAAAAAGCCTTCTCCAAATTATGCCATTAGCGTATTTGGAGAAGGCACCCTCGTTCTATTTGAAAAAACTTGAGTTATGATTAAAAATATGATTTGGATATCTTTAAAAAGACCCGAAAAACATTAGATGGCTTCTTGATTAAAAATTAATGGTTATAATACAGCTATGGCGTTATAGATTGAAATTTTGACAGTCTTTATGTAACTATCTCACGCAGCACAAGTCCTGATTTGTACACTTTGCATAAATCCAAGATATTAAAACATTATTTTTTGTTTCAGCTGTCGCCAATCGAAAAGTACGCGATGAAGTTCATCGAACAGACGGAATCCGCCTGGTCAGCCGAACAACTGGCCGCTGCTGAAAGACAGATCGAAGAACAGAAACGCGAATGGGAACAGAACCGGATGGCAGCCATGCGCGAAGAGGAGGAACGAAGAGCCAAAGAACTGGAACAGGAGAGCGAAATCATCACCTACACTCGCGAGGACGCCACCAACCAGGTTAGCACAAAAACTAAAAAATTAAACAGGTCTAGCAAAGCGCTCGTCAAAAAGAAACGCCTCAAACGGAAAATTCAGAACAAAATTTCTATATCGCAAAGACCTAAAAGAGTTCCTAATAGTTTTAACACACCAAAAATAGAAGATGAAGAAGTTACGTTGAAAGAGGATCTTAAAGAAGACAGTGCTATTTCAAATAATTTCGAAAGTAATGAATCTTCAATGGACAGTAACAATTCAGAATCTGATCTGGCTCTATCAGACTTAAAAGGTTCAAGTTTAAATAACTTTGTGGATCATAATTCGCCTAGAACGCGTTCCAGAGGTACCGTAGCTATAAATCTGTGGACCTTAGACATTAGCCCAATCCTTCCGGGCGTCAAACCTGTCAAAAATGCCAAAATTAACTGTACCGGTAAAGAATTACTAGAACATAAAAGGACTTCAAAACGAAGAAAATCTTTGTCGGATGACGAAACCAAACTTTCTGAAGAAGACAGTGTTAAAAAAGTTCGGAAACGAGGTCGACCTAGATTGGTAGATAATTCTGAAGAAGTATCTGAAAAAGATACGGATTCAGTTATTTCATCTCTTCCTGATGAAGATGATGATATAGTTCATACAGATTTAGTTGAAAGTACGGTTATAACAAACCACCATGATGAGGTTGATGAAAACTTAACAGAACCGGTGGAAAATTCTTCACCAAATAAAATATGTAAGATAGTTTTAAACGATATCATAGCAGATGGACATTATAAAATTCCCGAATCTAACAATCACACTGACGCTTTAGAAACCTCTAACCAAATTAACGAAGAAAAACTGAATTCTTTACTGGAAGTTACGGAATCGAACGGTTTGGCAACGCTTGAAAATGACAGTAGTTCCGCTCTAGTCGAAAACAATGACTCTGTTGACGGTTGTGACGAAATCGAAACGCCAAAAGAGAATATATCGGTGAATTTGGATAACGGTATCGAGGAGGATAAATCTGCTAAGCCGTTGTCGAATTTTAAGGCTCCCGAGCCTAGGAAAACTTACAGGAAATTTAATAAAAGCGTAAACAATCAGACTCTCGATTCTTGGATCACGCGGACGTCTACTTCGCCTAAACCTTTAAAAGACGAACCTATTAGTGAAAGCTCGAAAGAATCTGACTAAAACTTTCTAATAAATGTCTTGATTTTAGATCATATACAGGATTTTTCATGCAAATGGTTTGTTAAAAGTTTTTAGGATTTAATTTAGATTCAAATTTAAGGTTATTTCCCATTGTTCTTTTTTTTTCTAGTGAAATTATATACCGGGTGCGTCTTAAAAGGGGTTCATAACTTTTGTCTACAACTTTTGATTTTTAAATGGCACCCTGGGTATTTTTTTACTTTATTCGATAGAAAATTACATTCTGAATAGTATGACATATATGTCAACTTTTCACATTTGAGCATATTATCATTGAGCATATATTTGAAATTATAATATGCGGTTCATGACGAAAAATTGATTCAAATACCAAGTGTGTGGTATCAAATTATTCGTAAAAAAATACTTTTTGCAAATATGCTAATGAGCCACCCTCATTATATTTGAAAAAATTGAGATATGATTAAAAATACTATTTGGGCATCTTTTAACCGGTCAGGACAAGACGCTAAAAACATTAGACTATCAAATATATTTTTCCAAGGCTCCTTGATTAAACATTAGTGTTTTTAACATAGTTATGGCACTCTAGATTAAAATTTAAAATACGATTTTTTATTAAGTGAAAATGTCAAAAATTGACATATGATCTGTCATTCTATTCAGAATGTAATTTTCTATTGAATAAAGTAAAAAAATACCGAGGGTGCCATTTAAAAATCAAAAGTTGTATTCATTTCCGGTGACAGGAAGTAACCGAAAACAATTGAACACGTCAATCAATCCTAATTTATGTCATATACTAACGTACCAAATCTCGTTTTTTTATCTAAAAAAATAAAAAAGTTATAGGGGTGAGCCACAAATATGTCAACAAAAAAGTAAGGTTAGATCAAATTTGGAAAAATATATTATCATACGAAAAGTTAAATTTATTTTAAATTTTTTCCGTTGACGGATAGAGGTCAAAAATTTTCAGACGAAAAGTGGCCACAAAACTCAATGACCGCTCAACGGATGACGGATGACGGATGCATGAAAATCCACTTTAAAATATTTTTTAAAAGATGAGCAACATACATTTATGAAAAATATGCGTTGATGCTGAAAAATACTTAATTATCTTTCAAAAGAAAATGTATTTTTTTATATAAACGTCTATATTCTATAGTCTCTGTGCACCTGACAGTTACAGTTATTGTCTGTCATTTTTTGGATGTCGTCTGTCGAATCTTACCTGACTTGTTTGAGAGACTTTAAACTTTGGTACATGTGGTATAATTATGTATGCAATTTCATGTAGAATTCAAAAATATGGGGGGTATTCTATTTAAAAGAAACCAATTGACAGCCACCTAGTTACACCAGAAATGTGAAAACTTCAAATATTCAAATTTGTGTCAAAATTAAATCCTACCAAACTTTAAATAAACCAGTTTCGCGAAATAACCTGTATACTTTCGTGGATAAAGCTATAACCTTTAAATTATGTTGTCTTCATACATGTTAAGGTGCGTATTCATTATCCGAACGAACGAACGAATGAAAGTACGGTATATTTAGACGGGGACCGAACGCATGCGGCGCTTCGTTCGTTCGTTCGCTGGACCATCCGTTTCGAGTCGGTACATCAAAGGCGTTCGCCAACAAATGCCTCCGGTCTTCTCGTGCGGTTCTATCGTACGGTCCCCGTCCATACCACTAGCGAACATTCGTTCGTTCGGATAATGAATACGCACATTTAATGTGCGTATTCATTATCCGAACGAACGAACGAATGAAAGTGCGGTATATTTGGACGGGGACCGAAGGCATGCGGCCGTTCGTTGGTTCGTTCGCTCGACCATCCGTTTCGAGTCGGTACATCAAAGGCGTTCGCCAAGAAATGTGTCAGGTCTTCTCGTGCGGTTCTATCGTACGGTCCCCGTCCATACCACTAGCGAACATTCGTTCGTTCGTTCGTTCATTCGTTCGGATAATGAATACGCACCTTTACAGACATTTTTTTTATCCCTGTCATACATTTGTATTTTCTGTCTCTGTTAAAACCATCTTTAGCGGTTAGCGATAAATTTAAAATAGACAAGAAAAATACCAGTATATTAATAGTAGCATGCTAGAGTCTGTCCAACGAGAGAATACATGACAGTGATAGTTGTGTCTGTTATTTTAATGCACACGTAAACTGTATTTTCTGCATTTATTGGATATCATGACAGCACAATGCTGACGGTGTATAGCCTAGTTTTATAAAGGCATTTATAAATTCCTGGTATAATATCAGGAATATACCAGTTTATACCAGGTATTTTGTGACAACATAGTTATTTGGACAAATCTTTAGGAATATAGCTGTATCCACGAAGTATATACGATCTAGGGCCTCCCTAACTGTATATACATAAGATATTTGATGTGAATACGATGTGATATATAAATATAGTTATCCACTTTGTATATACTAAATTTAATTATTCTTAGTTTAGTTTTTTTACAGGATTATTGATTTTTACTATGAGTAATTGTAAATTATACGGTGTGAAAGTGTACATGTCGCGTTTAATTTAAAATTCGAAAAAAGCATAATTTTCACGATCGGTTAACAAAATATTTAACTTTTTTAGTCATTGTTGTTGAAAACTGTATTATAAATATCATTATATCGGTGTCTCGTTACTTTCCTTTATCTCTTTTCTTATTCTCTTATTAAAAGTATCATTTTTTTATAGGAATGAAGATCTATAAAGAGATTACGTTAATAGAAATGTGGTGCTGTTAATTATAATACAGGGTATAGATGAATAAAGTGCAAAAAAATCTGAAATTAAATATTCCTAAACCTACTATGACGTTGTTTTTTTATTCCAGCACACGTTATATAAATTACTACGTATTTGTAAATTCTTTTTATAAATTTATAGGAAATTAAAGTAAAAATAATTAAATTTTGATCTGTTTTTTTTTCTGATTAACTTATAATTTCGTCTGGAACATTATAATATACAGTTGTATGTTTTTATATATCGTATTCCATCTTTTTAGATCTGTCATTCGCTTATTTATTTTGTTGGCTTCTTTATGAAAATTATATTTGACGCGGACACGCTTATGAACAGGGAGGGTAACTGGCATCTCATTTTGTACATATATATTATTATTTTACACACCCAGTCTCGTATTTGTTATCTCTCCGATTGTAAATTTGAAATTTATGTTTGGGCATTGTAAGTAAAGTCAACAGACCGAAAAGTTCCATTTTCTTATACTGGCCATGTACATATGTATCGAAATAAGACTAGTATAATGACGTAAAAAAAAGTATATATATAAAAGAAATAAAGAAGTTCTCTTGCAAATGTGCTCGTGTTTTTTTTATTCGTTTTGGGGGAATGGGACGCGGGTTTTGGTGCCTCTTTGCTCAGATATGTCCGCAGCAGTGCAGGGCACCAAAACTTTGCCCGCTGGACATGAGCAAGGGGGCTTCTTTATCAAAACCTGCGACCTTTTCGACCATACACCATTTTATATCCTTTTAATCATATAAAACATATACAGAAATCAATAAAAATTGGAGTGTGCGTTATCAAAGACGTCGAAACTTTTACCAACTTAAATTTCAAATAAAAATTCGTTTTAAATTTAGAGCGCACTTCCTTTTTCTTATAATCTATTCCCTGGCTTTATGTTGGAAGTCATGGCAAATATTGCTGGTTATCACATGATTATTTTTTTGTAAATCTGATATGTCATTTTCGATTTTATTGTTTTTTTTTTCTAATGTCACATTTGTCATTTTTATTTTTATTTCTTTGACAAATTTGAAATCAAATCTGCGTTTTGTTTAGTTAAAACTGCGATTTTCATTGCAATAAAATGTCAAAAATACAAAATAGTCGGAATCAGCAACTTGCCTCGTCTCTATTTATTATTTTTAACAGGAAAGAAGTCATAGGCTAGTCCATATTGCTGTTAAACTGCGTTAGGGAGGTCAAAATTGGTATTGTTGCTGGAGTTCTAAAGCTTTTATTGAAAATACATAGATTTTTCAGCGTGCTTCAACTGCGTTCAATATCAGCTTACAGATGAGTAGAATATCTCAAAAAGTGAAGAACTGATGTAAACCAATTAGAACTTAACATTTTTTAGCTTTTACCCAGAAATTTTGCCAATAGCTTTATTTAATTAGAATTTGTTAAATCTTCGCTTGTCTATGTATTGCCTAAAATTGAAGTGAAAAATCGGTGAGAAAATACTCAATTTGTCACTTGTCAAAAGCCAAAGTAAAAAGCTAGCCCTGACAACATTGCGACGTGTATTCGTCAAACGTTTTAATTACGTACACCCCCAAATTTTATTGATTTTCCTATACATAGAACCCTTTAAGTAAGGCAAAACATTACAGGATTACTCAATTTATAAAAAATCGTTACTAAAAAAAATTAAAAATATTGTGTGAATCAAATAAAAATTTAATGAGACATCATCCCTTAAAATGGTTTACCTTACTTATTTACCACTCTGTATAATTGTGAAACAGTGTTTTCTAAGGTAAGTATCCTCATTTAATACTTCAAGGTCGCAGGTTATGGATGAAAACAAAGTACTTATGGATGTTTGTATATTTGTTTTCAGGTATGGGTTTCTGATAACACCATGGAACAAATGCCGGTAAGTAGTGTGCAATATTATAGTTTCCTTCTTCCAGTGCCGGCTCGTAAATACTTTTTAAGGATACAAAAATAAATATAATCGCTGCAAAACTCACTATGTCAGTATCTTTGTTTATTCTAATGAATTTATTAAAATTACAGTAGTTGACGTAGCGCGGTTATTGTACAAACTATAGGCTTGGTACATTCTCCGCCGGTGCTGCCACCATCAGAGAATACCATTAACCGACTTAAACATACCACGACTTAAACATACCATCATACCAACAACCGACTTAAACAAATACATTCTAAAAGTGTTAGGAAGTATCTCCTCTTCTTACAGTGCCATACTCTATATAGAGCGTCGGCTACCTCTCGCATGTACTTGTGATGTGTGTCATCAGTGTTTCACAAGTACACGGGACCTGCAGTTTATTACCGAAGCCGAACGGCATATTTGAGAGGCTGTACAAGGCAAATATACTCAAGGTGGTTAGGAAGTATAATTTGCGAAAATTCTAAAAAAAATAAAAATCAATATTTTAATATTTTCAGAAGGTCTAACTTGTAATTTATTATTCAAGCTAATAAAACTTTAGATCCGTTCAACTACGGTAGCGAGCATAGTTTTACGCACCGGTTTTGCTAGTGGGGACATAACTGAGGCTATTTAGGCTGATTATGTAATGGGCACTTTGTTTACTTACTTGCTTTGTCGAACTGACTGAATCTATTTTTGCTTTTGATCAAATCGTTGTGGGGAAGCTAAGAAGCAATGTTGTTCCGGGAGAATTGTATTGTAATTGCACCAACTTCGCAATTACGCCCTACTTTTCGTGTTGACATTTTTTCGGCAATTTTATTATCATCTGAAATCTTTGAATAAGAAGACTAAGGAAGGAGCATAATGCTATCCATGTATTCATGCATGGTGGGCGGAAAAAGCGCCATAAAAGCACTCTAGGGTGGGGATCCTTGACAGTTCTGTTTGACGATTCATTTGACACATTTGAATTTGATTTGAAATTTTGTGGATTTGTCAGTCTTTACGGAGCTTATTTTATGTTATTTATTATTTATTCTACTACTGATAGTTGTATAAAGGTAGTAAATCTAGATGGAAATTGTGGCAGCACTTAAATTAACAGTGACACTATCGCGATTTATCGAAAAAGACTCTAAAATAGTTGCTTGTGTAGCGTGCGGTAAATCTCGGCAAAAATTGAGTGAAATAATGGAACAACTTTTCGCTAGTAAGTGACTATATAATATACATACGTGTGGTAAATCAATCATTTATGAAATTCACTTAAATTAACTAAATTATATATTTTTCTTGCATTTTAGCTTTTATTTATTACTTGTCAAAGATTAGATGTCAAAGAATTTAGATACGTTAATTTGACTTACCTGCTTCAGTAGTGTATCGGATGTTTGTGGTAATAAATACTTATTATAACTTATCTATTTTTATTAGAATTATATATTTTTATAACAATTTTAATAACTACCAACATTTATTTACAACGTAAAATAAAACAACAAATTATTGAGTCTACCGCACGTCTACCCTACATCATAGTTTTACATTTTTTAAATAAAATTAGAACCACACTGATAAACCGGAATTTAAGTCGGCCATATTTGAGGCCCATCGCGGTGTACCTAAGATTTTTGATATGCTCCTTCCTTAGTCTTCTTATTCAAAGTCTGAAATTGTCACAATACAACGCGAAGCCCAAAAGTAAAAACCAAAATAATTAAATATTTATGACATAGCCACATTTTTAATATTACTTTGATGCGATCAACATGAACGGTAACCGGGACTGCGTGAAATACTGGTCCTGAAAGTTCTGATTTCTACCGTAGCGAGCGCTGCTGTCGAAATTTTAAACATCAACTGAAATGCACCAAGCCTATAGTAGGTACTGCAAAATCCCTGATGTAAGAACATATAATTTTAAAACAGAGATCTAGGGAAGGGATTTCTATAGAAAAAGTATTTAACTTTTTTACACTTTAACACTTTAGTGCTGTGATTTGCGCTGCTATTTGTCGAAATCGTGTATTCTTTCGTTTGGCCGACTATATAATTATCGAAATGTATAAATTGTTACTTTCATAAATAATAAAAAAATAATTGCCTAATCTTAAACAGATGTGGTGTCCACCAACTCCTCCCCAGCAAGATACCGACGTCTACATGGACCAAACCATGTCGTTCCTCTACGACAACAATGTCATGTCTGAGTCTCAACTGCCGCCCATTTACGTCAAAAGAGAAACTAAACGCCGACTAGATCCATCCTACGGTATAGACTGCAGACGCCCGTTGAAAATACCTAGAAAAGAGGAAGTCTCCAACGCACCGAAATCTTTGTTCCATTCACCGGCCCTGATGAAAATGAGACGCGATCTCAAACTTCAGAAATATCAGAGGGGTTTGATCAGACCGTCACTAGCGATACCTGGGAAATCTAGTTCAAAAAGTTCTGAGCACTCGTTGTACCACAACTGGACGATTCACGAAGATATGGCTCTTTTGAAGGTGATACAGACCTTTCAACGTTTGCCGCTGGACTTGATTGTAACAATGCCTGGGCAGACGCCAAATTGGGATTTCGTAGCTGATTATGTCAATTCTGTCTCCGTTACGTACAGGTCTGCCAAACAGTGCAGACAAAGGTAAGATGGTGTTTTAAAAATATGTCTTGAGTAAAATAATCAAGGATGGCTTAATATACATTTTATATTATTTACCGTTCTCTTTATTTTTTCTTTGGATTTTATACTTTATGATCTGTCAGTCAACTTCAACAATTCGTGTAATTCTTAAAAGTTTCTGGTCTAACTTTTTCCGGTTTTTCAACAAGATCAAACAACATTGATAAGTTGTTCTTCCTATTTCCTCCTTTTGATGAAGCTCTCATTCAGAACCTTGAATTTAGTGAATTTCTACAGTGAAGCTTCATTCAGAACCCCGCACTTTATGCTTTTGAGTTTACAATAATTCACAATGTGTAATAAACAACTAAAATTAATAAAATATTCTAGCAACAGCGGTAACCAGTTATATCCAAAGAGAAAGTCTAATATTTAGTTTATAAAACAATAACCTTTTGATTTTTAACCACAATTTCTCTTGACGGAAGATAATCAGAGGACAAAATGACATTCCTCGGAAATTTTGAAGTATAATTAGTGGAAAAGTTAAAAGTTTGATAACTTTCTACTAATTGAAAATTACTACCACTAATTTTTACGTTCTGAATGCTTACATTGAAATTAGAGGAACGAACTTCTACGCTAATTGAAACCACTAATTTATTCCACTAATTGCGAGGTTGTGAATGAAGCTCGACTATCAGGAGTTACTGTAGAATTTCCTCAATTCCTTTTTATACCTCTAAAAAATTTATATTATTTTATACCTCTAAAATGTTTATTGTTTTATAAGGTTTTATAAGCTAATTTTCAGCCTTTCTCTGTGGGTACCGCAAGCTGTCGCTAGGATATTCTATTAATTTTAATTAAATTTCTCTACCTACTAATGATCGCAAATTCTTAAGTAAAAAGTATAATTGAAACAACTAATTTCGGGTTTCTGAATAAGGCTTTATACTTTAGACTTAGAGTTTTCAATCATTGAAAATGTTAAAAAAATCCAATTAAAATTGATAGAATATTCTAGCAGCAGCTTGCATTAGTCAGTTGATTACAAGGAAAGCTAATAATTAACTTATAAAACAATATACTTTTTTATTTCTAACCACAATTTCTAATGACAGATGATAATCTTAAGGCCAAAGAATGAAATGGAAAAAGTTAAAAGTTTTTTCAACTTTTTTTAATAATGAAAAAGTACGACCACTAATTTTGAGGTTCTGAATGTAGTACAAACGCTATTTTTTGAGCCTACGTTCCCAAATGTATCTGTTATACAAAAATACTTTTTTAGGTATGAAACTCATCTGATTCACATCGAAGAAGGCAAATACGCAGCCTTGGATAACGCGATGCGCAAGAAGAAAAAATCTGGCCAATTACAAAAGGTATCTTTACCAAATAAGTCCAGACCTTCCATGCGCACGCTCCAGTTATACAACCAGGACAACAACGCCACGTTCACACAGCTATTGGTTGACAGATACGATATTTTGAAATCCATATCGAACAAGCGCATGCCCACTACAAGGACGGTAGTGAACAATCCTTTGATGAACAAAACCAAGAGCTCGCATGTGCTTAAGGAGTGCGGTATCGACTTGGAACACCCTATATCTCCGGTAGAGGTGGCAGCTAGACGAGCTGAGCGTATAGCTAAAGAGAAGAAAACTGTAACTAGCGAGCAAATGGCAAAGCTGCAGCTGATGAAACTAGCTAATCAGCAGAATCAGGCGTCTTCTTCCACAGCTTCTACGTCAAATCAGACGTCACAGTCTACTTCGGGAGTACCTGTAGTGGCTATTTCCACGACGCAAGTTGTGGTTTCACAGTCACCTGTAGTGGTTACTACGACTGCAGTGGCGGCGACTACACCAGGGACCTCACCAAGTAAGTTGAAATATACGGTTCTGGTCATAGTACGAGAACTAGCAACGTCTGGAAAACAAGTATTTTAAGAAAGCTGGCTCTTTAATATATCTTTTTCTATGCTCTCTGGAACAGCGGGCAGGCCGTCTGGCTGCCGATAGACGTGTTCACTGCTGCGCATTGAAAGAAGTTCCCATATTTTTATTTAGTCCTATAAATTCTAGTATTGAATATAAATCGAACAAGTCTCCTTAGCGCGGCGCGAAAACTTTCCGCCTATAGAGTGAGAAGTCCAGAGTTCAATACCGGCTCGGGGTAGACTTTTTTTTTATTTTATTTCTTCTTATATTCTGATAGTAACGTATTAAATAATTCTGGTGATTAAAAAAAACAATTATTTAATAGTTTACTAGCAGAATATAAACGAAAATAAAATAAATAAAAGTTTACCCCGCGCCGGTATTCAACTCTGGACTTCTCGCTCTATAGGCGGAACGTTTTCGCGCCGCGCTAAGAAGACGTTCGATTTATATTCAATACTAGAATTTAAAGTGTGTCACACTGTAATTACTATGTCGTCCTTTATTTTAGGTACATTGAGAACTCAAAAAATAATCGCATCACCTCTTCAGACTTCAACTGTTGTTTCTGGTCTGAGTCCTGCGCAGCTTCAAGCTGCCACCCAGCGGCTCATAGTGACAGCTGGTGCGGCAGGCCAAGCAAAAACCGTCGTTGGCAATGCTGGAGTATCCGGTAAACAGTTGAGTCAAGCTCAGCTTCAACTGATTCGACAGGCATCGCTTAAGTCTCATTTGAGAATAGCGAATAGTTTATCTCAAGTATGTCTACAGAGAAATCAATATAGGTTAGCGTGCACGTCATCAAAGTCCATTCGTCATATATTTTGATGACATGTACACCAACTTTCATATATAAAACAACATCAAAAAAGAACGGTGTTTTCTAGAGGTTTTTATTTTAGGTTGGCAAGACTTCCACTGTAACCATTGGCGGACAACAAGCAGTGGTACAGTTCACGCAGGCTCAGCAACCAAGAGCTCAGTTTGTTAGGCAAGGCACGGTCACTGTCGGTGGGAAAGCAGGCGTGACAAGAACTGTCACTGACAGTGAAGTGGCGCAGTTACTCAAGAAGCAGCATCAGCTTCAGCAACAGAAGCTTGCAGCTGCTGGAAACGCACATGTTTGTCAAATTACAACTGCAAAATCGATGTTTTGTTATTGACATTATTTTTTAGGCGGGTAATTCAAGTGGGGGTGGTACAATTCACGGGTTGTCGCCTCAAGTTTTTGCGCAGGCTATTCAGCAAGCTAGTAGTTCCGGTACTCAGGTAGCTACATTGGTTAAAGCTGTTCCTAGTTCGTCAGGAAGTAAGTATTGTTTAATTAGAACATTAAACGATGTAATTTTTTCAAAACCAATATTTACGAAGATAGTTTTTGTTTAAAATACACGTAAACATCCTGTGGGCACTAAATTATAGCAATAATTATCGTATTTCTAGCGAGTCAAACCGTAACGATACCTGTAACAGGAGTTACACTTACCACTCCCGGTGCCAAGACTATAGCTCCGCCCATCAAATGCACTACGCCCCAATTTCGACAGATGCAAATCCAACAGCAGCTCCTGGCCCAAAAACGACTGGCAGCAGGTCAGAAGTTGAGCATAGCCCAAGTAGGAGGCAAAAGCAACGTCCAAACTCAACTGATTGTGGGCTCGAAGCCTCTGTCCACCGCCATGACAGTTCAGCAATTCCAACAAGTGATCAGGGCTCCGCTGAACGTTTCTCAGACTCCTGTGGTTTTAGCAAAGGGTACTCCAAGGGTTATACCAGTTAATACTGGGCAAGGCACCAAGCAGACTATTCAGGTTAGGCTTGAAACTTTTTTTTTGTAATCCTTATAGCCTACATGTATAAAATAGTTAGCTTTATTCTTGTTGGAAATATATGGCGACATTCGATTCTTCTTATTAATTTTTGATATTTTATGATACTTAGGTTGTGGCAGCTACATCGCAAGGTCTGGGTGCTGCTCTTAGACCGCAAGGTGCCACT
This sequence comes from Sitophilus oryzae, assembly GCF_002938485.1. NCBI lineage: Eukaryota > Metazoa > Arthropoda > Insecta > Coleoptera > Curculionidae > Sitophilus > Sitophilus oryzae. The sequence goes on from NW_022147080.1 coordinate 1,789,616, forward strand.
ACAATAGCCGGCATAAAGCTACAGGGTGCTACGAGTACGTCTCAGCAGGCTCTGTTATCTCAAGTGTCTGCCGCTTTAAGTCAGAGTGCTGCAAGACAGGTATGTTTATTATATTCAGTAGTTTTTTTTTGTCTGAAATGTTTACAAAAATTACCGCTACATATTTCTTACTGTTACATTTTCATAATTATTTTTCCTCTTACTAAATATGTTTAATATGTTTAAATATCAGCAGTTTTTTATTTCTTATTATTTAACTTATTTTTTCTAAATTAAATATCAATTTTTGATTAATTTTTATGTCAATTTTTAATAAATGACATACCATATCGGCAAGAGACAGTTTTGGGTCGGTATGTCTAGGAGGCGATGTCAATCACTATGGCGACACAATCTTTGTACACATGAAAATCGGCATCCAAAAGCAGACCTTGCCGATCCGAATGTTCGTCCAACAGAAATTCTCATTCAAAAGGCTACTATGACATCGTTTTTTTAAATCGTACTTCATTTTTGCTACAAACGCCTATGGTAAATTGGGAGATAAAAATTACACTCTAAAATGCCCATCACTGGTTAATATTTCATTTTTTATTTTTTTTTATTTTGTAATAACCTATACAGGGTGAGTCTTAAATAAGTGCAAATATTTTCAGGGCTGTTAGATTTCGATAAAAGAAACATATTTTCTCTTTACCTTTTTTCAAATAGGTTCAAAATATCCAAGATATTTTACTTTGAAAAAAAAGAAAACGATTTTTGCTTATTTTAGAGCCACTGGATATTTTCTTTTTGTAAATTTAATTATCTAAGTTTTTTACTTAACTAAAAATTAAAAACATTTCCAAAATTTTTTTGAAATAATTCCAAATTTTCAAAAAACTCATAGGCGTGTTCCTGGGTTGGAAGAAGGCTTTACTTAAACTGCCATTAAACGGGAGCTTACTAAAATGCCGTTAATAGGTATGACGTTGATGTGACGCACTTGACGGCTTTATGAAATATAGGAATTTTATAAGGACTAACCAACGCTATCCACCCCACCAAATAACCAACGCAACTAACCTCGGCACTGATAAAAAAAATATAAAAAACAAATATAACTTAGTAAAAACCAACCAACCCCACCAAATAACCAATGAATTAACACCCTCCAAATAACCACGCTAACCAACCCGCCAAATAACTAAACTAATCTACCAAAAAAAAAATAAAAAAGTCTTGGTCGGCGTGAGATTTGAACCACGGACCATTCGCTCACGAAGCGATAGCCTCAGCTACGGAGCCACAGGTGCTCTTGCAAAATGCTTATACCCAGGCATTACTTTTCGCCTAAATGAACGACGTCACAATATCTATTAACGGCATTTTAGTAGGCTACCGTTTAACGGCTGTTTAAGTACATCGTTGGAAGAACACGTCTATGAGGTTTTTACATTAAAGAAAAACCAGAAAAAATCCAGTGCTTCTCAAAATTTGAGCGAAAAATCATTTTTTTTTGGAAATTTTCAAAGTAAAATATCTCGGTTATTTCGACTTATTTGAGAAACGAAATAGAAAGAAAATATGTTTCTTTTATCGAAATCTACCGGCCCTGAAAATATTTGCATTTATTTAAGACTCGCCCTGTATAGTCTGTTCAACGAATCAGAGATTTCGACACACATTTCCTTTAAAAAAATGACAGAAAATACAGTTTGCCTGACCAAACCAAACCAAACTGTCACTGTCAGGGATCATCTCACTGGACAGTATATAGCTTAGGTATTCTGTGGTTTCATGTTATAAAAAGAATATCGAATTATATGTATCATGGTAACTTCCCGGTTCCCGATAGATCACCGAAGTTAAGCGACCTTAGACGATGGGAGTGGATGGACGGGTGACCGTCTGGAAACTTTGTCGTGCTGTTTACCATCCAGATAGCCCCAGTTATATTCCATATAGCAAGACCGGTGCGTAAAATTATGCAGAACATACTTCATACCGTAATTGAAGCAGCCAACATGTTATTACTCAATTGTTAATTAAATTACTAAAGAGTTTTATTTGTTTGTATAATAAATTATTATACACGTCAGACGTTAGACGGTCCCTGTGTATGGACGGCTGACCGTCTGGAAACTCTGTTGTGCTGTGGTTTCATGATAAGAATGTAAAATCTATTGACACCACTGCTCGTTCAAGCCAGTTCTAGGCCGGATGAAGTTGGATATCTCGTGAGTAACTCACCAAGTCGGTAGGCCATTTGCAATGATTTGGCCGAGGACTGCGGTTCGAATTCCGCATAAACAAAGTAGGCCTCGTGCAGATTAGCCTTAGCAGCAAAAAGGAGACAATAGAGAACAACGGCGCAGACTACAAACACGTAAACGTTTACGTACGCCTGCGCATTTCTTATGTTTTTTATTTTTTATACACGTAAAAGATTCTTTACGTCTACGTATATACCTAAGTATATAACTTAAAATACTTTACTTTTACTTGACTTTTTACAAGAGGGACGTTATCATTTCACTGTATTTTTTTTCCAGAATAGTCCAGTTCGAATCCAGACTGCCAGTGGCCAGCCGATTGTCGCCGTGACTGTACAGTCTCCGTCACAAGCTGGCCAATCGCCATCCCCAAATCCCGATCAAGTAAGTAGGTTTTTGAAGAAATAACCTGCTAGAACGGAAATAGCCACTTGCTTGAACATTTATTCTTTTTGTGTACGTCTTACCCTAAATGTGTCATCCCAATTCCAGCTACCATGTAGAATGTGTTTTGTCATACCCAATATTTTTGTTGAGAGTTTTCTGAGACATCTGTATATTATGTATATACTTTATAAAATTTATTTTTATAATCGTCAATAACTTCAGTAAAGCTCGCACTGAAATGTTATTTCTATACCTATTATGACGTCTTTTTTTTCTGTATCAGTTGGAATTTTTGTTTTTATCGTGTTAAAATCTGTAATTAATTCAAATTATAAAAGAATACTGAAAACTGAATTATCAGAAATATGTTTTTCGTATAAATATTCATTACTACACAAGTGCGTAATGAATATATGAAATTATAATAAAACATAATTATACAGGGTGAATTAACGATAAGTTATCTATTTTCTTTGTTTTGATAATTTTGAAAAAATGTTAAATATAGTCTGTCCAACGAGAAGATCCTTGACAGTGATATATGTGTCTGTCATTTTAATTTCAAAGTAGTTTATTTTATTTTACAAAGAAATAAGTTGGTACAACTGGAACGCATAGCAGGAAATTAATATATGTATTTAAAATTTGACTGACAAGTAACTTCAAAATATTGTGAATAAAACTGCATAAAACTGAAAAAATGTAATCGAGTTATTTTTACTTACCGAATTTTATACCTCACAGGTTGATTAATTAACTTTAATCTTAATTTTTTTAAACCAGTACCTTTTGACATTATTTTTCTGCAGTAGATACTAAAATCCATTATTTACGACGAGATGGTATACGAACTTTATTGATAGTAACTTTATTGGTGTATCTGTATAAGGTATAAGACTTTCTGCTTGGGCAGCGAGTATTAACCATAAACTGCTCTGGGTTCTACAGTTAATTTTCACTCGATTTTTCCTCCACTTGACTTCAAAAGACACAAAACTCACGTAATAACACGAATCAAAATACATCATCTTCCAAAACGCAGGGTATTTGACAAAAGTTGTCACAAAATTATAACCTATAATTTGGCAAGACTTTGACAAACGTCAAAAATCTAAAGGCGAGTTCATACGCATCGGCGTCGGTTTGTCGTTCATCGTTCCGTCAAACCAATAAAATTGAAATACGATCTGTCATTTTTGAAATAAACCAATAAAACTGGTTAAAAACAACAAGTGACGACGCATGACTAATTTATATTTAAACTCATCCATAGTTAACTTAAAAATTATTAGAAACTTTTTTTAGTAAAATAAATAGATTGGTATGGGACGTCATCTGCTTTTCTTCTGTCATCGTCTGTCGAAATCTTACCTGAGAAAAAAAATAGAGTATAGGAAAGTTGTAATAAATGTTAAGATACTCAATTCAACATTATTTTTCACTATACAGCTTTTTTTTTAAACTGTGAAAATATACAGGGTAAGTCTTAAATAAATTCAAATATTTTTAGCGGTAGTAAAAAATAAATTTGAAAATTTGGAATTTTTTTATTTTTTTTATTTTTAGATATATCGATGGATATATCGATATATGGAGAAAATCTCATTCCTAGTTGCCTTTAAAAGACATGTTATATTCGTCACATTTTTTGAAACACCCTGTGTACTCAAAAATAATTTTAAAATGTGTCTACCTTTCCTAAAACTTCTTTCTATTTAACATTTTATCGTAATTCTCAAAAAACAAACAAAATAATGAACTTTAGTCTATCATTGGCTCACCCTGTACATTAAGAATAATCTTTTTTACGCGTTTATTATAATTATAGGTGTTTATTATAAGTTTGCTACGACAACCCTTATACCATTTCCTATTCCCTTATATATTTATGTTAATATATTTAGCAAATTCTTTCTCTGTAAATATTAAACGAATTTAGTTTCTATCAAAACTATAAACTGTGCTGTGATATTGGAAACAATATTAGACGATGTTTTCATTAAATAATAGTATTAACGATATATTAATGTAGGTTCATGTAATATGTTTTCATTATTTTTTTTATTTAAGTAAGTGATTTATATAGGCATCGGCAAATTCTGTTTAATTTTAGGCAAATAAAAATTCAGTTTTTTGTATAAAATGTTTTGTTTTATTTTTTTTTTCTGTTGAAACTTGCCTGCTTTTTACCTGAGTATAACTGAAGATTATTTTTTCAGCAGGAGTAAAGAATCTTCTAAAGAAGAATATAAATAAATGTACATAATAATTTTATTGTTAATAAAATACGATAAAGCGCACATGTTGTTTTATTTACCTGAAGTTCAGTAACCTGGCGAAAATTATAAAAGTAAATAGGTAGTGTAAATTTTAGTTATATACTAAGGAAATATGTTATATATGATCTATAAGGTCGCGGTGATTAACTCCCCTCCTAAACATTCTACATTCTACAAGGAAATATGTTACATACATGTTTATATTAAGTAAATTTCTCTTTTTAAAGTGGTTTTTTACGTTTAAAAATATATAATGTAATATGCTAAAGTGCTTAAAAAAATAGAAATAGGTGTATGTTTGGTTGCATAAGATCGTTTAAAGAATTTAGCATTTGCTAATGGAAGATAAATCAGTGTCATGATGCACTACTGTTGCCAAGTCTTCAATTATTTCTGAAATTGTTGGAAACTACTTTTTTCAGGAATGAATGAATAAAAAATTCTTAACGTAAAAAACTATGTTTTTGTAAGATAGGTTTTTACGTTCTCTATGAACGTAAAAATTCTTTAAAAACACCATTAACTGTTAATGACGGTTATTAAAAAAAATATATTTTTTAGTATATTTGATATCACAGATAACATAATTATTTAATTAACAAGATTATGTTATCTGTGGTAATATGTATTTTTTATTTCGTGTAAAATCGAAATTTAGAAATGTAAAATACAAAATCAATTGTAATAACCACTGAAAACGTAAACATTCATATATTTTCTGATTGTAATAATTCAAAAACATCTGTATTCTGCTTTTAAAATCACTTATTATGAAATTTAATAATTTTGCTGTCCATTACCTAATGTTGACAACTTAAAACCAATCGGAAAATTTTTTGCTGATAAACAGTGGAATTGGCAACGTCGAATTTTCATCTTGTCTCAGCTGTGAAAATCAGTTCAGTGTCAAAAAGCACCCCAAGTGGTTTGTTCGTCGTCCTGTTCAGAAAATTTATAACCTAGCGTGCTTTTTGTTTACGTTGTGTAATATTTAGATAAACTGTAATTGTGTGTCGTTGTCCCTTAGAACAGAAAACAACAATCGACAGAGAACTTCTACAATCTTCGGTGAGTACCATAGTATTCGTAGATTTTCATTTTATTTCCATGAAATATTTTTTTACAAAACTACTAACAATATTATTCTTGATAAATTTAAATAGTACGCGTTGTTTATTAAAATTTTACAAGCACTCTACGTGATTTTCGAGAATTAAATAAAAGTAATTTCATTATGTACTAGACAATCTAACGGTTCTATTATGTAGTTCGTGATCTATTTACATTTGCCAAACATTAAGGTTACTTTTGACAAGTGAAATTTTTTTTTCGATTTTTTTATTATTTTAGACTTTGTTTCCAAGGAAAGCGAAATGTTTTTTATATATTTTTAAAGGTGATAGTTTGATTATAATGATATATTAATTAGGATGGAATAATTTTATTAACAGTATATTTTAATCTCATTTTTTATCAATGCACTTATTGCATTTTTATGGATTCTATCTTCCTGTAAAGAAATTGTGTGGTTTTTAGATAAATAAACCACGATAAATACTGTGCTATTGAATAATTTTCTAACGGTGTAATTACTCTGATAAGACATCTCCTTATTGTATTTTATCTTCTATAGTCTTTCAAGCATAAAGTACACAGAAATTCAACTAAAAAACATTGCATCGAATTTCTGGTCGAACAGAATGATCAACAATTTTAAACTAATTACAGGAAGGTAAACTAATTTACATTGTTTAGTTTGTTATGGACAATTAGTAATTGTTTCTCTGGCATAATTAGTGTTAAATTTCGATATTGTATACGTACAACAATGACCTATGCAAACATCTGTTTTTGATGGGGTTTAAAATTAAATATTCCGCAGATCAACTGCAGAGGGATCTCGCTCAAGTTTTCTAATTTATATTCAGGGTGATGTCAAGAAATTAAATCTTGTTGGGAAATGGAAAAAGCTCCTTAATTTCGGATTCATCTCACTTTAATGTCATGAAACTTTTAAAAAGATTAATTATATATTTTGGCTTGTTTAATTATTTTTTTCAAATTAAATATAGCAAGTGGGCTATTAATAATTTACAATCTACTTTATTATAAGTGTGTTTTATAAATAGTATTTTCATTACACCACATGGAAGAGCTAGATAATATTACTTTATTAAATAGGTCAACATACAGGGAAAGGGTAATGATGTTAGACGTTTACACGGATAACCGTTTTGTTAAAACTGTACTAACTCACTGACGATTTTTATGAAAATTTTGATACCTACACAAACGCAACTTTCCATCTAAAACTTTGAATAAAAAGATTAAGGAAGGAGCTTATTATATACATATGTACGTATAGAAAGTTCAACTTTAATTAAGTTGAAATCACAATTTTATCAATGCAAAATCCTGTATCATGTGTAAAATGCTTTAATTAGTTTTTCGAAAACTATTTGAGATAGATATTATTTAAAATTCCCAATTTTCAAAAAGAATTACAGGTTCTTTATGGACGTTTAACTTACCGTTGACCGTGAACCACCCTGTATAGTATGTGGTTGTAAATTAATGATATACAGACGAGAAACTTCGGTAGTATATGCTGCAGATAAAAATAAGTAAAATAGTTCGTATATGGTTCGTATAAATAAATGTCCTATAATGTTTTGTTTCGGAGATACAAGGTGTAGAAGTTTTATTTTTCAAATAATTTCTGAATTAACGTCGATATTTGGATGAAAATTTATGTCTGGGTGTTTTTTGACCTGAAAATGTTGATTTCGATATCAATATTACTCCTACCTGTAAGGGGCGTCACCTACATGTTTTTTAACTGTTTTAGAGGGTAATAAATTTTCCCCCGTGCCTATATGAGACTACTGAGTGAAAAAATATACATTTCCGTCATTTTTTACGTAAAAAAAGTCTCTTGGTAAAAATATGTACGAGCAACCGTTTTCAAGATATTTGGAATGGAAATAGTCAATACATATCATCATTGACAAAAATAATCACGTTGACTAGATAGTTATTTGATTGAAATTATAAATTTGGTAACTTTTTGTTTTTTTAAATTAAATGATAATTAAATGATAAATTTTTCTAGAAAAAAAAATGATAAAACAGTTTTAAAAACTTTGACACAAAAACATTTCAAATTCTAATAAATATCTATTGGTTAATTTTAGTCAATGATGACATGCATTGACTACTCGATTGACTTTTTCGATTCCAAATATCTTGAGAACAATCTTACTCATAGCGATTTTTACCAAGAGACCCTTTTTTTACGTAAAAACGGCGGAAATGTATATTTTTTTACTTGGTAAAATATACGAGGACGTACGAAATGTTATTACTCTACAAAACAGATAGAGAACATGTATGTGGTGCCCCCTACAATTAGGAGTCGTGTCAAAAAACTCGGACACACCAATTTTCATCCAAATATGGATGTTAGTTCAGAAATTATTTAGAAAAAAAAACGAAATAAAAATGAAAGTTCTACACCCTGTATCTCCGAAACGAGGCATTTTAGGACATAAATTTATACGAACTTTTTTACTTATTTTTATTTACAGAATATGTTACCGAAGTTTCCCGAATACAATTAGAACCACCCTGTATACAGGGTGTCTCAGATTTTTCAGAAATAAAACAAACAAAGAACTTTCAAAAATAAACTTTCAAAAATAAAACAAAAAGTTCATATCAACTTGTAAGATTTAAAGCTTCCTTTTCGAGATACAGGGTGTCAAAGTTACTTAAAAGAGAAAAAAAAATTAAGATATTTGAAAAACCATTTAATCGATTTTGATATAACTTGACCCGTTTATAATACTTACTATGGGACTTAATTTGATGTAATTAGATTTAAGTTTAATGGCCAGGGGCGGCAATGGGGCATCACTGTTAAATTATTTTAAAGGAAAAATAGGCACGCCACTGCTTTTTTAGAAGTTTAATATTATTTTTGGATTTAGTAATTAAAAATATTATTTTTTTGTCTCCTGACTTTTTTGTCTATCTTGCTTACTTCTTGTGAAAAAACACTGCAGGGTGGAGTGAATAAATGAATTTATTTTTTTTCGCAAGAAGTAAACCAGAGAGACAAAAAAGCCAGGAGACAAAAAAATAATATTTTTAATTACTAAATCCAAAAATATATTAAACTTCTAAAAAAGCAGTGGCGTGTCTATTTTTTCCTTTAAAATAATTTAACAGTGATGCCCCACCGCCGCCCCTGGCCATTAAACTAAAATCTAATTACATCTAATTAAGTCCCATAGTAAGTATTATAAACGGGTCAAGTTATATCAAAATCGATTAAATAGTTTTTCAAATATCTTAATTTTTTTTCTCTTTTTTAAGTAACTTTAACACCCTGTATCTCAAAAAGGAAGCTTTAAATCTTACAAGTTGATAGGAACTTTTTGTTTTATTTTTGCAAGTTCTATTGTCTATTAAATTTTCCCGATTAAAGTCTGAGACACCCTGTATAATAATATTTTAGTAGTTCATTTCAAGATTTTTTACATTTTTTCATTTATTTCAATGAAGGACGCTAGCTCTGAACTATTACTTAATACAGAATGATAGTACGATAGGTAGAACCGTAGAACCCCGTAGAACATCGTATAAAAAGGTGAGTCATCAGTTGTAAAAGAATACTTATTGAAACAATGGCAGTGGGCTACTGGCTACTGTTATATGCAAATGAAGTTTGTATATGAGGAAGATTAAATGTTAAATGCTTTTTCTTTTTCTGTTACAAGCGTAGTGCTTAAGTAATTGTTGGCATAGTTTTTTTTCTATTTAGTTAATTAAAAAATGGTATTTTCCCATGTATAAGGTTTAAGAGAAAACTAAACGGAAATAAGAATTAAATCTGTAACGAATTGAATAAATATGAAAGTTTCGTGGTTTTTGATTTGTGTAACAAAAATATTAAATTTAAGTTTAAAATTGGAGAAAAAGAATTGTTTCAGATATTCTAGTCTAATGAAGGTAAATCTCGTTATTTTCAGGAGGGAAAAGCTTACTTTTATAGTTTCTTATTTATAGGTTTAATGATGTAACAGGGCTTGTGTTCCTCATTAGGTATTTGAGAACAGCTGTTTGCTATTCAACAGACATGTATATTTGGGAATAAATAATGATTCTTTTTATACACATGTATGTATAGGTATAGTTATGAAGCTATTTCTGTAGATCCAGGAAATAATCTTCAAATTATGTTAAGAACTATAAGAGTCTTAATTATATACAGGGTGAGTCTTAAATAAGTGCAAATATTTATAGCGGTAGTATATTTCGACCCGAGAAAGACAATTATGAGGTTTTTTTCGCGAAAATTTTTTTTTGAAAATTTGGATTTTTTTTTAGTTTTTAGAGAAAAAACATAATTTGTTGATATGGCAACATAGGTAGTAGATTAAATTTACAAGAATATCCAGAAAATATTCAGTGGTTCTCAAAATCTTAGCAAAAATGTATTTTTTGGTAATTTTCAAAGTAAAATAACTCGGTTATTTTGGATTTATTTATTTACCAGCCCTGAAAATATTTGCACTTATTTAAGACTCACCCTGTATAGAGGGTGGTTCACTTTTTAGTAGCAGAACGGTGAATTCCTTTCTTAAAGCTTATTTTAGGAGAAAAATCATATCAATATGTATACTGAATGACAAAAAAAGAACACCTATACAGGGTATCCCAGAAATAAGTTGAAATATTTTAAGGGGGTGGTAGATTTGGCAAAAAAACATATTTTCTCTTTACCATTTTTAAAATAAATTGATAGCAACCGAGTTATTTAACTTTGAAAATTTAAAAAAATAATGGCAACATTTTGAGAGTCGCCGGCAGCGATCGATAATCAGCCGCAAATACCAAGCAATTACCCGGATCTTAGCTTATTCGACGCCCAGTGTTAGGTTAGGACACATCGACTAGAAAGTTTTAAAAACGACTTGAAAATTTCAGATTAAAAGTAACATATACATACAGCCGTTACTCGCTGACGAGTATTCGACACACATAAAGAAAATGGTCACGCAAGGCGTTTTCTTTCATGAGCTTTTCTGTGACTGAAAAGCCCGATACGTGATGTTATCTGCCTACCGCACTCCGGACATTCAAAAATCTCATTGCTTTGTTGCCTCTCTACTTTTTGGTTGCCGCTGTTAACTGAGTTTACAACCCTTCTCCATTGAGTTCTATTGTGAGCTGCTTTTTCCCACTCATTCTGCATGTTAATTCCCTTTAAATTTTCGTGGAAAATGTCCTTGTATCTTTTCAGTTGTCCACCCGGCCTCCTCTTACCGTCCACAAGCTCACCGTAAAGCAGAGATTTTGGTATGCGGTTTTCTTGCATTCTGCATACGTGACCAGCCCATCTTAAGCGGGATTTTGTGACCATGACTTCAATACTCTCGCAGTTAGATTTTTCAAGGACCGATACGTTTGAGACATGATGGAACCACCGGACTCTTAAGAGTTGTCTAAGGTGTCTCTGTTGCAACTTGTTCAATGCGTTCATGTGTCGGCGGTAAGGCACCCAGGTTTCGCTCCCATATATCATGGTGGGGATTATAATTGCTCGGTATACTGCAAGTTTTGTTTTTGTACTCAAGTCATGATTGTAGAAAACCCTGTCTTTTAATTTCCAGAATGCCCTTGAGGCGCTACTAATCCTGTGCTGAATTTCAGAGTCAATATTGGCCTTTTCCGAAATCAAACTGCCAAGGTAATTGAATTCCGCCACATATTCCAATAGTTCTTCTCCGATTTTTATAGCATTGTTGTGATCTTCCGGGTGAGTGCACATGATTTTAGTTTTGTCGATGTTTAGCTTAAGGCTCAAAGCCTCGTATGCCCAGGTATATGTGTTCAACATTTCTTGTAATTGTTGTACCGTGTTTGCAACTAGAGTGCAGTCGTCAGCGTATTGAAGTTCTGTGATAAATTTTGTACGTGTTTTTGCCCTGAGTCTTTTTATGTTGAACAGACCGCCGTCATATCAGTATCTAATGCCCAATCCTCTCTCCTGCAGTTTGCTGTCCACTATAATGGAGAGCGCTGCCATGAATATGTTGAATAGGAGAGGCGCTAAGACACATCCCTGCCTAACTCCTGTATTTGTTAGGAATGGGTCTCTCAGTGATCCATGATGTGACACTCTTGACTTGTTGTTTTGGAGGCTTTTACACACTGTAAGAAATTTGTTGGGTACTCCGAACTTTTCCATAATTGCCCAAAGCGCATCTCTGTTCACAGAGTCGAAGGCTTTTGTTAGATCGATGAATGCAACATAAAGTTTAGACTCCTGCTCTTTTACTTTTTCCTGTAGTTGACGGATGGAAAATATGGAATCGACGGTGCCGCGGTTGGTACGAAAACCCCTTTGCGATTCTGGAAGGATTTTTTCTATATATGGGTGCAGGCGGTTTGACATTATTTTTGCAAGAATTTTTCCGCCGATAGCCAATAGCGAAATTCCCCGGTAATTTCCGCAGTCTGATGCACTTCCTTTGTTCTTAAATATATTCACTATATTCGCATTGCGAAAATCCTGAGGTACCTCTCCGCTTTCCCATACGACATCAAAGAGAGCCTTAAGATGACCAATAAGTTCTTTACTTGCACACTTATAGATTTCCGCCGGAATATCGTCACAGCCAGCTGATTTGTTGTTTTTAAGCTGTTTTATGGAGGTCTTTATTTCTTGTTCTGTTATTGGGATGTCTAATACATCGAGGCTGTTATACTGAGGTATTGTGTTTAATGCTTCCATATTGGGGTTGTTTTCTTGGTTAAGGATATGGCTGTAATGTTCTTTCCAGCGATTTCTGATTTGTTCTTCCTCTTTAGAAGTTCGCCATTTTGAGCCATGATTGGGCAGCTTACCTTCTTAGTTGGGCCGTATACTTCTTTTTACAGCCTCGAAGAATTTACGATAATCGTGATGCGTGGCGTACTCTTGAATCTGATTCGCTTTTGTGACCACCAGTTATCCTTTACTTGGCGCAGTTCTCTTCGAAGCGTGTTGTTGGCTGCTTTAAAGTTGTCTACCAGTCTTGGATTATGTGGATTTGCAGTGACGGCTTGATATGCTCTATGCTTTTGTTCCAACAAAGCCTGTATATGCGGTTGATTTTCGTCAAACCAGTCTGGTTGTTTCTTTTTGTTCGACTTTCCCAGTACTGCTTCGCTGGTTTTATGAATCGCATCCCTTAATTGTGTCCAGCCTTGTTCAGCTTCCAATACTGAGATTGAAGTTATCGGTGGAAGTGATTCTTTTGATGGCTTCCCGGAGGGCGTCGGCGGTATTGTTGTTTTCTAGACCCCGTACGTTCAATCTGGTCATGTTGTTTTGCTTTTTACAGCGTGGATGTTTGGGTTTTAACTGGATTTTCATTTTTTAAATTAAAAGTCGGTGGTCAGTGCCGCATTCGGCATCTACTCTAGCTTTGTGAGCATAACATCTTTTAGATGCGTCCTTCGAACGATTATGTGGTCCAATTGATGCCAGTGGCCTGATCTAGGATGTTTCCAGGTACCTTTAAACTTGTCCTTCAACATGAACCACGTATTGGTGATGCAAAGATTATACTCTGCGCATGTTGTTAATAAGCGTTCACCATTGCTATTTGCATTTCCCATTCCATGTTTTCCCAATACGTCAGGCCATATTTCCTGTTGTTTGCCTACACGGGCATTAAAGTCACCTAGCAAGATGATTCGTTCGTGCTTTGGAATTCGTTGAAGGGCATTTTGTAAAGCTTGGTAAAATTTATCCTTATCTTCAATTTTAGCGTCAAGGGTGGGAGCGTAGGCACTAATGATGTTGACGTAAGTTTTGTCTGATATGGGGTACCTGAGGTCTGATATGGGGTCATAAGACGTTCGGAGACACCAATAGGTACTTCTGTTAACTTGGTGGCGATTTCGTTTTTGATCGCAATGCCTACACCATGAATTCTCCTGTGTGTTGCTGGATGACCTTTCCAAAAGAAGGTGTAATGCTCCTCAGTGAAACTACCTTCATCTGCAAAGCGTGTTTCGCTTAGAGCGGCAACATCTATATTTAATCGGTGGAGTTCCTGTGAGACCAGTGCTGTTCTTCTCTCTGGTCGATTTGAATTTATCTTGTCCAGTAGAGTGCGGACGTTCCACGCCGCGAACGTGAAACATTGATGTTTTTTGTTTCTCCGATGATACGCTCGAGTAGGCACCCCTCCCGGAGATCCGATTGAGGGGGTATTTTACCTCCGGACGATAATTTTGTCCCACTCGAATGTTCCATCATTGCTGTGTGTAAGCTGCGTGAAAAGGTTTAACTGTGGCGGTTACGCTGCCGCACAGTTTTGGCTGCAACTGTAGCACGGGATGGCTATGGCACAGTGAGGACTGCGACGATAGTTCCCTTGTGCTACGTTCTCGGCCGGCTAGGTGTATTTTATTACTCCTTTTCCCCAGAAGATGGTAGGTCTGAGGGTTGTATAAGGTTATACCGCCTATACTCGGACGTCAGAGCCTCGTTTGTGTAAACAGGGTGCACCACGTGAAGGTGAGATTGACTTTTGGGTAAGCTAGGCTATATGTATCGCTTCAATACCCCTTGCACCCCAGATTAAAAGTAAAAAACTTACCTAACATTAGAAAACGGAATTCCGATAGATAGCAGATGGATGTAATTAGGTTACAACGTCGTTTTATCATTAAACCGTAACTCTACACTTAACAACACTTCAATTCACTGCGATTCTTGCAATGGATGCTGCTGGCAATTCGATTTTTGAGAGCCAAAATTCTTATTATTTCATGTCAACTTGAAATTTTCAAAATAAAAATTTGAATTTATGAAAAAAAATCTGGTCCACTTTCTACATATAACAGAGACATGCTCATTGAACTTGGAGAGGTGCATATAGTGTTATATTTATAGATTACAAGTTTTCAAATTATTCAGGAAATTATAAAGTTTGTTTCAAAATATTTTCGAGACCGAACACCAAGGTCATTATTTTCCCCCTTTTTCCTAAAAATAGTTACATTTCTAGGAACAGAGCACGGATATTTTCGAACTCGGTTATAAGATAATGTAAAATTTCTTTACATAAGAAAGGAAGTTTTCAGAAGAATAAATCAAGGAGTAAGGCAAGCCAAAAATCTCCAACAGAACTGTATAAAATAGGCCGTATATCATAATTTCGATTTTATTTAGTGGGAAAATTTCCTAGAAAGGGCCTATAAATTTTCGGAAAGTATTGTAAATTCGATTTTTTCTAAATAATTTCTGAACATCCATATTTGGATGAAAATTGGTGTCTCGGTGTTTTTTTTTGTTTTTTGACATGAGAAATTTGATTTCGATATCAATATGACTCCTAATTGTAAGAGGCACCAACTAAATGTTTTTTTATCTGTTTTGTAGAGTAATAACTTTTCGTACGACCTTGTACTATACTTTACCAAGTTAAAAAAATATACATTTCCGCCTTTTTTTGGTTGTTTTTTTAAGGTCAACATTTTCTTTTCAAGGGTGGGTCCCTAACACTTTTCGTAATCACTTTTCGCTTTTCGTCCGTACCTGTATAAGACTACTGAGTGATTTACATCTCCGACGTTTTTTACGTAAAAAAGTCCCTTTGATAAAAAACCGCTACGAGTGTCCCGAGGAGTAACCGTTCGCAGGAATTTACTGCAGCAGTCCAAAGACTGAGATCTACCACAGTCTTGGAAAACACACCCCATAATTTTCCAAGCTGAGCTATATGCTATTGAAACCTGTGTGCAACTGCTGGTAGAACAGCAATACACCGGGGAATCAATATGCATATTTTCCGATAGTCAAGCCGCGTTGAAAGCACTTGAGGCAACGGAAAGCACGTCTATGACGATTCTTCATTGTAAGAAACTACTCAATATATTAGGAGGTAGGAACAAAGTGTCGCTAATATGGATACCGGGACATGTCGGCCTAGAGGGCAATGAATGTGCTGATTCCCTCGCTAAAATTGGTGCAGACTCGCCATTCGTGGGCCCAGAACCGACACTTAACGTTCCAAAAAATCTCGTAAGAGACAGGATCTGTGAATGGGTTAGGGGTTCATTCCAGTCCCGGAACGCCAAGAAAATACTAGCAGGGCCATCCAAACATAAAACAGGAGATCTCCTAAAGGCTGGTAGAAATGGAGCATGTACACTCACTGCATTGTACACGGGCCACTGCCGGCTGAAATCACACCTACAGCGGATGGGACTGGTGGAAGACGCCGAATGCCGACTCTGGAAGATGACGAAACAATGAAGCACGTTATGTGTACCTGCCCCGCTGGGGGCAGGACCAGGTTTGAGATGTTTGGCAAACCCATGCTAGACCTATCAGACCTAGTAGACATATCACCCTCGTACATAACGGCCTATGTTAAGAGGCTGGGTCTTGAGGGTGAACTTTAATGCTTTTTTCTATTAAAGAGCTTGTAGAAACTGAAACTGATAGGCCATCGCGGCCGCAGTGGAGGGTCCTATGGGACCCACTCTTAGTCAATACAAATACAACCGTTCGCATGATATTTGGAAGGTAAATTATCAATACATGTCATCATTGACAAAAAATAAACATGTTGACATTTGACTGAAATGATAAATTTGGTTAACTATTTTTTTTAATTAATCGTAATTGTTTCTAGAAAAAATGATTATGAAACAGTTTCTGTTGAACCTTTGGCATAAATAAAAACATTTCAAATTTACGATTAGAGTTTAATAACTGATTATCTTGTCAATCAATGTTCAGTTTTTGTCAGTGATGTATTGGTTATTTCGATTCCAAATATCTTGAGAACCATTACTCATGCTTACCAGCAGACCTTTTTTACGTAAAAAAACGCGGAAATGTATATTTTTTCACTCAGTTGACTGTTTTCACTCAGTCTCGGACGAAAAGTTGTTACTCTTCAAACCAGTGAATGCGCCCCCTACAAGTAGGAGTCTATTGTATTGACTCCCCAGACACCAATTTTCATCCAAATATGGACGTTAGTTCAAAAATTATTTGGAAAAATCGAAATAAAAATGAAACTTCTATACCCTGTATCTCCGAAACGAAGCATTTTAGGACATACTTTTTATTTATTTTATATCTGCAGGAATATGTATTACCCTTTTACGGATACAATTCGAACCACCCTGTATAATTAAATAATAAGTATGCATTCTTATATTATGAGACAGAGGTGTACTAATTTCTGAAAAATACTTCTATATTTTTTTCTTTTCAAAACAACAATCAATCAAAGGAGCGAGTTTCGGAATAAAAGCAGCGACTTTGTCGTCGAATGAAAAATGCCGTTGGAAATTTGCTCATGCCGAAACCTATTGGCAAGCTTCCATGTTCCATTTCCATTGTGGAAAATGGAGAGGCTGAAGAGGATGCGACACGGCCGTGTCATCCGGCTCGGAAAAAAGGCTCCGTGTCACACAGCATAGTGCTCCGATTAAAATATTGATGGTGCATCTTGTTCTCGACGTTGGCTGGCACGCCACGAAGCCCTCTTCCTTTTTACGCTTTTTCTTTCACCTTATTCGCAGTAACGATTCCAAAAATAATGTATAAAATTCCATCGACAGATTTTTTGTCACTTTCTGCCTTTGAGTAAAAAGATTAAGAACGATATATTTACTTATTCATAAACTGGGGCGTGTCCCCCTTTCTTGACTCAGTCTCAGGGCTTTGAGAAAAGCCAGTATCTGAGACGGTTTTACAGAGGTTAGCTCTGCATCTCCGATATCCGTCGTACCAAAGTTTAGGCACGTTTTTGTGATTTTTCTCGGTCGTAAGACCTGAGAAATTTCTTCGAGTATTCGTTGGAGGATTCTCATTCCCGGTAACGGATGGAGTCCCAGGAAATTATTAAAACCCAGGCAAAGTTCAGTGATTCACAATACTTAAGCAAAAAACGAGGCAAAATATATATATTTTTTTTTATTTTCAAAGTATAATAACTCGGTTATTTTGGACTTATTCGAGAAACGACAAAGGGAAAATATATGTTTCTTTTATCGAAATCTATCAGCCCTGAAGTTATTTGCATTTATTTAAGACTCACCCTGTTAGCTATCAATGAAAATTATTCCCTTATTCATCTCGATCTTTGACCGAGATCTACCGCACGCTGCACAACTATTTTACAATATTTTTCTGGAATTGGCAATAATGTCACTTTTAATTTAAGTTCTGACACACCTTCAATATTTACCACCTCTAAAAAAAACAATTATTATACAGGGCGTTTCAAAAAACATGTGCCATCTCCCGTGGGGAGATTCCTCACGTAAAAATAAGATTTATTTTTCATATCAACATAGCTCCGATTCTGCTTTGTTCTGTAGCTACAGGGTGTTAAAATCTTTCGACTTATTATAATTTTCTTCCAAGTACTTTTAGTGATTCGAATGAAATTTTGAGGGTAAAAGTTACTACAACAATGCATATTTTAATGCTAAAAAGTGTCGATAAATTAATCAGGGACGTGCATACCTATGGGTTATCACTGGAATATTTTTGTACGCCACTGACTATACAATATGTGCGCCACTGACTTTTTTCTTCCGATATCAAAATTGTGTATGTCATTTAATGCTAATTAAAAGTTATCTCTTGATATTTTGTCCAATTCGGCCTCCTTGATGAGATAAACGCAGTTTTATTAATTACAATTAATAAAATTAAAAAAAACATAAAATTAATAAATTATAGGTATATTCTACCTAATTTATTATTAAATATTATTACTATTAGTTTAACCTACAGCAATTTCCAATAAAAAAATAATGGCCTTTAAGATAATTACAAAAAACCTAATTTTAAAAAGTTCTAACATCCTGTAACTCTAAAACTATGCATTTCCATACCCATACCATATTATAGGAACTTTTTTTTCATATTTTTTGATGAGGAATCAATGAGTACGTATTTAAAACTTTCGCAAGGTATTGGTATTAAAATTTTTAAAAGGTTGCTATTAAGGTGCGTTCACTCCGGCTGCGCCGTCAAAAACATTTTTAACATGTACTTTTGAAGTGTATTTTTTTAGCGCGCACCAAAATATATGTTTAAAAAATGATTAGCGCGAACACTTTTTTAGCTTTAAAATATGTCGCATTTATAGTAACTTTTACCCTCAAAATTTCATTCAAAACGCTAAAAGCACTTGTAAGAAAATTATAATAAATAGAAAAAAATATTAAGACTTTAACACCATGTAGCTTCGAAATAACGCAGAATCGGATCTACATAATATTATGTTGATATGCAGAAAAATCATATTTTTACGTGAAGAATCTCCCTACGGGAGATGGCACATGTTTTTTTTTAAACCAAACCCCATGTAGAATAAATAATATAAAACCTAGAAAAACACAACAAATCCGCAAAATTTGCAGTCAAATTCAAATGTGTCAATTGACACGTTAAACAGAAGCATCAAAAATAGCGGTTCATGATGTCTTAGCTCTCTTGTAAAATCTATAAAATGTTAGTTAGGGCGTTATTTTAACATTAGTTATTATTTCATAATAGGTAATTAATATTCGTGAGACAGACGACGATATATACTTTGAGATAAACACCCTGTATATTTCTACACGTTTCGTGTATTAGTCCGTTATTTTCCTTTTCTTGGGAAAATAGCGGAAACTTGTGTTGCGAACTGTTCCTAATATCCTCGCCGGTTGATACAGAGACACACAAAGGGAAACCGTGGAAAGCTTCAATTTCCACGGAAGTTAGTGGGCAAATAAGAGGCAAAATGGAAGGGAGCTTGTCTCGGATCTTTCCTTCGTATTGGGTTTCGCAACTTAGTTGATCAAACAGATTTCGTACAGGGGATATCTATTACGAAAATATATACGTCGTGTTCAATGGAAAATCAGAGATTTCGATTGGGTTTTGAAGATAGTTTTAGTATTTTCGCCCAAAAGATTTGCTGCAATACATTTTTACAAGTTGTAAGATGTAGAAAATTTTAAAGTATAAGAAACCCTTATTGAGAAAACTTACGTAATTATAAATCAGCTGCAACTAATTAATTGGCGTTATGAACAGTGTATAGTAATCGTGATATTTATTGGCATATCTTCTGAAATCAACGAAAACTCAGAAATTATCACTTACCAAAATAATTATCTATTATCAAACTTTTCCATTATACAAAAATAAAATGATAAAAATATTGCATTAATAGAAGGGTTTTCTTTTATATTTTGCATATAGAAGCATAGTAGGTGCCTGTCAACATATATTAAACTTCAAAATTAACTGTCAAGCCAAAGTAACATTAACCTGAAAGCCAAAGTTTTAAACCGCTTCGTTTAAAGCTGTAGCTAAACTGAATTTTTGAAGTTGACGAGTCATACAAAAAATCGAATTAAGCCGAGAAAATTTCGCACAATAATTGTCTCAAGAAGACTGTCTTGCCGAGTTGGTTTCTGTTTCGGCAATAAAGCACCACATTATTCGAAAATTTCTCGTTGGTATAGAGGATTTAAATTAGTCTTAGCAACGATCCAAGAACAGGACCATCAACAACGGCAGTCACCCAGGAAAACGTCGATGCTGTACGTAAGCTATACTATATACATATTTACTGTATACATCAGTTACACATATCGTGTAACTGAAGCATCATTGAAGTCTCTCATCTGTAAATAAATTAGTTTCTTGTTGGATACTGCATCTGTTGTCAGAAGAACAGAAAGCAATTGGAGTCAATTGGCGTCAAAAAAACTCTACACCGGTTTAACGCAGGAAAGTCAAAAAAATATATACAGTATTGTCAGAGGTGATGGATCCTAGATTTACTCTTATGAACCCGAAAATAAACATCAGTTTAACAACAATTACTCTACATGATCAAAGAACTGTTACTGTTGATTGGTACATATCTATTTGTTTGTCGAGTTTTGAAAAACCAACCCTTAATGATGAACGATCTTCCACGAAGACAATGCAAGTCCACACAGCTCAAAAAACAATTGAGTTTTTAAAACAAAAAAACATCGAATTGTTGGACCATACTCCATATAGTCCCGACCAAAGTCCTAACGACTTTCATTTTCCCAAAAATTAAGATTCAACTGCGTGGTCAAAGGTGCCAGTTAGAGGTGGGTAAAGACGAGTCGTTCATTTGAACGAGTATTAAAAATGAATCGTGAGATTCGATTCATTGCTTGCAATCCGCAATTGAATCGTGGCCAGCACTGATTCATAATATTTGAACGATGAACCTTAAAAAAGAATCGTAAGAATTGAATTGGATCACAATGCGATCGTGCGTTCAAAGAGTCGTGAGAATCGAATCATTTCTTACAATATGGTTCGTTCAATTGAATCGTGGCCAGCACGGATTCATAAGATTTGAATGATTGAACCGTAAAAAGAATCGTGAGAATTGAATCAGATCACAATGCGATCGTTCATTTCTACGGCGGTGATATAGGCATAAATGCAGGCACCAATATTTAGACTTGATCAAAAGCCCTAAATAAACATCATAGGCATAAATGCAAACGATAAGGGTACAAACATAGTGGGGCATCTCGATGCGATGCTCGCCGCGATGCATCCTCTCGCGCACGTTTTAAGCACTGTTTTAAAACAGCGATACTGTGCTTATAGTACGTTGATATTAGCATATTTAGAAAAAAAAGTTTTGATATGTTGGGATTAGACGCACCAAAAGGAGACTTTTCAAAATCACAAGAGTTCTTAACTTTAAAGTGTGAGCTTCACCCCCAAAAACCATCCCCAATACCCCCTTCGATAGTTTTTCGCTTTTTTCTCAGAAACCATTAGATCCACAAAATTTTATACTTACCAAAAATATTCTTTATAAAATTTGCTACAAAAAAGATTCTATTCATTATTTTTATTTATCCAATGCATTTCGAGCAATAACCGTTTGAAAAATGGAGTACAAAAAATACAGGTCGCCTTTCAAGTTATAGTCTCCCAAGGTATTTTAACGTGCTAAATATACACGCAAATAAAATAATGAATAGAACCTTTTTTGTAGCAAATTTTATAAGGAATATTTTTGGTAAGTATAAAATTTTTTGTGGGATCAACGGGTTCTGAGAAAAAAGCGGAAAACCATCGACGGGCGTATTGGGGGTGCTTTTTTGGAGCGAAGCTCACACTTTAAAGTTAAGAACTCTTTTGATTCTGAAAAGTCTCCTTTTGGTGCGTCTAATCCCAACATATCAAAATGTTATATTTTTTTTCTTCTATTCGGCTATTTTAGGTCTAATATAAATATACTATTAGTACGGGAGTATCTTTAAGGTATTTATATTTCACATTAATTTTTTTGTTAAAATAACATTACCGACTATTAAATGTCGGTCTAAAAGACGAAATCGTGTTTTTATTTTATGCAACTCCAAATTAATATTGTTGGCCTCTGCTCAATGTGATAAAAAAACGGCGTCAGTGCTGATGGTTATAAAATGAAGATCCCTGTTATTTTATACGTAAAATTATATGGGGAATGTCATCGATGTTCATTTCCAAGCCAACTGGACGCCATTTTTTTTCGATCATGCGGTATTATATACTATCTATTATGATTATTAAATCGAAATTAAAATATGGCTCTAAAAAATAATTAAATTGGTATTAAGAAGCCTTTAATAAATATATATAAATTGGATTAATAATTTAATATTATTGGTAAAATAATCAATCCAATTACGCCAATGTCATAAAGTGTTGAAAAACAAATGAAAGGACTGTATATTTTTTTTTCTGGTCCCTTAAGTAACTGTCCTACCAAATTATCGCCGGTAGTGCCAGTTATGATTCTTGTTTTTATCGAGGTTTTTAAATTGTGCATGTGGTTCGTTCAAATGAACGAATCGTAGGAGTCGATTCAATATGAGAAATTGAATCGTGTTATTCGATACGCTAAAAAGAATCGTAATGCCCATCACTAGTGCCAGTCTCTTGAAGATGCAGTCAGCGCCTTCAAAAACGCAATTTTGAAGGTTCCAACGGATGCAAAAATGCATTTCTATTTGTGGAGAATACTTAGAAACGTAGAAAAACAATAGTGTTTAAAAATCATACACTGTCTTTTTACCTTTATGTGCTAAATATAAAAGACAACCCTCGTATTTCAGCACATTAAACGAGATATTTTTTAGACAAGTAATATTTATGCTTTTGGATTGGTTTACTATTATTTTTTTTTGTTTGTGAAAAACAACACAATGGATGGCCAATAAAAGTGTGAAAGTCTGCGACCACAATGTAAATAATACAAGGTGGCATTACATAAATTTTATGCTTATTCAAATCGGTCATTGTTGTTTTTTAGTTTTTTATATGGCTGGAAATGGTGTAAAACGTTGAAAATGATTCAGATTAGTTATTACGACTAATTGCCGCTGTAAAAAGGTAATATTGGGTCAACTAACATTAATTTATTTTCACAATTTCTGCTTTTTTATTGAAGTAGTAAATTAATACACAAGTTACTAACAATATTTGTGTATTAAGACTTTTCATTTCTTTTTTTTATACGAGTGTGCATCAGTAAGTATTTTTTGTGTACAGAAAGTAAGTGTTAGTTTTTTCAAAATGTTAATAATAAAAAAAGTTTTTCCTCTTGTAAAGACTTTCCGGGGAGATACTGTATACAGGGTGTCCCAATCTTCGGTGGGACTAACAGTTTACCTCTATACAAAAGTGCTTCGTTTGTCCGCTAGAGGGCATAAAAAAATTAACACATTTTTTCAGATATTTTACGAACCGATATTCCTATTTGAATGAGATTTTGGGTGACTATGTTTTGCTAAGTAGGTACTCTAACATTTGACTTTCACAAAAATTAAGAAAAATTACGGGAAGGGTGAAAACTAACTTTCCCTCTTGTAAAGATAATCCGGGGACATACTGTATTATTTTTTGTTTCCTAAACTCCTGGTAAATCAATTAAGACGAATTGTATCTATTTTTCATAGTATAATTAATACGAAAACAGATATTTTTAGCAATTTTTAACTATATTATTAAAATACGTCAAGGTTACTTAAGGTTATACACCTATGTCCAAGTTTATTCACATAGTGATAATAAAAACAGTTAGATACATGATTATCTGTGGAATAATAATTAAAAAAGGTGCAAGTGATTCCGAAAACAAACGTGTCAAAATTCGGCACCGCCTCCTGTTCGTGTTACGTGCGATGATACATCACCGGGTGGCCCAAACAAACATCTAATTTAATTATTTGTTTAGGATTGTTGCTCGTTAGCGACATTAACGCCATTACAACCTAACCCACTTCTACCGAGCTCTGCGCACCGTATTGTTCTTTTTCATATATACAGGACGATCCAGCTCTCCGATAAAGCTCTCTATCGGGTTTCTGGTTTGAGATTTTCATTCCAAATTCTTTGGAAACAGAAAAAAATCCTGGCAATGAAAACGCCATATGGGTAGTTACGTGATATACAGGGTGTCCCAAAAATAAGTCCAAATATTTTAAGGGGTGGTAGATCTGGTCAAAAGAAACATTTTTTCTCTTTACCGTTTTTCAAATAAGTCCAAAATAACCGAGTTATTTTACTTGGAAAATTTCCAAAAAAAATCATTTTTTGCTAAAATTTTGAGAACCACTGGATCTTTTCTGGATTTTCTTTCATGTAAATTTAAGCTACTACCTATGTTGCCATATTATCAAGAAATTATGAGAAATTATAACATGTTCAGCTTCTTTAAGCATTCTTTGACCAACATTTATTATTAACAATTACAATCGATGGTTCAGTAACCCAACAATCATCACTCGGTAGGTTGTATCACTCGGTAGGATCAACTCGGTAGTTGATCACTTGTAACGTTGCTTGACTATCGGATAAGAAACGTGGACTTATATTGGAAACATATATTTTAAAAATACACTTGTCAATATACTGGGCGATTCAGATTATATTTTTAAGCCAAAGTGATATATTTTTAAATGGAATGCTGTTTCGCTCACTGGATTTGGCATAAAATTCTCATTCCGAAAATAATAACTTACAAATACAAAAGTGACACGAAAATGCATTTAAACGACTTTCAGATAAAACGCTTATATATTGCACGCTGCATACACATATTTCATGTCAAACCCTAGATTGACATCAACAAATAGGATTTTACATACGTTCAAACACAGAAACATACAAACGCACAACTGGAGAGATAAGAAAAATTCGTAAATAAACCTTTTCGCTGTGTCTGAGCCAAAAGTGTTATTTGTGTCGCAATAAATAATCGACATCAGTGTGCAAGTTTCAACGGGAAAAATTCGTAAATCATTTTGACAGTTTAAGAGCAAAATGGTCTTGAAACCTAATGAAATAATGGATGTTTCGTCGGTGGGTTTATTGTGGCTAAATAACATTTTCTGCTTTTTTGTTCAGTAATGTACCGGGTGTTCCATTAAGAAATGCATTTTGAAGTATTTTAAATTAACGTCTCCTTTTCTTGGATGGGACCTACTTTATTTACGCGGAATCCGAACCGTTGTCCCCGGCCATATCATTGTCAATGGCCTACCGACTTGGCGAGTTTCTAAAGCGAATCTTACTCACTAGATATCTGATCTCATCCGGTCTCGAACCGGCGTAAATTAGCAGTGTGTGTCAATAGATTTTACACTCTTGCCGTGGAACACCAGCACGACAGACTTTCCAGACTGTCACCCGTCCATCCACTCGCATCGTCTAGCGTCGCTTAACTTCGGTGATCAATCGGAGACCGCTGATTCGACGTAGCTGGGTTGCTGTCCACGCTGAATAATAGCTCTCGGTTGTATCTCGAACAGTATTAGATAGTGATGAGATTATGGGATAACTCGAGCGAAAATTCGCTCGAGTACTCGATTATTGAAATAACCGACATCACTCGATTATGAACGAGCGATGCAAGTGACGAGTACGAGCGACGAACGCAAGCGATCCTAGAATGAGATAAATTGAAATCCGATTTTAAACCCGTGCGTGACATACTCGATAAACAGCCGATCGAATTTTCTACATACATTGCAGGTAGCAAATTTATACAAAGTTATCCGTTGCGTATCTGAGTGACAAAATTTTACGACCTACATCGACAATGCCTTGAAATAAACTAAATCAAGCAAGCGATCAAACGAATCGCTCGTCGCTTGCTACTTGCCATTCATCCCCGAAAGAATATGTGCTCTGCGCACGCAACTTACTGCTTGGCGTTACGAGTACAACAAGCGACGGGCGAAAAACCGTATTTTTAAATACGAACGATATTTCGCTCGATTCAATAATAATCATTATTGAAATCGCTTGAAACTCGAGTACTCGATTATTGAAATTAATCGGTTTTTCGCATCACTAGTATTAGAGTATTAGCCATGAAGCCTCGGGAAAAAAAATTATGACTAAAAAGGCCACAAGAAATTGCTGCGAAATATTTTCAAGCTTATAGTACTGCCGCTAGAGGGCGCAACTGCACTGGCAAAGAAAATGGCCGAATTTTTACCACATTTTTCCTAGATGAGTGGTACTAAAATAATGGCTTTTTAATCTTAAATGGCAGTGCTGGTATTTAAATGCTAATAACTCCCGACTCTTGGTAATCGGAATCCAACAAATTAGGGCTCTTTTAAAAGAGCCACTTTATATGCCACTTTATGCAAAGAAGAAAACACTCGACCAATGTGTACTACCAGTCATGACCTATGCATGCGAAACCTGGACACTTAAAACAGACTTTCTCAGGAAACTGCAGGTCGCACAACGCTCAATGGAACGAAATATGCTGGGAATAACCAAGAAAGACAGTCAAAGAATAGAGTGGATACAACAAAAGACCCAGGTAATAGATGTCATCCACAGAATAAAATCCCTCAAGTGGCAAAGGGTCGGACACCTGGCAAGAACGACGGACAACAGATAGACCACAAAATTACAGCATGGTATCCACGAGGAATTAAGCTAAAAAAAGACCAAACCTGAGATGGGACCATGATATTAGGAAATTAGCAGGGATAACTTGGGCCCGCATAGCCAACAATCG
Organism: Sitophilus oryzae; assembly: GCF_002938485.1. Classification (NCBI taxonomy): domain Eukaryota; kingdom Metazoa; phylum Arthropoda; class Insecta; order Coleoptera; family Curculionidae; genus Sitophilus; species Sitophilus oryzae. Next base: position 1,816,655 of record NW_022147080.1, read on the forward strand.
ACAACCAATGGGCCCAACTAAAAAGACAGTATCTAATTATGTGTGGCGGCACTGACTTGCAATTTAGCAAACATTGCGCGTTTTTTTTTCATAAAAAATGCAACAGTTTTACCTGAAAGCCAAATCTTGATTTCAAATGAAACAAAAAAAAACACAAATCTTTTTCCAAACGGAAGATATTAGCAAAAATATAATAAATTCGAAAAAAATAGCCCTTAACTACATTATTTTTAAAACACGGTATCAGTATAGCTCTCTTGATTGCAGAATGATTTATTAGCACTTAATTTTCGTTTTAAACATTCTGTTACATTGTCAACACCTGGTTTCTTTGCTGATTGCAATGTTGCCACTCCTCCTCTCCAACTTCCGGCGACTGCAAATTAAACTCCAATTAATATTAACTCGATTTCAGGGCGCCATTCGACCGATTAAGGCCGCACACTAATTATATTATCGCTTTTGCCACCAGAGGGTGCTGATAGGGTGCTAAAGGGGTGAGATGGGAGAGGGAGAGGGCAAGTGAGAGAGACGTTATGCAACATTTGCTTATGTAACCTCTAATTGCTTTGCTAAAGGGGGACGCATACGTGATTGCATCATTTACATAATTGTTTAATAATGTTCCCTCCATTTCGGTGATTTTATTTTAACTATGATTTTTTATGTTCTGTACAGGGTGACATATTTTTGTGGGTTTATATCATGCTATTTTTATGAAACTAGTTAATAGTAGCCCTCTTAGTTCCTGAAATACAGGGCGAATTTGAAATTGTTGCATTTCTTTACTCCCTTTGATAACTGAGTCCCATAGAGTTTTCGACGTAGAATCCAGTGGCGTAACTAGATTTTCGCCGGGAGCTTTCATTCTTGAAATATGACTCATATTAATTTTTTTGTTAAATGGGGTATCCGGTATATTATTTTTTTATTTTATTTGGCCTTGTTATGAGCTTTCGAAAAATGTACTATACAGTTTATATACAACTTTTTTATTTTTTCAGATAATAATACGAGATTTGGTATGTTAGTATATGATATAAATTAGGATTGATTGACGTATTCAATTGTTTTCGGTCCCTTCCTGTTTCACCGGAAATTACTACAACTTTTGATTTTTAAATGGAGTATTTTTTTACTTTATTCGATAAAATATGACACTCTGAATCGAATGACATATCATATGTCAACTTTTGACATATTCGCTCAAAAACAAATTGTATTTTAAATATCAATCTAGAGTACCATGACTGTGTTAAAAACACTAATTTTTAATCAAGGAGCCTTGGAAAAATAGACTTGATCGTCTATTGTTTTTAGTGTCTTGTCCTGGTCGGTTAAAAGATGCCCAAATCCTATTTTTAATCAAATCTCAATTTTTTCAAATGGAACGACGGTGGCTCATTAGCATATTTGGAAAAAGCATTTTTTTACGAATAATTTGATATCACACACTTGGCATTTTGAGTCAAATTGTCGTTATGAACAGCATGTTACAATTTCAAACAAATCATATGCGAAAATGTCAAAAATTGATATATGATATGTCATTCTATTCAGAGAGTCATTTTCTATCGAATAAAGTAAAAAAAAAATCCGAGGGTGCCATTTAAAAATCAAAAGTTGTAGTAATTTCCGGTGAAACAGGAAATGACCAAAAACAATTGAATAGATACATCAATCAATCCTAATTTATGTCATATACTAACATACCAAATTTCGTTTTTTTGTCTGAAAAAACAAAAAAGTTATAGGGGTTTGCCACTTTTGAGACGCACCCGGTATAAAAGGTGCACAAATACATTTTCAGGGTAGTTTATTAAGATAACACGAAAGAAAGCAAAATTATATGGTTAAATAAAATAAATTAGAATAATACTCTTCTAAAACTAGGTTGATTTATGTTAAAAAGTTAAATAATAATTTTTTATTATAATTTTTGAAAAAAGAACGTATATCTGCGATTTCATTTTTATTTTTTTATGACTATATTTGAATAAATATAACAAAATAAATTTTAAATTCTCATTGCTACTTTTTTGTTCTACAAGATGGTATTATCAGTTTTTCAAACCAACTAAAGGGTTCGTTTATGAGCTGGCATCATCAACTTTCTTTTTTTTAAATACGGCGTTGTATTTTTTATTAAGGATTTTAAGAGTTTTTAAAGTCCCATAATTATTAATACCATATTAATAACATTTTCCACAAGACTTGATGTATTAGAAAGAGATAAAGAATAGATATTTGGTAGGATCTTGCCAGAAAAATGTTGAAACTGAATTTTGAAAGCTGGAAACTGACGTATACAGGGTTGTTCACCACATACGACACGGAGTATTGTAGCTAAACGATTATATTTTTACAAATTTCAAGTTTTGGGTTCGATGTAGGACTATTAGAGGTACAATTTAAAAATAATTTTACAAGATACAGAGTGTCCCAAATAAGTAAAAAATATCAAAGTTGTATTTTTTAAAATGGAACACCCTGTATTTTATTACATTTTTAGTTTCTACGATTAAAATAAAGGTAAATTTGATTAAGGTTTATTATACTTAAACCTTACCGTTTTTGAAATATTTTCAATTTTGTGAAATTGCATTAAAAATTTTAAGGCTTCATTTCTCCAAGGGTATCAAAGTTTTTAATACTAAATATTAATATTTTGCAATAATAAAAATAATACTACCTTATACAGAGTGTCTAAAAATTTATTTTAAATAATTTCTAGCTTTAAACGCCAATAACTTACTTTAATTTAAATGGAATGCCCTGTATATTTTAGGAGAATCAGATGCACAATTTAATTGCCTATCAAATTGTATTATACCATTTTTTACCTATCCCTACAAGTTTTCGTAGAAAATGCATTTTCTTATAATTTAGACCTCATTTATCGATATACCCATGGAATATTGACATTTGAGATTGTTTTTAAAGCAACAAATGTACAAAATGTACAGGCCAGTAATATTATCGTCTTTAGCAAAACGATAATATTACTAGCCCATTTGTATGCAAAAAGAAAACTATTTAAATCTTTATAAAAGAGTATACCATTAATTAAATATAACACCATTATTTCCGCCCATATACTAATTAATTACATAGTTAATTGTGTTGTGTTAATAAATTATTCTAAATAAATGTGGATTTGAGTCAGAAATCAATATAATAATAAGTTATCACAATTAAAGTCTCTGTTGTTATAAATAAACATTTATTAAAAAATGAAATATCATTTTTAAGGTGTTACTTTTTATCACACTGTCTAATACCCATATAAAATTCAGTTTTTTAGTATTTGGAGCAATTATTATTAATCAACGCAAACAGTCAGTTCATGTAGTTTGAATACTGGAATCATATATTAATTGGTCCTCTTTAACAAATATTTAAACAGTTTTTTTTTATTTTTTTAATGAAATAAACGAATTATATCGACGATATTAGTATCTGTACTCTTTAAAAATTTGGTACATCTTTAAAAACAATCTCAAATGCAATATTCCATGGGTATATTGATAAGTGAGGTCTAAATTATAAGAAAATGCATTTTTCTGGAAGCTTGAAAGATAGGTAAAAATGGTATAACACAATTTGATAGACAATTAGAATTGACCGCATCTGATTCTCCTAAAATATACAGGGCGTTCCATTTAAATTAAAATAAGTTATTGCCGTTTGAAACTAATAATTATTTAAAATAAATTTTAACACTGTATAAAGGTAGTATTATTTTATTATTAACACGCAATAACTGATCAATAGATAAACTTCAGTAAATATTTAGTATTAAAAACTTTGATACCCTTGGAGAAATGCAGCCTTAAATTTTACTGCAAATTTCAAAAATTGAAAAATATTCAAAAACAGTAAGTTTATCATAAACCTTAATCAAATTTACCTTATTTTAATCGTAGAAACTAAAAATGTAATAATATGCAGGGTGTTCCATTTAAAAAAATACAACTTTGATATTTTTTACTTATTTGGGACACTCTGTATCTTGTAAAATTACTTTTAAATTGTACCTCTAATAGTCCTTCATCGAACCCAAAACTTACAATTTGTAAAGATCTCATCGTTTAGCTACAATACTCCGTGTTGTATGTGGTGAACAACCCTGTATAGAGCCAAAAACAAAAAACTCAATTCATAGTTGACTTACGAAAAAAATCAATTTGTATGAAATTATCAGGACTTAAGCTTCATTCACAACCTCGCAATTAGTGGAATAAATTAGTGGTTTCAATTAGCGTAGAAGTTTGTTCCTTTAATTTCAATGTAAGCATCCAGAACGTCAAAATTAGTGGTAGACATTTTCAATTAGTAGAAAAAGTTATCAAACTTTTAACTTTTCAACTAATTATACTTAAGATTTGCTTGAAATGTCATTTTGGCCTTTGATTATCTTCCGTCAAGAGAAAATGTGGTTAGAAATCAAAAGTTAATTGATAATCTAAATATTAGTTTTTTCTATGGATACAACTGATTAACGCAAGCTGTTGCTAGGATATTCTATTAATTTTAATTGTGTTTTTTAAACATTGTGAATGATCATATACTAAAAGGTACAAAGTGTAATTGAAACTACTAATTTATTCCACTAATTCTTGAACTAAGTAATCTTCGGATTGTTACGGAGTTTTTAACTTGACACTGTCTCCTCAAGCACCAGAACACCTCATCACTGTGTGCGCCGAAATGACAACCATTCGTGCCATAAACTTTGGTACGATTGATATCGAAGAGAGAACCTCGGTAAAACGGTCTTAGATACTGGCTTTTGTCAAATTTCTGGGACTGTATTATAAGTTATAACTCAAGAAATAGGGACACAATACATCTACAAGGTCGCGGTGATTAACTTCCCCCCTGCAATACAAAATACAATCTAGGAGAAAAATGTTCAAATTGAATTTTGAAAGCTGAAAACTGACGTATAGAGCCCCAAAAAAACTTTATGCGTTGTTGATTTACGGAAAAAAGCCATTTGCGAAAAATTATTAATAGTTTTTAAAAAATAAAAATCCCGGAAAGCATTCGCTATAAATCACATAAGGTCTCATAAAAAGGACGAACTAAATTGATTGATTGATATGTCATTGCTTTCCCCCGAGCCATCTATATAAATATCAATCGACCGACCGAAAGCATTTGTTAACTTGCATGCGATAAGGTTTGGGAAAAATAACTTCATAATGTTCGTTCATTTTTCTGGTGATCCGGGATTATCCGGGTAATTTTCGGACTGACTCAGCAAATAGGAAAATAATTTTTTTAACGGACTTTTTGGCATTTTTTATAAAAAAAACTTGTTTTTTTATAGATTCACATCGTTACTTTGAACGTGATAGACAGAATTCATTATTGAAACTAAAAGAATGTTGGACTTGATTAACAGAACTTTTCGTTCTGAAGGATCAGTGACAAAACAGTCCACTTGATAACAGTCAGTGATCCCCCTGACCGAAGCGTTAATGAAAAATAAATAAAGGCAATGGTCCGAAATTCTTTTAGTTTCATTCACATTGTTGTTTTCCATTTTGGAAGTTTTCAGTTTAAACATATAAATGGACCGGTTCAACAAGACAACACCATAACATTGATTCCTTTGTCGGCATCGTCTCGATAAAGGAATTACGAGACCCAGTAGTACTTTCAATTGACCTAGGTAATCCTATAACTGCCCTCCAATTTATGCCCGAATTAAATAAATTTATAAAAAAATCTCATATATTATATTAGAGGCGGGCAAAGATTGAACGAGTCGTTCATTACGAGTATTAAAAATGGAGTAAACGCAAAACTTACTAAATTTTTATTGAATAACGGCAGACACTATAAACAGAAACTACAACTACAGATTATCATCGTTGTCACGACATACCGATTTGGTCATTTTCGAAGTGTGGTCTGAATTTTAACGCGTAAGACAGTGAATAATATAAATGACCGGTTGACAGACAGAGAGACAAAATCAAAAGCGGTTTTTACGTTTGTACGAAAATTTGTGTAGAAAAAAATAAACTATTTTAAAATTTTTTATATACACTACTGATATGAAGATAATATAGCTAAATATAATATGTGAAAAATAAGGTTGCAATCTTAGATGCAACATTTTCCATAAATTTGTGCGGTTTGAACTTTTGATGCAAAATCCGGCAATACCGCAGAGAAGAAATGTATCAACCCAACTTTTATCTCTTTTTAATACATTTGTTTTTCCATTAAGCTGCCTACATCACTGTCTTATACGTTAAAATCCAGACCACACTTCAAAAATGACCCCACGGATCCATAAAATTTCAACGAACGAGTTGTAAAAAAAAGTCGTGAGAATTGAATCAGATCACAATGCGATCGTTCGTTTCTACGGATCGTTCGTTCAAAGAGTCGTGAGAATTGGTTTATTGCTTACAATACGTTTCGCTCAATTGAATCGAGGTCAGCACGGATTCATTAAATTTGAACGATGAACCGTAAAAAAGAGTCGTGAGAATTAAATCGGATCACAATGCGATCGTTCGTTTCTACGGATCGTTCGTTCAAAGAGTTGTGAGAATTGATTCATTGCTTACAATACGGTTCGCTCAATTGAATCGAGGTCAGAACGGATCCATAAAATTTGAACGATGAACCGTAAAAAAGAGTCGTGAGAATTAAATCGAATCACAATGTGATCGTTCGTTTCTACTGATCGTTCGTTCAAAGAGTTGTGAGAATTGATCCACGGCTTACAATACCGTTCGCTCAATTGAATCGAGGTCAGCACGGATCCATAAAATTTGAACGATGAACCGTGAAAAAGAGTCGTGAGAATTAAATCGGATCACAATGCTATCGTTCGTTTCTACAGATCGTTCGTTCAAAGAGTCGTGAGAATTGGTTCATTGCTTACAATACGGTTCGCTCAATTGAATAGGGGTCAGCACGGATACATAAAATTTGAACGATGAGCCGTAAAAAAGAGTCGTGAGAATTGAATCGAATCACAATGCGATCGTTTGTTTCTACGGATCGTTCGTTCAAAGAGTCGTGAGAATTGATTCATTTCTTACAATACGGCTCGCTCAATTGAATCGTGGCCAGTACGGATCCATAAAATTTGAAGATGATTCATAAAAAAGAATCATAAAAATTGAATCGGATCACAATGCGACTAGTTCGTTTCTACGGTGTGGCGGTGATATAGGCATAGTAAGAGTCGGGCACCAATATTTAGATTACAGCTAAACAAACATCATCCCAAACATCCAAAAAACATCATTTTCTGGTCCCTTAAGTAATTCTCCGACCAAATTATCGCCGCTAGTGCCAGTTACGATTCTTGTTTTTATGAAACGTATATTGTGCATGTAGTTCGTTCAAATTAACGAATCGTAGGAGTCGATTCAATATGAGAAACTGAATCGTGCGATTCGATTCACCAAAAAGAATCGTAATGCTCATCACTATATTATATTATCTTGTTGTATAGAATTGTAGATAAAAATATTAATACTAATTAGCATTTAATAAGCATTCTCCCATCTTAATTTCCCATCTAAACCTATATGCACCTTAATCACGTTCTCCCATCGTGAAGCTCATCAAATTTCCATCGGCAAATTGAGACAGATTATGCAGCCGCAACTCGCAACACAATGTGTTCGGGACGCGCGTGTAAACAATATTTGGAATTTCTAAACAGGCAGCCTCTCGTCGGGATTCTGGAGTCGTGGAGTGTGTTTCCTGCGGAGAAGACGCCGTCCTAATCTCCCCGGGGCGCCGTGAAGCGTGCGGGAGGAAGCCCTTAATGGCTGAAGCGATCGTACAAAGGAATCTGACAGATTAGACTAACTCGATTACCGCTAAATGGATTTGCTTTTTCCTTTATTTTCTCCAGCTTTTTCCTTATCCTAATGATCCTTCATGTTACATATTACAGTATTTTTCTCTGGTGTATAATCTTGTTTTAACCTTAACTTTGTTATTAGGGTTTCTAACCTCAAAAGAAAATAAACGGAAACATTACAGGATAACTTTGTTGCCCGTTCGTCCGTCTGTCTGTCAAGACTCTTTATGTCGGGAACGCGTGGAGGTATGGAGTTGAAATTAAAACCATATTCTCGTTTGAATAAGAAGACTAAGGAAGGAGCATATCAAAAATATTAGGTACACCGCGATGGGCCTCAAATATGGCCGACTTAAATTCCGGTTTATCAGTGTCGTTCTAATTTTATTTAAAAAATGTAAAACTATGATGTAGGGTAGACGTGGGGTAGACTCAATAATTTGTTGTTTTATTTTACGTTGTGAATAAATGTTGGTAGTTATTAAAATTGTTAAAAAAAATATATAATTCTAATAAAAATAGATAAGTTATAATAAGTATTTATTAACACAAACATCCGATACGCTACTGAAGTAGGTAAGTCAAATTAACGTATCTAAATTCTTTGACATCTAATCTTTGACAAGTAATAAATAAAAGCTAAAATGTAAGAAAAATATATAATTTAGTTAATTTAAGTGAATTTCATAAATGATCGGTTTACTACACGTATGTATATTATATAGTCACTTACTAGCGAAAAGTTGTTCCATTATTTCACTCAATTTTTTGCCGAGATCTACCGCACGCTACACAACCAACTATTTTAGAGTCTTTTTTCGATAAATCGCGATAGTGTCACTGTTAATTTAAGTTCTGCCACAATTTCCATCTAGATTTACTACCTTTATACAACTATCAGTAGTAGAATAAATAATAAATAACATAAAATAAGCTCCGTAAAGACTGACAAATCCACAAAATTTCAAATCAAATTCAAATGTGTCAAATGAATCGTCAAACAGAACTGTCAAGGATCCCCACCCTAGAGTGCTTTTATGGCGCTTTTTCCGCCCACCGTGCATGGATACATGGATAGCATTATGCTCCTTCCTTAGTCTTCTTATTCAAAGATATTCTCAAATCTACAGTCCCTTGAAACTCAAAAAAATCAAACTAAATTAACGTAAAAAAATTACCACCGTTTATGCCGCAAAAAAAAAATATTTCGACAAAATACCGAGGGTGCCATTTAAAAATCAAATGTTGTAGTCATTTCCGGTGAAACAGGAAGTGACCGAAAACAATTGATTACGTCAGTCAATCCTAATTTACGTCATATACTAACATACCAAATCTCGATTTTTTGTCTGAAAAAATAAAATTATTAAAAGTTATAGGGGTGAGCCACTTTTGAGACGCACCCGGTATACCAGTTGTTTACGATATTCTCCGATGGTGGCAGCATCGGCGGGTAATGAACCAAGCCTATACATTTTTATAGTTTATTAATTTTTGCCATATTTTTACTGTTATTAAAGTATCACATTTTCCGATAACTACTATCACCCTTTCCGTAGCATTGAACTAAATAAATTTTGTGGTCCTTTAATATCAAAATAAAACTGTAAATCACCACAATACACCAAAACACTTTTACTTTTACACTGGACGCGCGTTTCGCTAACCATCAGTAGATGATTAAGACTAAATTAATATCTACAATTTGGGCGTTTCTATACTCGCTCAGTGGACACCGAGTGGGCGTGGCAAGATATAGCCAACCGAGTCAGAGCCTACCGAGCGTAACAAATTAAATTTCCGCAACTAGAGTAGTAGGAACAGCGAACTGGAAGGAATTGGACCGTTGTTTCTGTTCATATCTTTACATTTATTAATTTTGATGCTTTGATATGCATCTAATTGCCTGTAATTTGAGACTTGTTTAATTAATTTTAAATTATTAAGATCTATACAATGTTCTTTATCAACAATATGTTCAGCAACACAAAATGTATCCGGTCTACCATAATCATCTGAGCTAAATGTTCTTTAAATCTAGTTAATATTGATCTTCTAGTTTGCCCAACATATTTCTGATTACAATCTTTACAAGAAATTTCATAAATACCCGACCTTTCCAGTGAAGGTGTTTTATCCTTAGGATTACCTAATAATTGTTGTAATTTATTATTAGCACTATACCCAAGTTTATAATTGGAATTCTTAAATTTTTTTTTAGACTACGGGATAACTCTCTATCAAACGCTATTGAAAAATATTTTGACGTATCTTTCTCCAGTTAAAAAGTCAAATGTTCAGAAAGCAAAAACTTATACCTACGTTTTCCAATTATTTTATCATCTATGTAGTGACGGAGAATATCCATTACACTCAGTTTCATTCCTAAGTAATCTATGAACTAAGAAATTTAAACTAGCCATCTTATGTTCAACGCTGATGATTCATTAGGAATATATCTGCGTGTAGTGGTATTTTTCCTGTAGATATCAAATTTCAGGCAATTATTAGTATTTCTAATAACCAATACATCTAGAAATGGTAATTTATCGTTCTCAATTTCATGTGTAAATTTAATGGAAGAAAAACGATTATTTAACTTAGAAATAAAATTATCTATGGTGTCTGAATGTGTGTCAAAAACAGCAAAAATATCATCCAAACCAAACCTAAACTATACTCTTGGAAAATACTCAAACTGATTCTTAGCCTCCACTTCAAACCTGCTTATGAATAAATCAGTCAAAAAAGAGAGACAATGGATTACCCATTACCGTACTTTCCCCCTGTTCAAAAAAGTTGTTATTAAATTGAAAACAATTTGGTTTATACATAACGATGTAAACTCAATAAGCGCAAATTGCGTTCAGTAATTCCGTCAAGTAGCCTAAAGTATGTGGAATTGAAACACTTAGGAACAACGAAGATACATCAAAGGAGACCAAAATTTCACCTTCATGCAATGTTATATTTTTAATTTTGTTAATGAATTCAATATTGTTTTAAGTGAGAAAGAGGGTTCATGATTAGGTAAATTTTGGAACTCCCAAATTTACCTAAAAACTTTTTTATTACACTAACTTTTTTACTACAGTCAAACCAAACCAAACCAACTCCCTTTTTTTCGAACTCCCAAATTTACCTAATCATGAATCTTTCTCAGTTAAAAACAATATTGAATTCATAATAATATACTATATGTATATTTTCGTCTTCTAAAGACACTCCGGGGACATACTCTAGACGTTTTTGATCATACGGTATATAAATTTCAATTTCAAACATTTTGAACAATCGAACCCTGTTAAGATACAAAGAAAAAAGAAATAAAAATGGTCTTTTGAAAGGCTGTTGCCTTCGATTCGTATTCGAGTCACTGAGGCCGCATCGGTTCACATCAAACTCGTTTAGAGCGAGTCTAAAAGCTAAATTAGCGCCTAATTGGGCATAACGGAGCGATATCTGCCCCGTTTCCTTTGCCAATGCCAAACTCGATCATTTCCCTCCTTTATTTCCAGACTTTTTTCGGGATTTTCCAGGAAAATTACATTTTTTCCTCCTCGGCGAAACAGGACCCCACGAATTTCGTTCGAATTTAACGAAGATGATCAGCGAAAATGTTAGCTTTTATGTTTCTTTTAGCTTCGCTCGTTCATCATTTCTTTATGTCGTTTTTCGGGATCAGTTCACTGATCTTTATCAGCATATGACTCCCTAGAATAATGTAATTTAAAAATAGAAAGAGGTAGTTGGAGTTCCCTTATACAGTGTGTTTCAAAAAACATGTGCTATTTCTCGTGGGGAGATTCCTCACGTAAAAATAAGATTTATTTTTGATATCAGCATAGATAGGTCCGATTCTGCTTTGTATCGTAGCTACAAGATGTTAAAGTCTTAATATTTTTCGATTTATTATACTTTTCTCCCAAACACTTTTAGCGTTTCGAATGAAATTTTTAGAGTAAATGTTACTATAAATGCGACATATTTGAAAGCTAACAAAGTGTCGACATATTCACCAGGGACGTGCATATGTGTTATCACTGGAATATTTTTCTAAAAAAATCATGTACCCCACTGACTTTTTTTCTCCCGTTAGCGAAATAGTGTAAACAGTTTAATGCCGATTAAAAGTTGTCTCTTGATATTTTGTCGATTTCAGCTTCCTTGATGAGATAAACGCAATTTTATTAATTTGCCTTGATCCAAGTCTATTAGCAACTTGTAAAAAATGTTAATATCATTAACTTGCGAACGTTTTAAATAAGTGTACTCATTTATTTCTCATCAAAAAATATGAAAAAAAGTCCCTATAGACGTGGGTATGGAAATGCATAGTTTTAATGTTACAGGATGATAAAAGTTTTTAAAATTAGGTTTTTTATAATTAACTTAAATACCATTATTTTGTTATTTGAAATTGCTGTCGGTTGGACTAATAGTAATAATCTACATAAAGGGAAATTAAAACAACTTTCGGTGCACTCTCTAATAATGCTAATGCTCTCTAATGCCGTCTCTAATAGAACAGCCTCGGAGCGAGATTTATGACGTCACGTTAGTTAGATACTACGGATTAATAAATATGTTGTAGAATACATCCGAAAACATAATTAATTCTCGTACTTTTGGTTTGTATTTTAAAAACGATATAGTTTACATGAAATATGCATAATATACAGTTAATAAATACAAAGGGAAATTAAAACAGCTTTCGTTGCACGTCATCAATGACACCATGCGTCGTCTTATGGAGTTTGCTGGTGGTCGTATTATGATGTGCAACCAAAGTTATTTTAATTTCCCTATATATAAAATGCTAATGTTTATCTGTGTCGTCTCTACTGAAGTAACGACTTGCTCTAGAAAGTTGCTTTTTTTACTAAAAGATAGATAATTGGCTCTTCTAAAAACTGTCGTCGCCGGATTTTTTGTTTTTCATTTGATTAAAAAAATAATAAAAAGTATTTTTTTTCTGATGTCGTGGCGAATGCGCCAGGCTTCAACTAGTATTTAATAATAAATTAGGTTAAATATATAATTTATTAATTTTATTTTAATTTTAATTTTATTAATTGAGATTAATAAAATTGCGTTTATCTCATCAAGGAGGCCGAATTCGACAAAATATCAAGAAATAAGTTTTAATTGGCATTAAATGGCCTACACAATTTTGATATCAAAAGAAAAAAAGTCAGTGGCGCACATATTTTTTTTTTAATATTTCATTGATCACCCATATGCACGTCTCTGATGAATTTATCGACACTTTTTTAGCAATAAAATATGTAGCACTTAAAATAACTTTTACCCTCAAAATTTCATTCGAATCACAAAAAGTACTTGGAAGAAAATTATAATAAATCGAAAGATTATTAAGATTTTAACACCCTGTAGCTACGAAACAAAGCAGAATCGGACCTATGTTGTAACAGTCAAATTTCCTCGCAACGACCTCTGTGTGCTAGCTCATAAAATATCGCAAATAGCTATTATTTTTGCATCATGTTTACTATAATTTTATTGTTAAATATTATTTTATTTAAATTTTACAATTATGCAACCCGATATACACCGCGCTATAGAGCCACAGAATATTATCACTGGATGCCGCCCAGCATTAGAATTTTTGTCCATCTCTCTAAATCTTTGGTCATCACTTGTCCCTTGTCACTGTCAGATCAAATCAGATGTTTTTGGATTTATTTATCCTTTGTTTTGGTTATTGAAATTTTATAATTATCAGATAAAATTTCGTAGTTAAATTGGTTATTTTTGATGTGGATCGCAGTGTGCAATTCGTTCATTTAATGGTGGGAATTTGTGAATAAGTTCGTTCATTGACCGGATACGAAATATGACAATGAAAAATATTCTAGAACGTCGTTTTTTATTTATGCCTTTTTGTGAGTTGGACTAGTCGAGATATATAGTTCTCTATATATATCCTGGAGGGAGATTTCCGGTTGAAATCTGATTTTGTGAAGGAAATCGAATCCTTGCATCACTTCTTGTGTACTCCCCGGCTGAAGAGTGTCGTCGTGAAGAACTGGCTGCCGTTTCGTGAAGCATTCCCTGTGGGTGAATAGCAGGTCTTCCCAGAGAAGGATTAAGGCTTCCGAAACACATTTGGTTAGAGACGTGGTTGGATTTTGTTGATTTGTATGGACCACCGACCAATTTCCGTAAGGGATTAAATAGCCAAATTTTTCCGACCGATATTCCGATTCCACGTGCCCAAGAAGTCCCCGATAGTTCCAAGGTATGCTATAATTCTTCTGCCTAGTCTAAGTCAATGCTCAACTGATTTTTGTTCATATTGTTGTCTGGTTTTCGACTTTTCCACGCCCACGTGGTGTAGAAAGATTAGTTGAGTGTTATCTTTCTTAAGTCTTATTTGGTTGTTCGTAATTGTAGAGCAAGAAGACCGATCCAGACCGTACAGCACAGAACAATCCAGAATTCCATCCGTTCCTGTTGCCCGTGTGTAGAGTTACCCGTTGGACATCATAAACCCTCGTTGAGGTAAAGTTCAGATTTGATTAGTCCTTCTTTATTACCTTTATTAACTCCTACACGTTGTGCTAGTCCTTGTTCTATAATTGAGGCACTTTTCTAAGACAACCAATATTATTTAGGGTTTTTTATGTTCACCTTTTGAAGTCCTACACCTGGCCGGCATCCGTACATCTGCTGACATCCGTGGGCTCCAGTGACAGTACACCGAGCTGCTGTGCACCGCCGTAGCCACCCTGTAGCTATACACCGTAGCTCAGTCGGAGGAACTTCCGAGTTGTTTCAGGATTGTACATCGATTAGAGTAAGACTGTTTAGATTTAGATTTGCTTTATGTAAACCACCCTGTTTGTATCTAGTATTAAGTTAGATAAGGGGGTTTGACGTCATAGATTTAGTACTTATTGATTTAAATTTCATTTAACTTTACATTTCATTTAACTTCAATTTCATTTCTTTAAATATAAACTTTTTGATATTTTAATAAATTGCTTAAATATTTTTAGTAGTATTATTTACAGTCTGGTCTCATAGTTAAGTTAGAGTCACTTAAGTTTAACGAATTATAGTAATATTTGAAGTTCATAGTAGTTGCACTCAACAGTTCGAGGTTAGTGTTGAAGTCTACTTAATAGTAACATCTTTTATGCCGAGTTCATAGAGTATAATGTCGTGGCGCCCTTTTATTAATATCTTTGAACCCCGACCACCCGGCTGTTAAAATTAAAAAGCTAGTGGCCTCTATGTAACTCATTCAGATTAAGTAAACTTTGTGTTTTAATGAACTTCGAATAAGAAAGGGTGTGGCAATGTTGATATGAAAAATAAATCTTATTTTTACGTGAGGAATCTCCCCATGAGAGATGGACATGTTTTTTGAAACGCCTTGTATAAATTGTAGTTATTCATGTTTCAAGGGAATTATAAGGGTGTGACTTACCGTGGGCAAAGTTTCTGTCGAGGTTATTAACACTTTAAAATTCCTGTGGTATATAAATAATCTTATTTCTTACCGAATTTAGAGTATTTTGTCCCATTTTAAAACTACATAAATGTTGCAATTATTAATCTTTCGGTATATTTGTATTAACACTGCTGGTAACTTTATTTGTTGTCAGGTTACTATTGTATTATAGGACCTGTTTATAAATTGACGGTTGTTGTCAGTCCAGTTCAGTTTTTTGTCAAAAAACGCATTTTGCACGAATTCGGCACACGTTCGAGTACGTTTGCATTAAAATGATGGAAATATCAAAAAAAGCTGAAGAAGCAGTTCAAGTGAGTAGTGGGAGATGGCCGATTCTGCATCTTCCACAATGTGGAGGAGGTGGAGGAGTGACGTCATCAGCTAAAAACATGTAAAATAGGCTAATAAACAAGAATAAACAGGTTTGAACCGCTTTAAAATAGAAATAAACAGGTTTGCACAAAAAAATGAATACCATAGTCCCATCTTCGGCTTTCTTCTTGCTGTAAACATCTTTGGGGATATCGTGTCTCCCTGTTGTACTCCTTTACCAACTGGGGACTCTGGGATTGTTTTCTGTATCATTATATACTCTTGCTTTCGCTTCAAAAGTCGAAAGCCTTCTCAATCTTTCCCAATAATTTACCAAAAGAAATATAAAAGATATTTAGTGGCTAGGACAGAAAAAAAATTGTAGCAGGGAATGTCTATGAAACTGTTCTAATAAATTATTAATTTAATGATTATTTAAATGTCTTTGGTCTCACTCTTTACTTCAATTCGTTTGCCAGGTCAGCCAGTAATGCTTCATTTTCATGCACCCGTTCTCCGACGATACGTTGATACGATATTAATTTTATTGGTAGAATTTAAAGACTTTGATTGGTTAGAAAATAACGCAGTTTTTAAATTATTTTACTTATATTTTTATTAAGGTTAGATTAAACTTGTCAAAAAAGTGTCAAAACGTCCGTTATCGTATGAACGGGTCCGTTGACGGGCTGAAGTAAAATATTTACGGATGAAAAGTGGCGCTAAAACGCTATGACCAATCAGAGCACCGTCGGACCAACGCAACGTATCAGTGTATAACGGATGCATGAAAATCCAGCTTAAGTCATAAAAAGTCACCAAATGGACATGTTTGTCGTTTGTGAGTGGACATGGTTTGGTTTTTTCTATCTACAGTTCAGCTCAATTCGACTGAAATAACCTGACATTTTAACCTTCAATCAGGACGGGTAGACAAGCAGAAGGGCCCTGTTCAGTATGCATCGCATCGAAGCGTTCCAGGTTAAACAATAAACTAATTTGAATACGTTTAGGCCCGTGTTTAATTACCCGGCATAATTGCATCTGGATTATATCGGGCGATCTTAATCCGAACACGCGGGACTATTTGAGTCCCAAGGGAACGCCACATCGTGTCCCTTTTGTCAGCATTAATCATCTCAAGTCAGACCAGCAATCCTGTTAAGATTACGGGACCTAGATATATTGAATATAGAGAAAGTTAACAAACTTTTGACTTTTCCACTAATTATACTTCAAAATTTGCGAAGAATGTAATTTTGGCTTTTGATTATTACCAACCGTCAAGTGAAAATGTGGTTAGAAATCAAAAGTTGAATGTTTTATAAGCTAAATATTAGGCTTCCTCTATGGATACAACTGACTACCGCAAGCTGTTGCTAGGATATTCTATTAATTTTAATTGTGTTTTTTAGACATTGTGAATGATCGTAAATTAAAGCTCCATTCAGAACCTCGCAATTAGTGGAATAAATTAGTGGTTTCAATTACACTTTATACTTTCTAGTATACGATCATTCACAATATTTAAAAAACGCAATTAATATTAATAGAATATCCTATAGTCTGTGAAACGAATAACTTTGAATTTGACAGTTCCCGCGGGCTTTTCTAGTGTTAATTTTATTAGGTTAGCAACTTGCGGCCATGCTGACGCAATGTCGTCTCTAATAGAACAGCCTCGGAGCGAGATTTATGACGTCACGCTAGTTAGATACTACGGATTAATAAATATGTATTAATTAATAAATATACAGGGTGTTTCAAAACAAATGCGAAAAACTTCAGGGGGTGATTCCTTGTTCAAAATAAAGGGTAGTTTGCTTCATAAATGTTTGGTCAAAAGTCAACCATTAGGGAGATATCGCGGTACAAAAATGGCGGAAAAATAATGTTTTTAATTTTTATCTTGAAAACGAAAAGAGATAGACTAATGAAATTTTATGGAAGCATTACTGTTATGAAAACACACTTTCTGGTAATTTTTTCACTTTTTTAAAATGAGTGGAAGGGGTTGAAATAAACTACCCCTATCATTCTTGTTAACGAAATTTAAAGAAAAATCTTATCAAACACATGCAAAAAAATTAATTTGGATAGTTTAGTTTGTTTAGACACTTTTTTATCTTTTGTGTTTTTTTGATAAAACACCGATTTGAAATTAAAAAATGAAATGTAAAGCCATGTCAGGACAAAAAAAAATTATATGAAGAATCTAGTGGGATACTGTCAAACAGTTTTATTTCGTATTAATATCGTTACATTTTCTTCTGAACGATAACCTCTTAAAAATTATTTACTAAAACAATTTTTAATTCTGTATTTTAATTCATGAAAGTACAAAATAATATCGTTAAAAAAATAATGTTTAAACATTGCAACTCAAATAAAAACACAACGTCTTTTGCCAGGAGCAATTAAATAGATCATAAAAAAGCTTCGGAATAATTAATTGATCGTAAGATAATAACGTATTGCAGTAGAGTAATGTCAAATAAAATATTTGAAACATCCTAAAAAGTGACAGCGGCCGACTAGATTTTTTCCTAAAAAAATTACAGCAGCCCACTAGATTCTTTATCTAAAAATGTTTTTTGTCCTGACATGTAATGCTTACATTTTATTTTTTAATTTCAAATCGGTGAGTTTTATCAAAAAAACATAAGAGATAAAAAAGTTTCTAAAGAAACAAAACTATCCAAATTATTTTTTTTGCATGTGTTTGATAATATTTTTCTTTAAATTTCGTTAACACGAATGATAGGGGTAGTTTATTTCAACCCCTTCCACTTATTTCAACAAATATAATTTTTCGAACATTGATAGTTGCAAAATATGCATATAAATTTTGTGAATGTAAATAATAATACATCACTATTAGTAGATATTGAATGTTTTTTGTTAAATTAGATCGACTTTCAAACCCCCAAATTTAAAATATTTTTTACATTTTACCCATTATCTTATGTACCTATTCATTATTTGTATATTGTAAAACATTTGCTGCATTTGTATGGTTCATAGTTTATTTGCCAAAGTATTTATTACTATAAATAGGTATTATATGGGGAAATTAAAATAACTTTGATTGCACATCACAATACGACCACCAGCAAACTCCATAAGAAGACGCATGATGTCATTGATGACGTGCAACGAAAGCTGTTTTAATTTCCCTTTGTATTTATTAACTGTATATTATGCATATTTCATGTAAACTATATCGTTTTTAAAATACAAACCAAAAGTACGAGAATTAATTATGTTTTTCATGTATTCTACAACATATTTATTAATCCGTAGTATCTAACTAACGTGACGTCATAAACCTCGCTCCGAGGCTGTTCTATTAGAGACGGCATTGGCACGCATTGGTCTGATATTTATAAATGTCAAAAGCTGATGACATTTTACTTTTGACAATTATGTCATTTCGTGTTGATTTTTGCAAGAAGAGGAAGAACTGTCACTTGTTTTATTATTTTCCTTTTCTACTTCACGAAAGTAAAAAGAGTTACCTATCTGATTCGTTCAGGCACTCAATTTAAAGAATATCAATAACTGTTTTGATAGAGGGATTTTATATTTGCCATGTTGGTAAAAAATAACGGTCAAAATTCAAAGTTATTCATTTTATAGACTATAGCAACAGTCTGCGTTAGCCAGTTGTATCCATAGAGAGATATTCGTGCCATGAATTTTGGTACGAATGATATTGGAGCTGGAGAACTACCCTCTATAAAACCGTCCCAGATACTGGCTTTTGTCAAAGCCCTGGGACTGTATGATGAGTTATGATTCAAGAAAGGGGGACACAATGGATCTGTAAGGTCGAAGTGATTAACCCCCCTCCACCTCATTCTAAATTCTAAAAATAAAAAAAAATCCATAGAGAAAGCCTAATATTTGGCGTATAAAATAATCAACTTTTGATTTCTAACCACGATTTCTCTTGAAGGAAGATAATCAAAGGCCAAAATGACATTTCTCGCGAATTTTAATGTGTAATTAGTGGAAAAGTTAAAAGTTTGACAATTTTTTCTATTAATTGAATATGTCTACTACTAATTTTGACGTTCTGAATGATTACATTGAAATTAAAGGAACAAACTTCTACGCTAATTGAAATCACTAATTTATTCCACTAATTGCGAGGTTCTGAATGAAAGAGTCATTCAGAACCTCAAAATTAGTGGTTTCGAGTAGCATAGAGGTTTGTTTCTCTAACTTCAATGTAAGGCATTCAGAACGTTAAAATTAGTGGTAGTACTTTTTAATTAGTGAAAAAGTTAAGAAACCTTTAACTGTTTCCACAAAAATTGATTTGCAAAAAAACCGATTGAATTGAATGATCATTCATCATACTTTTCTCCTTTATGTTCCCAATTATTTAGAACGTACTGTATATTTTAACAGAAAAGTACCGTAAAACCAGCTTTATAAAACCCGAAATAACACATTTAACATATCCCCGAATAAACACCGACGATTTTCGACGTTGGTGCAGAGAGACCATTGTGAGATTAAGTGAAATAGTTCGTGAAATTGAATGGGGAAAACAGAACAATACGAAGTGGAGAGAGAGTTAGCGGTTTGGTATTATCGCCGAGGTTGTTCTATGGCTCGGAAAAAAGGCGCATTTAAAACGAAAACAGAATGAAATTGAAAGAAACGACTGGGATGTCTGTGTGCGCTGCTAATGCATTAGGAATTAACATAGTGTTTACTGCGATGGCAGGATCGTTATCCGCGTTACTCTTCGATGTTTTTACAGAAAGAGCATTTCTCCGATGCTTTTACCATATATTAAAAGTGTGTAATGCTAAAAAACCTGACCATTCCAAGGAATAGAGTAATGGATTTTTCAACTTTTAGTGTAATAAATGTTGAATTATTTAATTTTTTGTTGTAGTTAATGGGTATACAACAATATGTCCCCGGATTGTCTTTACAAGAGGAAAATATTTTTTTATTAACTGTATGAGAAAAATGCATTCTTCATAAAAAATTTTGCTTGTTAGAAAATGGTTAATCCACATTGTTGTGGCCTGGCACCCAGCACAGAGTGGCCCTCGCCTTGACGCAGCCAGGACAATGCTTCTCGGCAGTCCATCACGGTTTACGATCTGACTGATCGCATGGCATTGTTAGCAGCCGACAGACGACGCATTGACGCGTTCGAGATGTGGTGCTGGAGGAGGATGTTGCGAATGCCATGGACAGTACATCGCACCAATGTGTCGGTCCTTAATGAAATCCAATTACCACAAAGGCTTTCCAGCGCTGTATAAACGTATACTTTCCTTCTTCGGCCATGTCAACAGGAGCGTGCACATGGAGAGACTGGTAGTACAAGGAAGACTTGCAGGATCCCGTCGCCGAGGCAGATCACCAACCAGGTGGGTGGACATGGTTGAAAAACTTATGAATACCAACCTGGAGGGAGCCGTTCGAAGGACAGAAAACAAGGAAAATTGGAGACGGGCGGTGCATGCGGCCGTCAAGTCCTTAGAGCCAGAACCAAAGCCACTACACTTCGTACGCCACGTACGGACTTAGACGACGACGATTGCATGGTGATGCTTCTTAAAGGTGCGATTTCCTAGCGACGCCGACGTCTGGCGTCCGCGTCTCGCCGCACACTGGTTCGTTTTTATGAACATACGTGGCTAAAACCTGTATTTATTATATCAATGAATAGTAATGTATTACTTTATAGGAAAACAAATCAGGGCCGCGGACGCCAGACGTCGCAGGTCGTTAGGAGATCGGACCTTAAAGCGCCCAAGCTGTCAGAGTATATCACGATATCTCCTATTGATCTATCAGGGATTTTCCTTCGTATACAACTGTCCGATTCCTTTATAGCGTAAACCTCTGCTTGTAGAACATTACAACCATCCGATAGCCTTAAAGATCGTCGGATGTCTAGTTCCTCTGAAAGGATACCTATACCTGTGTCTCCTGAAGTTACTAAAGCAACTATGTAGACTGCTAGATCCAGAATTACATTATCCTTGGTGCCGGGCCACAGCGGCATCCAAGGCAACAAAAGAGCCGATGAGCTACCTAGGCAGGGGTCATCGGCATCCTATTTTAGTCCAGAGTCCAGAGCCAGTACTGGGAATACCCAAATGTATAGCCCGTAGTGCACTAAAACTCTGGATGAGGGAAAAGCAGAATGTCCACTCGAGAAACAGGCACATGAAGGCCTTTATCCAAGGATCTAGCTCTAAAACTGCAAGAGAATTGCTAATGCTTAGCAGGAATAAAGTTTGGATTAAAACAGGCCTCTTGACAGGACACATGGCTGTCAAGTGTTACCTGAACAAGCTCAGCCTGTATCAAGGAAGTCTTTGCTGCAGACTCTGCGATAAAGATCCTGAAACAGCGGAACACATAATATGTCACTGCGAGACTTTTATTTGGGAAAGCTACGCTAGAACCGGAGGAACTATGCTCCCATCCTATGAAGGACCTATATAAATTAGTGCAGGGCACAGGGATAAGTGAATGGGTGCAGATATAGAAAGGGGACAAACACAATAGGCCTCACAGGTTGCAGTGTTTCCGGCAGAGGATGGCCCCTTGTTATTGGAAAAAAATGTAGACTGCTATCTCTTGAGTGTTCATTACTCGGTTGCTTTCCCATTCTTCTCTTGTCGAGATGCGAATCCTTATATTTTCCTCAAAATCATGTTTGGTGAGCATATAGTCCGTTTTCTGGTCTAGCAGATGTGGACTCGTGTTCGCAATGATTTTCTCTATCATTGGCAATATCCTCGAGTGACCGTAGTTGGTCTGGTACCACAGATTGAATTACCTTAATCTTATGGCTCCCTCAACGGCCAGATTCTTTTTTATTTAGTCGATTGGTGGCTACTTGCGCTGTATTGTTCCTTGCACCAGTTGTACCTAGAGCTGCTGATAAGACTAGAACTATGAAATTTAGTACTACTTACTAAATTTCATAGTTCTATGTCAACGGAAAATATTTTGATTCCCTGAGATTGTCGAAATTACATTTTTTACAGCATAAACGGCCGTATCTTTTTTACGTTAACTTAGAAGTTCAAAGTACTGTAGACCTGAGTATATGATTTTAATTTCAACTCGATACCTCCATGCGTTTCCGAGATAAAAGGTCTTGACAGACAGACGGGCGGACAACAAAATGATCCTATAAAGGTTCCGTTTTTTCCTTTTGAGGTATGAAACCCTAAAAAGCAACGGATTGATTTTTCAGCCTATATTTTTTTGAGCTAATAATTATAATTATAAATTCTCGACATTTTACGCTCGTTTTTGTTCGTTTATTCTCCGAGAACATTATCCAAAAATAAATTCCCGAACATTTTACAACTTTATATTCTCTATTATAAATCATAGGAAAGTATGCCGAAAATTCGAGCCCCGACAATAGCCAGGGCTCACAATATCCCTCCCTTTTCCATCACAGGAAGCGTCGTCCCAAAATATTCCATTAATTAGACCTTCCGTTATGCATCCTGCACAACCTCCGCAACTTGGAATAGTTGCTTGGCACCACTGCTCACAACTTGCCGCACATTTCGGAAAGTCCGAGTTTAAACAATGCCTCGCGTCAAAGCGCTGTGGGGTGCCCGCCACTGGCTTTGAACTATTGAAAAAAAAAGAACTAGATATCTATTGTCCGTTAGTTGTTTAATATAGTTCTCGCTAGAGCTGAGCACGATATTTTCTTTAACATCAATATTATTTATCGATTTAGATAAATTAGATTAGAATACGCCACCACTGCGACTTTTTCAGATCTATTGTTGTCCTCTTTAGATATCTAAAAGTAACATTTTCCAGTCCTATTCTTTTTAAAAATCTATCAACTTGGAGACTTGAACCCTTCATGTAGCGCTTTGTCAACGACCTGTACAAAAACCGCATATTTGACAGGCTGCCGCACTGACATAAAGTGTGTTCTGTCGTTTCTTATTTAGATTGACAAAACCTGCACATGGCCGCGTCCGTCAATTCCATTAGCTCTACCTATTTGTCAGCTTGTAGGTCAGCTTGACCTATCGAATCTGTGGAACCAGACCAACCACGGTCACTCGAGGATATTGCCAGTGATAGGGAAAATCATGGCCAACACGAGTCCATATCTGCTACACCAGAAAGCGGACTATATGTTCACCAAACATGATTTTGGAGAATAGATAAGGATTCGCATCCCGACAAGAGAAGAATGGGAAAGCAACCCAGTAATGAACACTCAAGAGATAGCAGTCTACACAGATGCTTCCGTACATTCAGGAGGCACAGGTATAGGCATCTTCTCAGAGGAACTTGACATCCGACGCGCGGCGATCTTTAAGGCTATCGGATGGCTGTAATGTTCTACAAGCAGAGGTTTACGCCATAAAAGAAGCGGCTAGTTGTATACGAGAGAAAATTGCTGATAGACCAATAGGGGTATATATACAATAATGATATACTCTGACAGCTTGAGCGCTTTAAGGTCCGATTTCCTAACGACGCGCGACGTCTGGCGTCCGCGGCCCTGGTTTGTTTCCCTATAAAGTAATACATTACTATTCATTTATATAATAAATACAGGTTTTAGCCACGTATGTTCATAAAAACGAACCAGTGTGCGGCGAGACACAGACGCCAGACGTCGGCGTTGCTAGGAAATCGCACCTTTAAGAAGCATCACCATGCAGTCGTCGTCGTCTAAGTCCGTACGTCGCGTACGAAGTGTAGTGGCTTTGGTTCTGGCTCTAAGGACTTGACGGCCGCACGCACCGCCCGTCTCCAATTTCCCCTGGAGAAATCGCCGCTTTAAGAAGCATCACTATGCAATCAGTGAGATTGAAAACTGTGATGGAATGCCGAGAAGCACTCTCTTGGCTGCGTCAGGGCGGAGCTACTCTATGCCGGGTGCCAGGCCACAGCAATTTGGTGGGCAATCAGGAAGCAGATAGACTCGCCAAAGACGAGGCCAATGACCCACCACTTGTGACGATCAACACACTAAAAGAAGCTATAGGAACTGCCATCAAGACCAAGCAGCAAGAGACGTGGCAACACCGTGAGGACTGCGCTACAGCTAGCTCGAAGACTATGGCCTGTGGTAGATAGCAAAAAGACAAAACAACTACTAGGGCACAAAAAGGACCTAGTACGCATAATTGTAGGTGTTGTCACTGGAAACTGTCCTACGGGGGTAAACCTCGTGAGATGGAAAGTCTCCAACAACGACTACTGTAGAGAATGCGTATATGAAGAAGAAACCATAGATCACCTGCTGTGCCACTGTCCGGCACTGGAATACCGACGCTTTAAAACTTTAGGGCAAGGTTTTTTGGAGGGACTAGAGGAAGCAGCAGAAGCCAACATCAGCGACATCGGGAACTTTGCAAAGAGCTGGAAGTGCTTTAACGTAAAGAAAGAATGAGAGGAAGGTTTGGTACAACAATACAGGGGTATCGCAATGGACCCAAGGCCTCCGACTGAGGGATCAGACATGATCCCAAACCCCAGCAACCTAACCTAACCTAAATACTAGTATTCAATATAAATCGAATAAGTCTCCATAGCGCTACCCGAAAACGTTCAGCCTATAAAGCGAGAAGCCCAGAGTTCAATACCGGCTCGGGGTAAACTTTTTTTATTATATTTTTGTTTATATTCTAATAGTAAAATATTTAATAATTTTGGTGATTAAAAAAAAACAACTATTTAATACTTTACTATCAAAATATAAACGAAAACAAAATTAGAGCATAGCAAAAGATAATATATTAAAGAGCTTTCTCTTAAAATACTTTCTCGAAAACGTTGCTAGCTCTTGTAGACTAAGACATTTGTTGGCCACCTGTATTGTTGCTATTCTTGAAACTTTATTTGCAGCACCGCAGACGGGTTATGGGCTGGTTATGAATGGTATTGAAAGAGCCATGTTTGGCCATTTCATTTGCCTTTTCGTTACCTTTGTGATCCTCATGCTGTTGTACCGAAGCTAACGTAACATTGCTATGCTTTTCCAGTGTATTTAGAGTACGCACACAATCTCACACTAGTCTAGAATTGACCTTCGTGGAACCGAGTGCGCGGCCTGGCTGTCTGCGAAGATTGCAACCGGACGGTGTGTTCTTTCCTGCCAGTTTCATACGAAACATGCATCGTTCTTCACACTGAGTCCTGTCCTGTCCCGAAGGAAAACGTTATTCCAAACCGGAAATAAGGTCTGTCCATTCGATGCGGACCGCATTTGCATTTCCGTAACTTAACTATAAACTTCACTAACGTATATTGAAGTAGATGCGCTCCACATTATACCTACATACGTATAATATACAGGGTGTTTCAAAAAACATGTATCATCTTTCGTGGGGATATTCCTCTCGTTAAAATAAGATTTATTTTTCATATTAACATAGTTCCGATTCTGCTTTGTTTCGTGGCTACAGGGGGTTAAACTCTTCATCTTTTTTCGATTTATTATAATTCTCTTTAAAGTGCTTTAAGCGATTCGAATGAAATTTTTAGGGTAAAAGTTACAATAAGTGCGACATATTTTAATGCTGAAAAAGTGTCGACATATTCACCATGGACGTGCATATGGGTTATCTCTGGAATATTTTTCTAAAAAATGCCTGTGCCGCGCCGTACTGATTTTTTTTCTCTTCATAGCAAAATTGTGGAGGCCGTTTAATGCTCATTAAAAGATGTCGCTTGATATTTTGTCGATTTCGATCTTCTTGATGAGATAAACGCAATTTAATTAATTTGTTTTAACCTAATTCTAACAGCAACCTTTAAAAAATTGAATGTTATTAACTTGCCAAAATCTTAAATGAGTACTCATTGATTTTTCATCCAAAAAATATAAAAAAAGTTCCTATAACGATGGGTGCGGTAATGCATAGTTTTAAGTATGTTAAAACTTTTAAAAAACAGGCATTTTGTAATTATTTTAAATACCATTTTATTTTGAGGAATTTGTTGTAGGTTGTTTGGAATTTATAACACTGTTATACATCAGTGTTATAAATTTTCATAAAATTTAGTAATAAATTACATATAATTTCCGAAATCATACCGCTAAATACACGAACAATGCTTGTTGTGTTCACTTAGCCCCCTCGTATGCGAAGATGCAAAGCTGTTAAGTCGTAGGTAACCTTTATTTCTACATTTACTCTATTCGTTTCAGAACATTGGCATTCAGTTGTCCCTTAATGCCTTCAACGGCATTACTATCTAACCTTCAACGGCATTAACACTCTATTTGTCATGTCTAAATTAATTTACAAATCGGTAGCTTTGTCTCCGGCCCTTGTCTGGAGATTGTGGGAAGCAAAGGGTAGGGAAATGTTATTGATTTATCTTAAGGGTTACAGAAATAACCCTGTGGATTATCATTTCAGTCAAACTATCTCTAGTCTGGTTTGGATCCGAATATTTTTTCTCTCAATATTAAGGTTTGTCCTGTATCGAGAACACTGCATCTGTAAGGCCTATTGTGTTTTCCTGTACCCTGCACTAACTTGTGCAGATTCTTGATAGGATGGGAGCATAGTTCCTCTAGTTCGAGCTTTGTTTTCCCAATAAAGGATAAAGCCCGACATTTTTTGACATTTCAAACAACCAATTAGAGCTGTACTAAATTTAAAATTGACAGCTGTTTGAATTTTGTACAAATCTCATTGGTTCATTTGACGTGTCGCTGGCGACCGACGAAGTTCTGAGAACGGGGCTTAACGTTAATAAATACCGAGGTTGCCATTTAAAAATAAAAACTTGTAGTCATTTCCGGTGAAACAGGAAGTGACCGAAAACAATTAAATATGTCAATCAATCCTAATTTATGTCATATACCAACATTTCAAATCTTGTTTTTTTATCTGAGAAAATTAAAAAGATATAGGGGTGAGCCACTTTTGCGAAACACCCGGTATTCTGTCAAGAGAACAATATATATATTTTGGCTGATAATTATGTCAGTAGACCATGTTACATCGAACTTAAACATATAGCTAATTATAAATATTTTGTATTAAAAATAATTAGTTTTATCTAAACTTATTCTACATGCAACTGGGCCCTGTATAATCAAATCAGGAAGATCGCTTATCTTAGTCTGGACAGCGGCCAGCCCAGCATCCGCTACCGCCTGCCATGCACAATTCTGCCCGATTTTCGATATTAATCATCGTGCCAGAGACAGACGCCCTACTATCCCGTCGCGATCCAGTTCTACGTCTATTCGGTTAGACCAGTGATTCCCAAAGTGGTCCAGGTGGACCCCCAGGGGTCCACGGGAGACTTGCTGGGGGTCTACGTAGGCGTGAACAAAAAATGGGGGTCCATAAGATGTTAATGGGGGTCCACGAAAATTTATCTGCTTTTGATAGTAAAGAGCAAAAATGTAAGCATAGTTTTTATAAAGGCCTACCTACATTGTTTTAAGTACCTATCTAAGCAGATAATATTTTAATAAGGCAAGCGACTGTTACTTGTCCAAACTTGCGTATTCGATATTACGTACAATTTCGTGTACAGACTTGCAAAGCGCTATCCGCCCGACAATGCTTAATGCTTGTTCAGACATGAACTTGATCACCACTATAAATACTTGATGCCAAAGGCAAACGCATTCATTTGTTTCCGGAATTTCGAAAAAAAAGGCGGAATTTGGAAAAAAAGTTGTGAGAAAATTTATATCTGTGTTTGCTAGTGCCGGAGAAAAGTAAGTAACCTACCTTTTTTTTTGTTATAGTACTTAAGTATTTTGTTTACGTGTACTAGTCGGTTGATCACAACGGCCTGTATAGATAGGTAACTTAGTAACTTACAGATATTTTAATTGTCCTCTTTCGATTTGAAGACAAACACAGCACGTTTTATTCAATTGTTTTTCACGAGAGAAACACTGCCTCTCTAAAAAGGCCGAATAAGCAATATTGCAGAGCAATTAATTTTGTAATTTTTCTTGCAAATAACTACTAATTTTATAAAACAGTAATTTCATAATCATTTTAAATTGGTTTTGAAGTAACTATTTTATCAAAACTATTCCTTTTCGGAAAGAGCGAGCGGTGCGCGGGCGACGGGAAAAGAGGGCGGGGCTTGGACTTCGATGCCAGTTTGTCACGTTTTAACAATGAAGCCGCAGACAAAAAAATACGCAAATACACGGAGCGCGTGAACTCATTGATTTAATAAAATGTTAGTTATCGTTTTTATGGACAATTTTGGGATTTCGACTTTTATTTTTTCCTACACAAATATGATCAGTATTCGATACTGAGTACACCAATTTTTATTTATACTATTAAAAATTAGTGGTAAATTATGTACTTTAAAATTGATACCGTTTTGTGAAAACGTCTGTATTTGTCTCAGCGGTTTATTAGTTGGTCCCTTTACAAGCCGTAATTCTATTTCCGCGTGCTGACAAAGGCTGCGGTGTGATACCTATATTCAGAAAAAACTTGGTTACTAAAACATTTTTTTTTACAGGTAAGGTAACTGACACGAAACATGGCTACAGCAAAGAAAAAATGTCGACAATATAGTATCGATTATTTGAAATATGGTTTTGTTCCATCAGAGGCAGACAAACAATTGCCCATGTGCCTATTATGCAACAAAGTTTTGAGCAATGACTCTATGAAACCATCAAAGCTCGAAGATCATCTAAAAAGGTGTCATACTGATAAAATAGGTAAAGATTTAAAATATTTTCAAACATTGAAAGAAAAATATGGAAAGAGACCCACCATGCACAGTATGTTCGCTTCAACATCTCAAAGTAACGATGATGGCTTGCGGGCATCTTACAATATCTCATTACTTATAGCAAAATCTGGAAAACCGCACACTATCGGAGAACAATTAATTTTACCCGCTGTTGAAGAGGTTTTAAAAACTGTTTTGCACAAATCTCCATTTGACGTACTAAAAAGAATTCCATTAAGTAACAATACTGTACAAAGACGCATTGATGAAATGAGCTCTGATATCGAAAGCTTTTTGTGCAATCATCTGCAAAAAACTCATTTTTCTATACAACTGGACGAGTCAACGTTACCCAGTAATGAAGCATTACTATTGGCATATGTCCGATTTATTGTTGAGGAAGAAATTCACGAAGAATTGCTATTTGCCAGAACTTTGGAGACTGACACTAAAGGCGAATCAATATTTAATGTCCTGAGTAATTTTTTTACGGAAAAATCGATCCCATTTACAAACATTATTTCAGTGGCAACAGACGGAGCTCCTGCAATGGTCGGGCGATATCGTGGGTTTATAAGTCATCTCAAAAGAATTATACCAGGACTTACAGCTATTCATTGCGTAATCCACCGACAACATCTTGTGGCAAAACATTTAAGTGACAGGTTGAACCAATCTCTTCATTTTGTAATAAAAGCTGTCAACAAAATCAGAAGCAATGCATTGAATACGCGTTTATTTGCTCAATTGTGCGACGAAAATGATGAAGACTTCCAACGACTGCTCTTACATACTGAAGTACGCTGGTTGTCGAAAGGTGCATGCTTAACGAGATTTTACTCTGTTTTCGATTCCATATTAGAGTTCTTAGAAAGTAGAGATCCAGATTTAAAAGAAAACTTGATCAAATTCAAAGCAGACATTGCGTATTTGACAGATTTGTTTAAAAAATTTAATGATATTAACTTGCAGTTACAAGGGGACAGCCTGAATTTAATAAAAACAAAGGGGATAATTTCGGCTTTTCTTGGGAAATTGAAATTTATGAAGCAAAACATTAGTCGGCGCGAATTCTCTCAATTTCCAAACTTGTCGCAGGTAGAATGTATTGATGAGGATATCCATACCTACAGTCAACATTTAAGTGCTCTGCATGATGACTTCAAAACCAGGTTTGAAGATATACTGACGATGGATATACCACCATGGATCATAAATCCATTTGATGAAACGGAAGTGGCCAATGTTGTATTACAAGAGGAGCTGCTCGAGCTAAGCACTAATGAGGAGCTGAAGGTGAAATTTAGAAAAGGCTACCCAACATTTTGGCTGCAAGCAGAAATACCCGAAAAATATCCTGGACTGTGGGAAATCGCAAGGAAATTTTTAATAGCTTTTCCCTCGTCATACCTTGTCGAAAGGAGTTTTAGTGCCGTTACAAACCTCTTAACAAAAAAAAGGAGCAAATTAAACATCACAGAGCGGGGGGATTTGCGGTTATTGCTCACAAAATAAAGCCAAA
The DNA here is from genome assembly GCF_002938485.1 of Sitophilus oryzae. Classification (NCBI taxonomy): domain Eukaryota; kingdom Metazoa; phylum Arthropoda; class Insecta; order Coleoptera; family Curculionidae; genus Sitophilus; species Sitophilus oryzae. The sequence continues at coordinate 1,847,540 of NW_022147080.1, forward strand.
CATTGATCGTTTGCTGACACTCCATCAGATACATCCTTCCCATTAATTAAAATTATGACCTGAACCTATATTACCTTAATATTTTTTCTTGTAATTCTATTCTTTTAATAAATAAAGTGATATAAAATGTACCATTTTTCGTTTTTATTTTACATATCGGAATATAGGGACAGAACTCAGAAGTGACACAATTTTTATTTTTTGGCGACTTTAAGAATGTGGTAGAAATGTAGCAGCAGGGGGTCCACCGAAACCAGTAAAATTTTGAAAGTGGTCCACGAGAAAAATAAGTTTGGGAACTACTGGGTTAGACCATATCACACCAAGTTACGACTATTCTTTCGTCATCTTGTCACTCATATTAATAACTACGCGATGTTGCAAAAATAGTTATTACTACATTACATAGATGCCTTTTTTTCAAACAAAAGTATTAATTTTTGCGACGTGATTGACGACAATATAAAATCATAGTAACCATACTCCTCCGAAACGGCTTAACCGATTTTGATGAAATTTGATGTGTATATTTAGTAGGTCTGGGAATACCTAGGTTGTTTATTTTTTATACCTCTAAGTGATAAGGGTTATTTTTTGGGCAAAATGTTTTATTTTAATTTTTTTATATGACATTAAAAAATACATAAAACCCTAAATTTTCACCCTCTACCATCAACCCCTATTTTTTAATAGCGATATTAGAAAATCAATAATTTCAACCCCAATCGATAACTGATCAACCATATAACCACATCCTCACTAGTGATGGTTTGGAACTCGAGCGAAAATTCGCTCGAGTATTCGATTATTGAAATAACCGACATCGCTCGATTATGACCGAGCGCTGCAAGTGACGAGGTACAAGCACAGAACAGATACAAATCAGAAATTTCACTGAACATCGGTGCTTTTCAAGTATGTTGTAAGAATTCCGTTCCTCGCGCACAGATTTCATCCTCCTGCGCGCCGCACAGCTGATCATTAGTTGATGGCTTTAAACGAGCCAGGGTCGAACTCAGATACGTGTGAATCGTGACAGGAGCGTATTTCGTTTTTTAACAGTATTTATTTGAAAAAAGTAAGATTTAGTAGTGACAAAATAAATAATGTGTAAAAATAATACGAAAAATCATGCCAATTGATTCAAATGTTTAAAGCGTTATTTTACAAAAAAAGTGTTCATTGAGTTGAGTCATTGTTTTGTATCTCGTTTTTCTAGAAATAAACATTAATATTTAATTTTCAAAGAGAATAATCACAAAAATAATTCGGACAAGGTGGGTTTTGTGGCAGTATGATACCGTATGATCGAGAAAGAACGGCGTCAGCGTTGGCTTTGAAATGAAGATCGCTGTCATTTTATATGTAAATTTATATGGGAATATATATATATATATATATATATATGTCGTTTCCCAGCCAACTGGACGCCGTTTTTTTTCGATCATACGGTATTATACCGTATGATCGAATAAAAACGGCCTCAGCGATGGCTATGAAATGAAGATCGCTGTCATTTTATATGGGAAATGTCATCGATTGTCATTTCATAGCCATCGCTGACGCCGTTTTTATTCGATCATACTGTACTTGTGTAAAGGGGCCTAGGAAAAATGCAGGATTTGCAATAAGTAATAAGGATTTTGCTGCAGTAACCTAATTTGTAGTGAATTTTTTATAGGAATAAGCGACTTTTAACTGCAGTTTGGGACCCTGTTTATGTAAATTTCAGGGTCCCACTATAAGCTTGACGCTGTCATGATTTTATGATTCAGCAATTTTATTTTTTTCAATACAAACCTTCATTTGAAAATGTAGACAGAATATAATAAAAACAATTTGACTGAAATAAAATAACATTTTATTTGTTATTATAAATATGTAAAAATTATACATATAATCCTAGCAATGTGATATTAGGTACAAAATCTAATACAATTACTTAAATGTAAATGATCCTAAAATTTATTAATACAAATGAAAAATTAAAAGAATAGATAAATATATATCATCTAACTAAACTTACTTGCTAATTAAAAATATCTAAAAAAAATCTGTATTTAAGAACCTATCGTATTTAGAAACATATCTATATAAAATAAAATCGATAAAAATTTTGTTTCAAATACAATTGATTTTAAAATCTCACCTGTGCACTTATCAACAAAGAAATAAGCAACTGGCTGCTTCCAATTAGCAAATATACCTCGTGCCATCAGAACTAAAACACTTTTAGCAGGGACATATTGCTTTTCCGATAAAGTCTCATGGAAGCCAATTATTTTGTCACGTCCTCGATTATAAAACAAAAATTTTTTTAAACACATCTCATCTATACATAACACACAGTCCTTATCCATATCTTGCATAGATGCAGCTTTAGTTTTTATTGCCTCAAAAACAAATTTATTTAATCTGGAATATATTTCCCAGTACCTATGGAGAGTGCTCTTGGAAGGTAAGCAAAGTGGCTTTCTTAAAAATGTATATGCATTTGGACTTAAAAAATAAATTGTTAATGCAAATTGCTTAAATTCGTTGGTATATCGGTATCCATGTGATTTCCTTGAGGAATTTTGTAAGCAAAGTTCAATAAAATTAGCCATTGACGAAGAGAAGTGTTCCTTACAAAAAGCTATAAAGTCTTCATTTGTAACATTTGTTTTGTCAGTCTTCGGATGAAATTCCAACTTTCTTTTCAAACTTCTAATTTGTAACCTTAACCCATGTTTTCTTGGACTATCCACACTAAGGGATGTAGGTGTCTGTTGTGAAAAATCTATACAAACAAGAAATAAAAAAATATTTATCTATTTGAAATATTGATCTTCTCTAAATATTATAACAAACTACCAAAAAAAAACATTTATTGAAAACTGGAATTCTATACCCTATATCGGTATGGCAGTTCAGATTTATATTCAGCATTGTGTTTAAAAGGTAATAGTATTTTACTCACCTTCAGATGTAACTTCCTTGGATGTTGATGGAATAGCAATTACATCTGGTGAAGTAGATTCTGAAACCGCTGAAAACATAAAATAAAATATTTATTGAAAACTGGAATTCTATACCCTATTGCATTGTGTTTAAAAGGTTAAAAAAATAGTATTTTACTCACCTTCAGATGTAATAGGAACAGCAGGAATAGTAGCTTCAACTTCCATCATGGAATTGTCTACAAAAATATATATTTATTTAATTTTTTTGAGCATAACACAAACACAATTTTAAGAGGCAAAATTGAAAGCTAAATGTTATTGTCAAAAGTTTTGTTTTTCAGTAATATAGTATTTGTCATAAAAATATTGAAAATATTACACAGAACCACCAAGAACAGACTGAAACTGGATTTTCTAAATGCCTATCTATAAACTATTTTTGTTTATTTAAATGTTCGTTTGTGCAAGTGTATAAATCGATTGTGCAGATAAACAAGCAACTGATGATTTTAAAAAATTACAAGTAAAATGAAAAACAATGCTTATGAACCCACCTGACATCAATAAAGTTGGAACAGCAAATTTCTTTAGACGGCTTTGAGACATTCCCGCAAACATGGTAGGTTGAAAGTGTTTTCCACAAACTCTATACCCTCTATGCAAATCTATAGGTGATTTTGCTCTAAAATCATGCCTGTTGCAGTTCTTAACCCACTCAGAACATCTAGAATTTATTAAAATATTTTTCGTTATTTAATAGATGATTGTACATACATGAGTCTGTCAAAAACTTTAGAATTTCTAAAAAATCTTACTAGATTGTTTAAAATTCTAGAGGAAACATTCCTTATTGTGTAGATAAAAAATATTTATGTACCTTTTGGATCCAATGGGAATGAAAAGAAGCTAAGACCCATATCAGTCTCCGTATTGCTTAAACAGCCGGGAACACAGCAGTAACGAAGGCCCATTATAAACAAAATTGTCAAACAAATATAGTCACAAAATATCACAAACACACCACAAAGTAAATTAAAATTATTTTAATTTACTTTTCCGTTAATTTACTTTTCCGCCCGTTCATATGACATTCATATTTTTAGGTTAGAAATGTTGAGCAACGTTGTCAGTTGTCAGATTTTAACAAAGAAATTCCTGAATCTTTAATTACCATTGCAATAATAATTTTTTTATATTTAGCAGTAAAGCAAAATAGAGTGCAAAACTGACGATGCCCGTTGGTTTTATTTATTCTAAAATCAATTTCAATTGTTTTGGTTTAAATATTTCAATGATAATATTTTTAACTTTTTTTGTGCAGAAAATGAGGTAAATTTTTGTTACATTTCGTACTACGTCGCAAAATGCTGCACTCAAGGGACGTTGCCATGCCGCGTTTTTCGTAATAATAATGTTAATTTTTAGGCATATTTTAATTTTCCAAATATATCAAATTCCTCATAATTATGTATATTCGGTAATTCTTGTATACTTGCGTCACTTATTTCGTGAAAGAAATGCTAAATGAGTGAAGAAATGTGGCCGTGGGATTATAATATAAAAATACATTTTTCAAGTACTGAGAATTATGGGTTACCTTGGCAACCTCACAAAAACCTTGCGCATGGTTTTGTGCCGCCTGCGCGCATATAACATAAAAAATAAAATCTTGACAACGGAAATCCCATAAGTGAAATTTCTGATTTGTATCTGTTCTGTGGTACAAGCGACGAACGCAAGCGATCCTAGAATGAAATAAATTGAAATCCGATTTTAATGTGACATACCAACTGGATAAAAAGGATCAAGCGAATCGCTCGTCGCTTGCTACTTGCCATTCATCCCCGAAAGAATATGTGCCCTGCACACGCAACTTACTCCTCTTGGCACTTGGCGTTAACGATTACTTAACCTTCTTACAACAAGGGACGCGACGGACGAAAAACCGTATTTTTAAATACGGGTGATATTTCGCTCGGTTATTGTAATCGCTTGAAACTCAAGTACTCGATTATTGAAATTAATCGGTTTTTCCCATCACTAATCCTCACACACTGACAATAAGTTTTTACCCCCCCCCCTATTTTTTTTCTCAAACTATCCTTGGTTCTAACTGTTATTTCCAAATCACGATATGTTATTTTAAAATAACAGTTCCAACTGTTATTTATAAATAACAGATAGAACTGTATTTATTAACTTTTAAGCGTTTATTAACTTTTAAGCCTTTTAATTTTAAGCGTTTATTAAAAACAGTTCTGAATAGAACAAATTTATAAATAACAAGCTGGCTCTATATTCTTGTGAAATTCTTAGACCATAAATTATTAATATATCCAATATACAACATTTTGTTGAATAAAACTTTGTCACTAAAAACATTTACACAGTTTTATAGTTTTTATCCGCTCATAAAGCTAAAACTAGTCTGTCAGTGGTCTGGCAATTAGAATTCGTACTTCAATGACCAAAAATCGAGTATCTCTGAAATGAAAAAAAAAATCCAAAACAAATTAAAAAAGTCGAAAAGCTCGTATTTGACGGGACATTTTTTTCGCAAATACACGATCCACTGGTTGTTCAAACAGGGTTGGTGTTTGTAAATAATGGCAAACGTTCGTTCACTTTAAAGGTTTCCCTCCAGCTTTTCGACTGCAATAGCCGGCGACTAAAATTACTAAACGCGTAAAAAACATGGAAAATCCGAATAAATACGAACGTATGTATATATTTGCTTTGACAGTTATGTTTTCATAAATAAATCGCGCGCTCTTTATTTGAAATTAAATTAAAAAAATATTTAATTTAATTTTTTTATTTTTTTTATTTAAGTTACCCTATTATTTTATATTGTATATGTTTAATTAATTTTACAGTAATATTGGCTAGTGTTATTTCATTTATTTATTTATAAAATGCAGATTCGTTGACATCAATACAGGGTATTTCAAAAAACATGTGCCATCTCTAGTTGGGAGATTCCTCACTTAAAAAAATAAGATTTATTTTTTATATCAACAAAGGTCCGATTCTGCTTTGTTTCGTAGCTACAGGGGGTTAAAGTTTTTTCTTTCTATTTATTATAATTTTTTCTCAGCGCCTGTAGTTGGAGAGAAATTATAATAAATTGCAAAAAAAAGACTAACGCACTGTAGCTACGAAACAACGCAGAATTGGACCTATGTTATTAAGTTATTAGTTAGTAGATCTCAATAAAAGAAACATATTTTCTCTTTACCGTTGCTCTTACTTTTTCAAATAAGTCTAAAATAACCCAGTTATTCAAGTTTGAAAATTAAAAAACATATATTATTTTTGGTGACTTTGGACTCGGTATACGTAATGAGAGAGGAGACCGATTTGTTGAATTCTGCAGGGATAATAATTTGTGTATTATGAACACCTTCTACAAACTCCCGAAGAGAAGGCTCTATACTTGGAAACATCCATCAGATAGTCCAGAGAAACCTGTCAGAAATCAGATTGACTATATCACCATCAATGAACGTTACCGAAACTCAGTACAGGCAGTCAAAACTTTTCCTGGAGCCGATGTCCCTTCAGATCATGTCCTCCTAGTAGCGAGGTTCAAGCTCAGATTAAAGAAAGTCGAAAGAAAACAACCGTCAAAAAAGTTAAATGTCGACTATATACGGGACAATCACGAGGTAATTATGAACACTCTGGAAAATAAGTGTGAGGAAAAAATACTTGACTGCAACATTGAAGACCACTGGAATAAGTTTAAAAATATAGTATCAGAAACAACATCTAATATACCTATAGCCCAACAGAAGAAACAGAATTGGATGAATGACGATATTCTGCACCTAATGGAGGAAAGAAGATCATTTAAAAATCAAGACCAACAAAAGTACCAACTTATTAATAAAGAAATTCGGAAGAAAATACGAGCGGCAAAAGAGGCATGGTTTGTGAATCAATGTAAGGAGGTTGAAGAGTTACAGAAGAGACATGATACCTTCAACTTACATAAGAGGGTTAAAGAGTTAACGGGTGTGAATACCAACAGAACTCATAACCTTGTTGACAAGGATGGTAATCTCATTGTAAATGACATTGATAAACTGAGAAGATGGAAAGAGTACATCGAAGAATTGTTTGATGACGAGAGAATAGAAAATGTGATACAACAATGTAATACAGGCCCTATGATAACAATGGGTGAACTAGAGAAGGCTATAAAAACAGCAAAAAATAGAAAGGCAACGGGTCCGGATGAAATACCATCGGAAATACTCAAATGTCTCGATATTAAAGGAAAACAGTCGCTACTATCGCTTTTTAACAAAATATACGAATCCGGAGTTATACCAACTGACTGGATCAAGTCAACATTCGTAATGATCCCCAAAAAGGGAAACTCTAGGAAGTGCTCTGATTACAGAACTATCAGTTTAATGAGCCACGTCCTAAAAATTTTCCTTCGAATTATACATTCAAGAGTATATGCCAAAATAGAGGAACAAATTAGCGAGACACAGTTCGGATTCCGCAACAATCTTGGAACTAGAGAAGCACTTTTTTGCATCCAAGTCCTTGTTCAAAGATGCAGAGATGTCGATCACCCTGTCTTTATGTGCTTTATTGATTTCGAAAAAGCATTTGACAGGGTAAAACATGATAAATTGGTTGCGATTTTACGGGAAGTGGGCATTGATGATAAGGATCTCCAAATAATTAGAAACCTTTATTGGAATCAGCAGGCAAGTGTTAAAATTGGCAAAAATACCTCGGAAACAATAGCAATCCGTAGAGGTGTGCGACAGGGATGCATTATGTCGCCACTACTTTTTAATCTTTACTCTGAATTCATCTTCAGGGAGGCGCTCGAGGAAATCGATGGCGGTGTCAAAGTGAATGGAGTTAATGTCAACAACTTAAAATATGCTGACGATACCGTTTTGTTAGCCAGTAGTCCGGAAGAACTGCAGTTGCTGTTGGATAGAGTTACAAGTACATGCGATGAGTATGGGTTAAAACTTAACACTCAAAAGACTAAGCTTATGACCGTTAGTAAACATCCTATAAATCCGATACCAATAACAGCTTATGGAGTCGACCTTGAGCAAGTTGATAATATCACCTACTTGGGCTCTAACATTAATAACGATTGGGATATGAGCAAGGAAATCAAGCAACGTATAGAGAAAGCTAGATCGGTATTCTATCGGATGAAGAAAGTGTTATGTAGTCGAAATATTAACATAGAACTAAAGTTAAGACTTACAAGATGCTACATATTTTCCACTTTACTTTATGGGGCGGAAAGTTGGACACTCACAGAGACATTGCTAAAGAAACTCCAGGCTTTTGAAATGTGGGTGTATAGGAGATTGTTGCGGATAAGTTGGGTTGACAAGGTCGTAATGAGGAAGTTTTGAGTCGCTTGTCCAAACAACCCGAAATAAATAAAAACATCAAGATCCGGAAGTTAGAATATTTTGCGCACGTTATTCGACACCCTGAACGATACAACGTCCTCCATTTGATTATGCAAGGTAAAATAGAGGGTAAGAGAGGACCTGGTCGTAGACGCACATCGTGACTTCGAAATTTGCGGGATTGGTTCCAAAAATCAAGTGCAGCACTCTTTAGGGCTGCTGCCAGCAAAATTATAATAGCCAATATGATAGCCAACGTTCGTTGAGGACATGGCACTCGAAGAAGAAGATATTATTTTTAAAAAAATTTGAGAGCCACCATAGACTAAAGCTGTAAATATGGTTATATCAGAGATTAAGAAATTATACCGTCATAAAATTTGCGGTGAACACGCAGTTCTAAAAAGTTTTCTAAAATATACAGGGAAATTTAAAAGAAAACGAACGATTTTCAACATCTTATTTTTGCAAAATAAAACACAGACGTGTTCCTGAGTCGAAATATACCACCCCTAAAGATATTTGCAATTATTTAAGACTCACTCTGTATAATCCTATATTTTACGGGACCCATTAGCATTTATCCTTTAAAACAAATTCCTGGATAAACTTAGAGTATTTGGATCTAACGTGGCATTCTCTCCTTAGGGACTTAATAGATCATCCCGACGCGTGACACATTCTCATCCTAGTAATAAGTAGAAGCATTAAAATTTTGGCACTAACTATGGCTATAAATCAGACTTAAAAGTAGTTTAGGATATGGATATGGATAACTCAATCTGCAATAGTTAGTAACAGTTCCTTCAACTTGTTATCTATACAGTCAATGAATATACCGGGTGAGTTTTAAATAACTGCAAATATTTTAGGGGTGGTATATTTCGACCTCAGAAACACGTCTATGAGGTTTTTTTTTCCTAAAATAAAAATTCTTAAAATTGGGTGTTTTTTGAAAAAAAAATTGGAATTTAATTTTTAGTTCACAAACATATTATCTCGATTACAGTTGGTGGTTGGGGCTTTTGGTGTTACAACAGCAAAATAAAACACTAATCGCCACAATACACCAAAACACTTTACTTTTGCGCTGTTGGACGCGCGCCTCGCTAACCATGTTAGCATTATCAGCAGATGATTAAAACTATGTACAAGCAGATGCATATGAGAGCGTTGTGTGATTAATAAGTGTAAAGTTAACATAAACAGAGATAATGGTCCAATTCCTTCCAGTTCTTTCTTGTTCTTGCTCTAGTCTCGGTAATTAATGTGTAATAATCAGTATACGATCATATAAACGCTCAATTTGTAGATATTATTTTAGTTCTAACCATCTGCTGATGGCGCTAACTCGGTTAGCGAAACGCGCGTTCAGTGCAAAAATAAAATGTTTTAAAAATGTGTATTTGTTTTTAAATGGGTATTTCGCCACTGCAGTGGTCATAAAGGTTTTTTTGGAAAGATGAATCCGCCACATAGGTATAGACATTTTTCAAAATGTTTTGGTGTAGTAAATTAATGTTTTATTTTGCCGAACGTATTTAGTTCAGTCATTGGGGATTTTTGCTTGGAAAAAAGTCTGGAAGTTTTGCAACTTTGCAGGTTTATAGATTTGGTGTCCCTAACTAAAATCCATAAAATGCACATTTCTAGACTTGCCGCCATCTTGCCAAGATTGCGCTCAAAATCGGTATTTTGTGAATATCTCGAAAACTATGCGTTTTTCGCGAAAATTTGAGGAAAGCAAAATTAAAGAGAATATTAAGAAATTAATATTAAAGAAATTTCCTATAAAAAAGGTTTTATGAAAATTTTCGCTAAAGTCAACCGTTTAGGCACAAAATCCCTTTATAGGCATACTTTACGCAAAATTGTAAAATTTCCAGGGATTTTGTGCCTAAACGGTTGATTTTAGCGAAAATTTTCATATAACCTTTTTTATAGGAAATTTTATTGTCTTTAATATTGATCTCTTCAAATTTTTGTGAAAACGCATAGTTTTCGAGATATTTACAAAATACCGATTTTGGGCGCCATCTTGGCAAGGTGGCGGCGCCGGCGGCAAGTCTGCAAATGTGCATTTTATGGATTTTGGTTAGGGACCCCAAAACCTATGAACCTGCAAAGTTTCAAAACTTCCGGACTTTTTTCCAAGCAGGCCCCTTTTTTGATCCCCAATGACTGAACTAATTTGTATTAAAAGTTTCTCGAGAATCCTAGTGCCTCGAGAATTAAAAAAATTGGTCAAGTGCGAGTCGGACTCGCGCACGAAGGGTTCCGAATCATTCATTATATATACATTAGACACTATATTATTATAAACTTTTTTTCCGATTTAGCTGAAATTTTGAATGCGCGTATAAGTAATTTAAAAAAGAAATGAAGAACACATTACTAAAAATTGTATTCATCAATAATAAATATGTAAAAAGTAAAAATAAATATGTAAAAATAAAAAAAAAACGATTAAAAAAAGTCGCCTTGACTAGGATTCGAACCTGCCTTACTATGGCTCCAACGTCAAAGCAGCGTAAAGTCCTAACGCTTTAACCACCCGGCCACCGACGACTTGAAAGATTCTATGTAAAATTCTTACTTAAAAGATAATGTTTAGTGAAAGTACTTTTTTATTTATAAACATTTATTTAATTCTGTTTTTAGTATTTGTTCTTATAGCGGCAACATAGATACATTATCTGTGAAAATTTCAACTGTCTAGCTATAATGGTTCATAAGATAGACCTTTGTGACAGACGGACGGACGAACGGACAGCGAAGTCTTAGTAATAGGGTTCCCGTTTTTACCCTTTGGGTACGGAACCCTAAAAAAAGAGCTAGAAATCCTACCCACCCAAAAAGAAAAATTTCCTACAAAATGCATGCGTTATTATGGTGATAGCCTGTCATCCCTGTCGAAATACACCATTTTGATTGGTCAAAAAGTACCGGTGTGAAATTTTTGACAAATAGAAACCAAACGCACTGTTCCCACTCATTTGGTAATAGAGGCTTCCAATTAAACTCGGTGAAGTTTGCAATACATAACTTCTCAGATGAAACTGAGAGATAGAAACTCTCCGGGGAGATGGTAATTAGAGGGTGAGAGAAAAGGAGTCTAGTTTCCAAGATCGTCGAAATAATTTAGAGATCGAGACGAAATAATATATTCCCGTTCGGATTCGACTTTCCCAAGATTATATTAAGTCTGTGGCGTAATGGATGTAACTGGATACCGCAAAGTTATACACTGGAAAAGTTTTATTACTATAATTGTTAGTGATACTTTGATAATTGCTCTAAATTATACAGCACTCGCTCCAAAGATAATAAGACAAGTTTTGGTTATTTATTGATTTTATTATTAAACAGCCAAAATATCAAAAAGAAAGGGTATATTTGAGGGGTCAAGTTGCAAAACCCGTCTTATCCCACAAACGTTGTTTCGAGATAATAAGCAGAAACTGTTTTATCAAATGTTTGAAGCGATAATTTACAAAAAAACGTGTCCATTGAGCGGAATCATTGTTTTGTTTCTCGTTTTTCCAGAAATAAAAATTAATATTTAATTTTTAAAAAGAAAAAACACAAAAATAATTCGGGTACGGCGGGTTTCGTTGCAATATGATGCGTATTGACAATGAAATGAAGAACGCTGTCATCTTATATGTAAATTTTTATTGGAAATGTCATCGATCGGCCTTTCCTAACATGATTTATTAAATATACTATTTTATTAAAATTAAGTAAGGATTTGAAAAGGCGTCAGTAGTCATATTATACTTGTGAAAAAAGCTTGAAAAAATGCAGGATTTGTAACAATAATGACAATAAGAAGCAAATACAAGTGGATAAGACGGATTTTGCTGCAGTAACGTAAGTTGTAATGAAGTTACAGTTTGAGTTTGGGATTATGTTTATGTAGATTTTAGGGTCTACTATTAATATATGTCATTAGGCCATTTAAAAAAAAATGGATAAGGCGGGTTTTGCAACTTGACGCCTCATTTGTTAACGTATTCTTTGCCTAGTATTATCATCATATTCTTTTTTAGCTTATTCAACTATTTTCTATTATGGTGTTTTCCATTGTTGTCTAATTGAAGTGGAAGTTTGCCGGTCACAATGTCAGACAGAAGGATGATCGTGGAACAAATGCATCGTAAACTGGAGGCCCTGGGAGAATAGAAGAAGTAGAGGAAGACCTCAGATGAGATGGGCGGACGATCTGAGGAAACATGCAGGCACGAGATGGATGAGCACGGCGACAGAGAGAGAAGAATGGAAGAGATTGGGGGAGGCCCATGGCCAACGATGGACCGAAGAAGGCTGAATAGATAGAGATAGTTGTCTATTGTTGGCTATACCTGGTCCAAGTTATCCCTACTAATATCGTGGTTCCATCTTAGGTTTCGTCTTCTTTTTTTATGGTACATCTGTTGTCCCTCCTTCTTGCTAGGTATCCTGCCCATTGCAACTTGAAGGATTTGATTCTGTGAATCAGATCTATTATCTGGGTCTTTTGATGTATCTACTCCATTTTTTAACGTTTTTTTTTTGTTATTCCAAATACCACTTGCTTGTAATTTGAGACTTGTTTAATTGATTTTAAATATGTTCAGGAACTCAAGATTTATCCGGTCTACCTTAATAAATAAATGTGGTAACTTGATATTTTTTACATCACAGTTACCACCTGAATCACCAGTGGGAAATTAAAATTTTAGTTAGTCAGCCCGGCGCCGAGTATGTCCATGGACAACAATGAATTTAAAAATTGCGCCGTCGATTACTTAACTGAAACTTTAATTATTAGTATCGCTTTTATAGAAACGGTAATCTGCCGTTGTTCTCAATTTCATAGGTAAATATAATGGAAAATTATTTTTTAATTTAGAAATAAGGATATCTATTGTGCCAAAATGTGTGTCAAAAACGACAAATATATCATTCACATACCTAAATCGTATATTTGGAAAATACTCAAACTGATTTTTAGCCTCTATCCTCTATACCTCAAACCTACTCATGAATATATTATTAGCCAAAAATCGAGAAAATGGATGTTACAATGGTTGTAATTTTTAAATTTTTGCTTTATTATAACTGATGAGATTATCCCTCGTCTTCGACTCTGGAAAATTTTAAAACACCACTATAATTAACTAAAAATTACGTTTTTGTTTAAAAAATACCGTAAGTTTTAGTTTATTTAGATTGTTATGTATATATACGTTGTAAAGAAGAAATTAAAACAACCCCGCAGAGACTCCCTTGTTCGGCCGAATTTTTCCCTCGTGCCAAGTTAGAATTTGCGAAATATTTCATTAAAACTACTGGACGAAACGAGTGGACCGTAAAACGAACTTTTTCTAAGTCGATGTTCATCCCGAAACATTTAAACGCTGCCCTAACAATGGATATTTTTCCGTAACGAGACAGAAAATGGCTGCGTTTCCGTATTGTTATGGAAATGGCGGGGTTGTACAGACAAACACAACGCGAGACAACAACAACAACAAATGATCTCTAGAAATAGGAGTCCGTATATTTCGTTTATTTAAGCCCAAAAAGAACAAATATCCTGAAAATTGTTGTTTCAAAACTATGCTATGAAATAAGTGTGGGATTGTGTGCGTATTTTAAATACATTGGATGAGCGTAGCAATTGTACGTTAACCAGGGTGCATATTTTCATACTTCCACTACGTATTTTCATACAAGGTGGAACAAAATCTGTCATTCGTATGTTAATTCACGGTCAGCAGCACATGTAGAATATACCGTATGATCGAATAAAAACGGCGTCAGCGATGGCTATGAAATGAAGATCGCTGTCATTTTATATGTAAATTTATACGGGAAATGTCATCGATCGTCATTTCCAAGCCAACTGGACGCCGTTTTTATTCGATCATACGGTAGAATGAATGAGATGGTGGGTTATAGGGTGTTTCAAAACAAATGCGAAAAACTTCAGGGGGTGATTCCTTGGTCAAAATAAAGGGGAGTTTGCTTTATAAACGTTGGGTCAAAAGTCAACCATTAGGGAGATATCGCGGTACAAAGATGGCGGAAAAATAACGTTTTTATTTTTTATCTTGAAAATGAGAAGAGATAGACTAATGAAATTTTATGGAAGCATTACTGTTATGAAAACACACTTTTTGGTAATTTTTTCACTTTTTTAAAATGAGTGGAAGGGGTTGAAATAAACTACCCCTATCATTCTTGTTAACGAAATTTAAAGAAAAATCTTATCAAACACATGCAAAAACACTAATTTGGATAGTTTAGTTTGTTTAGAAACTTTTTTATCTCTTGTGTTTTTTGATAAAACTCACCGATTTGAAATTAAAAATTAAAATGTAAAGCATTACATGTCAGGACAAAAAAAATTTAGATTAATATATATATATATATATATATATATATATATATATATATATATATATATATATATATATATATATATATATATATATATATATATATATATATATATAATCACTGACATTAAAGATTTATTGTGCCCCCCTTCCTTGAGTCATCACACAGTCTATAACCCATCATACCCCTGTTGTAGAGGGGACAGGGTATTTCCCATCCTCCTCTGCCAACATGTGTTCTTCCTCCGAGGATACACACCCTTCGTGCCCTTCACAGTCGAGGGAGCTTGCCTTCGGCTGAGGTACCGGTGAGGTGTAGGCTGCAGGATCTATCCATTTTTTCCACCTTTTTAACTTGGTCTCTCCTTAGACCTGATAGCGGTGTTGTCCCGTATCTGTTGTCCCGTATATAATAGAGGATATGTCCCTCTTTCTGTATTGCCTCCTTGGATTTGAGGTCAATTCCTATTGTGAGGACCTGACCATGACCCTCCTCCCTCGAGTTGATGACTCGCCAACTCGATGTCCTTACATTCACTGATAAAAAAGATAGACTTGAACTAAAGTCGTCATCGTTCTTGAAAAAAAAATTTTGTGGCAAGAGAATTTATTTTAGTGTAAAAGAAAATATTTTGCCTGAAGAAAAACTCTCTTAACTCAAGAAAACTGGTTCTCTTGAAAAATTCGAAAATTTCTCTTGAATCTATTTTCATTCAACCAAGTGCAAGTTACTTTGTTTTAAGATAATAAGAAAAATACGCTAGGAAGTACTTCATTCAAGAAACATGGCCATTTTTCCAATAGCTAAATACTCTTTTGATGAAAAATAATAACTACACGCAAAGACGATGACGAAGGACGGTATATACAATCAGTCGGCACACAGTGCTTCGAACATATGGCTCTAGAGGACAAAAATCCAAAACTTCTCTTTTATTGTAAGCAATTTATTCAAACTAGGTTTATTTGACACAAATGATGAGTACTCTCATTGTACTAAATGATGATGTTCTTAGTCCCACGTTTATGAAAAAAAAATCTTATAAATAATAATAATGTTGGAGCGTTTCCATCTAAGGATTAAATAAATTCCTGTGATAAAAAAGAATTGAAATAACATTAGAACATGATTCCTACAATATAAGCCTAATATAAGATAAAAATGTTTTTCTTTAATGAAAAAGAAACATTAATGTTATATTTAATTAAAAAAAAAATTAAGATGCTATAAATTTACTTTAGGACAACAAAATGCATAGATCGTAACTACTCTGATTCAGGAGAATCACTGCTGACAGAATCTTCTAAATTTATAGTATCTAAATCACAGGTAGATGAAGTATCCTCACATATAAGATATTTCTGTACATCATTTTCTAATATGTTACTTTTTCGCGTTGTTACTGTTCATTTTGTCGGTATGAGGGGTTCGGATGTTAATAGTTACCTCTTTAATAGACCATATGCATATATTATTTTTTCCTTTTCTTGGGTATGAGATTTTATAATAAACTGAAAGATGGACACTTTTTTTATTCGACGTTTCGCTCCAACATAGTGGACTTTTTCAGGCACAAGTGGTGTCTCATTTGACTGGAAGGTTCATCAATATCTAATAAGAACATATTTTTTGAAATACTAATAATTTTGAGTTCTTGTCCTTATGATCAAGCCAAGTATTAGCCAGATCGGCATTGCTTATCAATCTTACTCCATCTGAAAAGTATTATAAAATAAAGTTCGTCGCAAGCAGACGCAGGTGAACTATACAAAAATTAAAAGTGTATGAATATGGCAACAAAAATATTCAATAAATACGATATGTTTTGATATGTTTTTTTTAAATGCCTTTTGAAGTTTGAAAACGTAAAATTTTATACCCATTTAAGAATCATCTTAAAAATAAATAAAAACTAAACAATCACGAACTTGTTTAGAAATAAATTTAAAGTACATACCTTGTTTAACAATATCCATAGTGTCTTTCAATTAAGTACGTACCCGTTTAACTCCATAATATACAGAACTACTATGAATGTTATTCTTTTCACTGATGAGATAATGATCGCAAAATTTATTTTTAGTGAAAATATTTGCTAACAAAAACGCTGTTTATGAAAAATAATATACAGGATGGTTGAACATTGCTATAGGTATAAAATTATATATTCAGATATTAGTAAATTTTAACTTATTTTTTGATTTTTGTCCATGGGACGAAGCACTGTGCGGCAGTTCGATCAGTCGTATGTCGCATTTCATAGGTCGCACACCATAGTACGCACAGGTTTTGTTGCTTGGAATTTTCCACTTGGAATTTTGCATATTTTGCTTGCACAAATTAGTGATCGTTATTAACATTTTTTATGGACAAATTTTAGGATATATGGATTCTTTAAAGGAGTTTCTGAAAAACATGGAAATTAGAGCATTTATTTGCTATATTTGAAGGTAAGAGACATTTACCTAATGCACCTGTTTAGATAATGCATGCGTGACTATAGATAGAATAAGAATAATAAATAAGTAAATAATTACAAAAATTTTAGAATTTCAAGTCGTCGTATTAAAAAATTCAAAATGTGACCAAAGCTTATAATATTAATAATTTATTTGCTTTATTTTGATTAATCGTGATGTAACATTTTTTTGTAATTTGTAGATTGATGAACCATCCCAAAGAATACCAAGGAGTGAAGAAGCAGATATAACTACTTTCGAGGAAAATAATATCACTTTACTTACTACAGACCAGGAAAACCTACATTTATCAGAAAATATTATACCTCGTAATATGCCTGTATATAATGTATAGACTTCTCTTAGATCAAAATAAATTTTAGTTGAGTCAATAGTATTCGCTATTGATTTAAAGAAAGTGTCTCTTTAATCAAGAAATGTCCCTCTTCAATCAAGAATTTTTGCATGAATCAAAGAGACTATTGTTCTTGTAGCAAAATACTTCTCATAGATCAAAATAAATTTTAGTTGAGTCAATAGTATTCGCTATTGGTTTAAGGAAAGTGTCTCTTTAATCAAGAAATGGTCCCTCTTCAATCAAGAATTTTTGCATGAATCAAAGAGACTATTGTTCTTGTAGCAAGTACTTCTTTGCATATTCATTTTGGGTCAAGAGTGAAATACTTTGGACAGATAGATTTTTCTATTCTCTAAAGTAATTTTTTAAAGCTTGTGAAAAGATAGTTAATGCTGTGGGCAAAGAAACGTCGTTCTTGGCCCTATTGAAAAGCGCCAATCTTTTGGGTCAAAGGCATATTCATTTCGACTGAGAGATCCTTTTTTTCAGTGTTGAAGTTCTGATTCTGGATAAGGCTCAGCAGGTAGGTGGTGTCCTTCCCCTTGCTCCTCGGCAGAAAGACCGTCATGGCCACTCCTTTAGGGATGTTTTCTCCCTTCACGGCAACCAGTTCCGGCCCTTGCCAATTTTTAAGCTTAGGTGCGATCGGTCCAACCAATTCGCCGATTCTTGAGATACACAATCTATGAGGATCATGCCTACCCGAAAGTGTATCCCCGCAAAACGCAGCTGACCCACATTTTGTAGATGGTTGTGTTGCGATCCGATCGCGACTACTTCGTCCAGTATAGCCTCTTGTAGAGACGTTTGCTGATCGGTGGTCAGAGCAACCTCTGGGAAATCAGCAGCACATAAGCCAGACGCATAGTGCTGAAAACCAGAAGCTAATCAAAAAGCGAAAATCAGTAGCAATAGATGCTGGATGCAACAGCTACAAAACATAGGCTTTAACAACAAATTTAACATCTTTATACCAGGAAGGGAAGACTGAATATATATACATATTGCCCATTCAAGCTGAGGTAATATGGTAGACAGATAGCTCCAGAACGTCGGAAGCCGTAGGAGCTCGAATAGTAGGACCGGAAAAAGGAATATCTTTGCTCTTAAGTCTATCCAAGGATGTCATAATTTTCCAGGAAATAACGACAATCCATTATTGCATAGAAGAAATCATAAGGCAGCAGAGAATTCACCGCTCAATGGCTATCTTCACAAACAGCTAAGCAGTGCTAAAGGCACTCGGTTCCAGTGAGGTGAATTCTATGACTAGTGTGGGATTATGTGCGTGCTTTCAACATATTGGGTAAGCGTAGCCATGTTACGTTAGCCGGTGTACTACGACACGAGGGTCACAAGGGTAACGAAAAGGTAGAAGAAATGGCCTAACAAGGCTCATCAGTGCAATTCATAAGCCCAAAACCCACCTGCGGCGCTGCAAAAGCATTCACTAATCAACTAATGTAGCTGTAGGACAGAGACAGACGAAAAATATCATAGTAGAACATTCCTAAAATTCACGACAGACCTGATAAGCTAAGACAGAAAAACAGTCAAAAGATTTACTACTATCAGAATATTATAAGCTTATATCTGCTATGTCCTAGTATTTTTTCTGTTCAAATTAACTACAAAATTGGAAGAATAAAATATAGATAAATATTGCAATTGAAGTTGGTGGTTGAATAACATCTTGTATACAGTATATCAAGAAAAATATTCTTCCCAAAAATGTTATTTGATGAGATTTCTTTAAATTTTTGAAGTTTTCTCATGGGTCACATTGTATATAGTTTTTGTTAAATTTTTAAACTGACTAAATGAAAAATTTAAAATTTTCCAGACATAAAAACTATATTTCCAGATTAGCTGAGAATTAAATATTGAAAGTTTTTGTTCTACAGAGTTTGATAAATATTTTATAAGGGCATTATATTAAAGAAAAATAAAATATGCTATGCTAGTAATAAAAAGATCATAAGAATTAAAGTACAACAAGAAAATAATAGACTTGAAATAAAATTAATAAACATTATAAAAAGTTAAAGTAATGAACTTTAGTTATGTTCGACTGGGAAGAAGCTTATTTTTCTTCACCGGAGAAGAAGTAGTTATACATAAAAGTTGTGGCGGAAATCTTATTAGTTTTGAATAAGTTCATAAAGTAAATAATAATGCTTCTAGTTAACGTTCAGGAAAGTTTTTTAATTTTGGATTGAGGATGGGAACTTTTCGAACGTAGGCGTGTTTCTAAATATGTATTTTATTATTTTGTTTCTTCTCAAATGTTTTTTTTATTATTTGTCTTCTTTTCAATCCTTTCCACTATATGAAAAAAATTATTCGAATAATGGCAAAAAATTGAAAAGTACAGACATTTTCTAAGTTTATTGAAATACATACACCCACACACGTTATTTATGTGATACAATTTTTATTTATCTAAAATAATTCCACAAGTAGTAAAAATAATGATTATTATTTTCAAGATTTTAAAATGAATATTTTCTCATTTCCATTACACATTAGCCTCATGATTGCAGTGGATGAATATAATTTTCATTCGCTTATGCTCTAAAATATAGCGAATTTGATGTGTGATTTCCTTTAAGCCGGTCCTACACGATGCGTCCAACGTTGATGTCAACGTTAGAAGGTTTTTGCCACATTGTGTGGGACTGGGTTTAGATATTGATTCCATTGGTGTACCTGGTAACGTGATTTTTTATTCGCTGTGAAAATAAATAGTGAATGTGAAATTCGCTGTTTATGATAATTTACCAAACCAACTCCTCACTCTTTGCTACTTTTGCAATCACTGTGAAAATATTGTAGTAATGATTTCTTGTCTATCTCTGTAGAATTATTATACCAAATAGAGAAAAAGAAATAGTTTAACTTGAATTTATGTTTGTATAATTTACGTACGTTCTAATGCAGTTATTTTTTCTTTCAGATATCGTCAGCAGATTTTTTTGGAAAGAAGTTGAGAGTTAACGTATTTGGTAAGTGTTGAATTAAATATTTGATAAAACAGGAAATGATACAGGCACTAGCCTGGAATAACTAATAACCAAAATTGGGCATCGAATAATTTATTCGATTGTTTTGATTACCTAATTTAAACCGGCCGCGGCCACCTATTCCGCGTGCGTCTCAAAAGTGGTCTCAAAACCCCTATAACTTTTTTATTTTTTCAGATAAAAAAACGAGATTTGGTATGTTAGTATATGACATAAATTAGGATTAATTGACGTATTCAATTGTTTTCGGTCACTTCCTGTTTCACCGGAAATGGCTACAACTTTTGGTTTTTAAATGGCACCCTCGGTATTTTTTAACTTTATTCGATAGAAAATGACACTCTGAATCGAATGACATATCATATGTCAACTTTTGACATTTTCGCTTAAAACAAAAATGCATTTTAGACTTCAATCTAGAGTGCCATGGCTGTGTTAACAACACTAATTTTTAAGCAAGGAGCCTGGGAAAAATAGATTTGATCATGTAATGTTTTTAGTGCCTTGTCCTGGTTGGTTCAAAGATACCCAAATCGTATTTTTAATCATACCTCAATTTTTTCAAATGGAACGAGGGTGGCTCATTAGCATATTTGAAAAAAGCATTTTTTTACGAATAATTTGATACCACACACTTGGTATATCGAGTCAAATTGTCGTTATGAACCGCATGTTACAATTTCAAATAAACCATATGCGAAAATGTCAAAAGTTGACATATGATATGTCATTCCATTCAAAATGTCATTTTCTATCCAATAAAGTAAAACATACCGAGGGTGCCATTTAAAAGTCAAAAGTTCGAAAACAATTGAATATGTCAATCAATCCTAATTTATGTCATATACTATTTATATATATGATATACATACCAAATCTCGTTTTTTTATCCGAAAAAATAAAAAAGTTATAGGGGTAAGCCACTTTTGAGACGCACTCGGTATGTTAAAAAGTTAAGTAATGCATTTTTTTACTTTATTTATAAAAATAAGTATAGAGTATATTATATTTTTAAAAAGCTCAGAACAAGACAAATAAAAAAAAGATGATATACAGGGTGTCCTATTTAAAAAAAAAGTTTGGTTTGGTTAGGTTGAGTCATCTTTTGAAAATGACAGCTTTCAGCGAAAAACTAGTTACAAAATACGAAGAGGTCGAAAACTGCAACATTTTAAAATTCTTCCTGTATTTCAGGAATTAAGAGGGTTAGGACAAATCTGTGTGTAGCATCTTCGGTTTCATAAAAAAGTAGCAATATCAAAATACCGCATATATGTAACTCTACTCATCTCCAAACGAGAAACCCAGTAAATCACACGAAAATGGAACACCCCTGTACACGGTTAGTCAATCCTTTACATTTAACTTTCACAATGTGTATGTATGTATACTACGGCTGAAGACATCCGAAATATTTTCACGTTCTCAGCTACATTCTGTTAGTTTGTAGCTATTTAAGCAACGAGATAAAGCATATAAAACTAAAAGAAATTTAAACTGAGGAACAAACTTTGATCGTTTGACTCGACTTATGTAAATTTAGATGTTTTCGCATTTCGGCGTTCGGCCTATTAAGCTTTGACAATTGCTCTTCTTTAAAGTTCGCCAACTGACATTAGGCAAACTTTGCGGTTTGTTATTGTTTGTGTTTAACTTTTACCGTGCCTCTGCCTCATTTGGGAGTTCATCTGTATGTATTTCAGCTTGACAAAGTTGTACATCCTTTAGGGACGCTCTGTAAATTGATTAAGGATTGCTTTTACAATCGATTGACATTGTTTTATACAGTACTAGCGTGTACCAGCGACTTCGTTCGCGTCAAATTAATCATTTGTAATGGTGATGATAAAGCGAAGCAAGAATTTTCATTAACATATAAAGTGGATAAAATTTTCTCACATTTATGTCAGCATGAGAAAAAACAATATGGCGATATTATTATATAACTGGGTAATATTTGAGGGGTAGTTTCATCTCGTTGGAATTTGACTTTCGAAAAATCCGTTTGCCAAAAATAAGCTTTTTACGTCAAGCAGTTTAAGCAGAATCGTGGTTAAAAAATTACCCAACTTTTTGGAACACCCTGTATGATTTTTTAAAAAATTTCAAAATATGTAAAAAAACCAAATAAATTATGCTTGTCCAAGCGTTTTCCCAAAAGACTAACCGTTTTTTAAATAACAAATATTGTAATATTTAAGGGGCGTTTTCACCCTCTTGGAATTTGAGATTCGAGAAACCCCTCCTTATCGAACCTCTACACCCCACAGTCAATCCGTTTGCCAAAAATTAGCTTTCAACGTCAAGCAGTTTAAGCAGAATCGTGATTACTCAATGGTCATATTTTATGAAACACCCTGTATAAATTTATAAAAAATCTTAAAATATGTAAAACAACAAAATAAAATATAGGTACTTGTTTAAGAGTTTTTCCGAAAAACTCACCGGTTTTTAAATAAAAAATATTTTAATATTTGAGGGATAGTTTCACCCCCTTAGAATTCGAGTTTCGAAAAATCCCTTCTTATCGAACCTCTACACCCTAAAGTCAATCTGTTTTCTAAAAATCAGCTTTTTACGTCAAGCGCTTTAAGCAGGATCGTGATTAATCATGACCAGATTTTTCGAAACGCCCTTTACACGTTTTTAAAAAATCTTAAAATATGTAAAAAAACAAAATCAAATATACGTGTTTAAGCGTTTTTTCGGAAACTTGACCGTTTTTTAAATAAAACTTATTGTAATATTTGAGGGGTGGTTTCACCCTCTTGGAACTGGAATTTCGAAAAATCCCTTCTTATCGAACCTCTACACCCTAGAATCCACCTGTATGCCAAAATTGAGCTTCTTACGTTGAGTGGTTTGAGCAGGATCGTGATTAATCAGTATGTCAGTCACTTAAGGATTTTCTATATTAGTATAGACACAGGTATATATAACAGATAACAGTGGATTTTTTATGTTGTTTTCTCGTAATTTTTAACCAATTGAAGCAGACTCGCTGGATAGAAGCAAAAATAAATGATGGTAGTTGGTTTGTCAGTCAACATTTATATAGTCATCAGATATTTAGTTAAACTAAGTAAATTAATAGTTGTTTAATTGCTTTTTGGATTCTACGAGAATAATAAAGCTGAGTTTCATTAACATAAGACATATAGGTATGACTAAAATGAAAGGTTTTTGACATATTTAATATTTTCTAAAAATGAAGAGCAAATTTGAAATTTCAATAAAAGTTATCAAATTTTACCCGCAATATGTAGATAAAATAACGATTGTACTTTAAATCAACTTAAATCTTGACACAGAAAGTTATACAGAGTTAGACAAAATTAATATTTATTTAGGTACCAATTTAGGTAGCTTTAACTGATGGCGGCCTTACCATTCTTTTCTCTAAGGTATTAGCAGCACTTTTGACCACCCTGTAACTTCCTAACCTTTAACTTTTTTTCTTTAAATGTTAAATATGTCAAAAACCTTACATTTTAGTCATATGCTAATGAAACTTAAAAAAAGAAAAAAGCTTTATATTCATATGCTTTTCTAATGACACATCAAAATTTGTTTCTAGAATCCGAAAATCAATTAATATACAGGGTTCGGCAATAGTGCGTCGGGCATCTATTGCTCCTAAAATAAAATAAAAACTTGAGAATTTTGTTTAAGTGCAAACCTAAAGTATGTACTAGGATGTATTTCAGGAAAATATTTTAACTTGTACAGGGTGGCTCAAGAAAGTGTGGGTGGATCGGGATAATTTTTTTAAATGGAACGCCCTGTTTTTGTTTCGTTTTTAATTAACCTACATATGTGCATAAAATTTCACCTCAATATAAACTGTCGTTCTCCTTGGAGCCTCCGCTTCGCATGAGAGACGCCACCCTGTACAATATACTAGAGACAAAGAGTGGAGAGGCTTAATCTACCAAAAATTGGTCTATAATCATATATAATTCAGGCTGCCCAAACTACAGCCTATAGCCGCAACATAATGAAATCAACGAAGCGCTGTTTACAGTATAATCGGCCCTGTTATGGCTAATCTCTTGGAGGTGATGGGCTTTTCTCGCAGTAATAACTTTCCATTGTCCATTTCCACACCGCCGGCAACATTTCCCTATTTATGCCGACGTACAAGCGACTATAGACTTTGGCTCAGTCGATATCTGGAACGAGAATACAAACGTGTTAGGTACGCTCTGTTAAATTCCATTCAATATCAATAAGGTTTATGCGGATTAAACAATAATAATACGATGACGGTTTTAGCTTTTAGGAATATGATTACAAAATCATTGTTCTCCTTAGATATCTCTTTAACTTCTTTTGGAATCATATTTTCAATATCTACTCTTGGGAGCATATAGTTCCTCCAATTTTAACCTTGCTTTCCTAAATGAAATGTGTGCAACTCAGAGCCTCGCAGACAAATTATGTGCTTTTCTGTTTCAGGATCTTTATCGCATATATAGTCTACAGCAAAGACTCCCTTGATACAGATTGAGTTTATTCCTGCTAAGCAGTTCCTTTCTGGTTTTGGAATTAGGTCCTTGGATGATGGCCCTGCTATTCCTGTGCCCATGTCTGTTTCTCCAGTGGACGTTCCTCTGGTCAAGAGTTTTACTTCATTTGGGTATTGCTAGGACTAAGAAAGGATTCCCATGATCCTTGCCTAGCTAGTTCATCGGATTTTTCGTGGCCCTGGAAGCTGATATGGCCTTATATTATATTTTTATCCTTTTGTTGAAGTAAGAAGTGAAAATTAATCTCAAATTTTTAGAAACACCAAAAAGAGAGATTCATTATTCATTTTGGGGACTTATTTTTAAATTAATGTTAATCAATTAAATAAATAATAAAATTAATTGTCACTCTAAATTTTATTTAACCAAATTATCACTCTAAATCGCTATGTTTTTTAGACAGATGCCACTTATCATTATTCAATTCATTATTCGAACTCTCAGAATGTTTTAAACAAAAGTTTCATCCTAAAATAAGATTTTGATCAATCACAATTGTTTATCTCCATCATTTACCGGATTAATAATACAAAAATTACAGCTCATTTACAAACAATTCAGTATTTATAGTGATTTTCAGTAATTTTAATAAATTAGACGAATATTCTTGTTGATTATTGGTTTGAAATAAATATGACAGTGTCCTCCAAAGAAAATGCGAGTTACTAACTCTAAATTCTAATTCTGAGCTGGCAAATGAGCTGGATGCTTTACCTAGACCGTTATTCAGAGGTTACAAACCTATCGATGACAATATGCATGAATTCAAGGTTGGTACAGTTTCAAGTTGGTATATTTATCAATTATAGTGATTTTCTTAGACAAGCTTATTTTTATTGGGGTAGATTATCACGAGATAACGGGGTTAAATTGTTTTACTAAGGGGTAGATCTACCCTGGATGGGGTAGCTGTGACAACACCGCCGCTATCACTTTTCCTCTCGCTAGTTCGCGCGTCACGGTCGTCTCGCATGCGTTACGCCTCTGTCTCGCGGCTGTCATTCAAGGCTGTGTCACGACCTTTGAATTTTTATTCCCAACGCAACGCGCGTAAAGAAATTTCACTTCAAAAATAGTATCAGTTTAAATAAAAAATTAAACAAATTTAGAAAGAATTTTGAATATTACATTACAGTATATTTTGTTGTTTTTACAACGGCAAATGCAAAAACATATTATATTAAAATATTTAAAATATATACGGGCTTGACAACAAAGTATCATTTTATATTTAGAGAAATTGTAAACAAATTACAATAAGCGACGAATGTATTACGTGAAAGTTTAACAAAACGGACATGAACATATCTGCATGTAGGAACGTTTCAATAAAATACCGTAATATCCAATGCACAAAAGATAAAAAGTTATGTACAAAATGTTTAATCCTCTTCGATATCGATATTTCCTTTATTCAAATATGTTTCGAAGTTTTAGTTATACTTTGGTTATATACACGAAATGCTTATTGGATATGCTGTAATCTGTAATTAACTTTATTGCACAGTCTGTTTTTCGAGATATTCGTGTGTATTTAATTAATGCTGTTTGGTAACGAGTAACATAGTAAACAGATGATAAATATTAACCAAATAGGCAAGAGCTAAAATTAGTATTGAGAAGTTATTCAAATTCAAAATAAGATCAAAATAAATAAAAAAAGTCGGATTACGCCATTTATAACTCGAGAACAGCTGGACCATTTTAATCTCTAGTTTCTTAGATTTGTCTTCGCCCCGAATAAATAGATTAACTATTAAAACATCCGAAAAATTGACGAAAAAAATGATTGTACAGAAAATTAATGTTTAAGTGACCTTGCTTTGAAACTCCGCCATCTTCCACAACTGACAGCTCACGTCACCCACGACTATAGCAGATTTGCAATAACTGAATAGCTGATATCTAAATCAGTAATATACTAGACATTATATAATGGAAGTACAAGTGAAAATAGTGGAAACATATACCTAGCGATATTCGAATATAGAAAATGATTTTGTTGTAAGTATAAAACCCATATACAGGATGTTTCAAAAAACATGTGTCATTTCTCGTGCAGAGATTCCTCACGTAAAAATAAAATTTATTTTTCATATCCACATAGGTCCGATTCTGCTTTGTTTCGTAGCTACAGGGTGTTAAACTTTTAATATTTTTTCGATCTATTAAAATTTTCTTCCAAGTACTTTAGCGTTTCAAATGAAATTTTTAAGGTAAAAGTAACTAATTACAGTTGGGAGTTGGAATCTGCTGATGATGCTAAAATGATTAGCGAAACGCGCCAGTGTAAAAAGTAACAGTGTTTTAGGGTATTGTGGTGATTTAGTGTTTTGTTTTGCTGTGTAACACCAAAGGTTCCAACCCCCAACTGTAAAAATATTCCTTTGATCCAGTCTAAAAATATTCCAGTGATAACCCATATGCACGTCACTGGTGAATATGTCGACACTTTAAAATATGTCGCATTTACAGTAACTTTTACAATAACACACTAAATCACTAAACTAATAACAAAACTAATAAAATAAAACTAATAAAACACCACAATACACCAAAACACGTTTACTTTTTACACTGGACGATCCTCCAACTGACGCGCGTTTCGACATATTTTAAAGTTAAAAAAGTGTCGACATATTCACCAGGGACGTGCGTATGGGTTATCACTGGAATATTGTTTTCTAAAACGCCACACTGACTGTTTTTTCTCTTGGGAAATAGTGTAAACAGTTTAATGCCGATTAAATGTTAATATCATTAACTTGCGAAAGTTTTAAGTAAGTTACTCGTTGATTCCTCATCAAAAAATACTTCCTATATAGGTACATGGGTATGGAAATGCATAGTTTTAGAGTTACAGGATGTTAAAACTTTTTAAAATTAGGTATTTTGTAATTATCTTAAATGCCATTATTTCTTTATTTGAAATTGCTGTAGGTTGAACTAATAGTAATAATATTTAATAATAAATTAGGTAAAATATATAATTTATTAATTTTATTTTTATTTTATTAATTGTGATTAATAAAATTTCGTTTATCTCATCTAGGAGGCCGAATTCGACAAAATATAAAAAGATAACTTTTAATTGGCATTAACCGGCCTACACAATTTTGATATCAAAAGAGAAAAGTCAATGGCGCACATGTTTTTTTTTTGCAAAATATTCCAGAGAAGATTTCGATAAATGACATTCAAGAATGACAGAATATGCAATTTACTTGTTAATCAAAATGGTAGGCACAACTGTCACTGTAATAGACCGTTGGGCAGACTTATATTCATAATGCGCACGTAATCGTAACAAAATAAAGACAAAAAAAATGTACTATGAAGATAGATACGGGTACTTTTAAACAATGTCTGTTTTAGGTAGTATGTGACATCGTAACAATTAAAATATTCACCAAAGTTAAGTTGTTTTTACGGTTACATATCCCGGACATTTTTTCAAATTCTGGTCGTAACGGGTAAATCCGGACGTATGGAAACCGTAGTTTAAATCCCCCTAAACGGATCGTTTTTCGTACACACTAGATTTTACTTGATTCTTTTTGTCTGAACACGTAAGGCTGACAGGTAAAACGTTATGTGTAGACGGAGCTTTAGGACTTGAAATATATTATTTGATATCCCGCCGTCCACAGAAGACACGTCACGTTTCTGTAAGCAGCACTTTAAATTGCGCCCTGTTTTTTCCTCGATGTCTCCGACAGGGAGAGAGAGAGACGTGAGGAACAACGAAGTCGTAAGATGGCAAGTTTAAACCAAACATGGCCGTGAAAAGAATGCCTAATGGACATTGTATAAATCCTTTGGTTTTTGTCGGCCATCAGTCGGTTGCAGTACCGGTCGGTTTGGTATTTTTAACGACTGTGTACCGCCATCGGGTTCGAGACAATCAAAATTTATTAAAGGCAATTTAGTAGGAAATGTATAAATAAATAAAGAACGATTATTCGTCTTTGTGAATACGCCCTGACATTCTGTATAATTTTCAACTTTTTGTATTGGGTTACAGTATAAATTCAGTATAGATGTAGAGTGTATGGGATGGGGGAAGTTAATTATTGTGCCATCCTTTCTTGAGTTATAATTCATCATACATTCTCAAGGTTGACAAAAGCCAGTATCTGAGACGGTTTTACGGAGGGCAGTTCTCTATCTTCTATATCAGCCGTACCAAAGTTTATGGTATGGTTGTCGTCTCGTCCGCGCACTCAGTGATGAGATGTTCTGGTGTTTCCCCATTTCATTTTTGCCACCCCCACAGAATCTGCATTCGCCGTTGTTTCTTAGTTTTAATCTACAGATTGTTCTTACTTAAGAGTCCATTTCTCT
Source organism: Sitophilus oryzae (assembly GCF_002938485.1). Classification (NCBI taxonomy): domain Eukaryota; kingdom Metazoa; phylum Arthropoda; class Insecta; order Coleoptera; family Curculionidae; genus Sitophilus; species Sitophilus oryzae. The sequence goes on from NW_022147080.1 coordinate 1,876,987, forward strand.
AGTCCGACTAGGTATTTTTACACAAATGAAGAAAAAAATTAAAGATAAAGTATTATACTATATCCGTATTGTAGCACATTTTTAGACAACTTTTTTATTTTTAAGATTTTGATGGTCAAACATTAACAAAATATTCCTTATGATTGGACTAAATTTTCTCGAAAATAAAGACATAATTTAAAATTCTGTTACAATACGGAAATAGATTGAAGTTTTGTGATTACAGTGAATTATACAGGGTGGTCCGAACTGTATTCCGGAAACTTTGGCAACATGTTCTGCAGATAAAAATAAGTAAAAAAGTTCATATAAATGTATGTTCTGAAATGCTTAGTTTCGGAGATTCAGGGTGTAGAAGTTTCATTTTTATTTGGATTTTTTACAAATAATTTCTGAAGTAACGTCAATATTTGGATAAAAATTGGTGTCTCGGAGTTTTTTGACATGAGAAATTTGATTTTGATGTCAATATGACTCCTATTTGTAGGGGGCGCCACCTACATGTTTTAACTGTTTTGAAGAGTAATAACTTTTTGTCCGTACCTGTATATAATTACTGAGTGAAAAAATATACATTTCCGTGATTTTCTACGTAAAAAATGTCTCTAGGTAAAAATCGCTACGAGCAACCGTTCTGAAGATATTTACAATGGAAATAGTCAATACATGTCATTATTGACTAAAAATAAACATGTTGAGTATATAGTTATTTGACTGAAATGAGAAATTTGGGAAGTTTTTATTTTTTTAAACTAATCATAACTTTTTCTTCGAAAAAATGATGATAAAACAGTTTCTGTTGGACTTTTGGCACAAAAACATATCAAATTTATGATTTTAGTCTAATAACTAATTAGTCAACGTGTTTTATTTATGTCAATGATGACAGGTTTTGGTAATTTCGATTCCAAATATCTCGAGAACCATTACTCGTAGCGATTTTTACCAGGAGACCTTTTTTGCGTAAAAAACGTCGTAAATGTATATTTTTTTACTAGCTAGTTTTATACAGGTACGGACGAAAAGTTATTACTCTTCAAACCAGTTAAAAAATACGTAGGTGGCGCCCTCTACAAGTAGGAGCCATATTGACATCGAAATCAAATTTCTCATGTCAAAAACCTCCCAAACACCAATTTTCATCCAAATATTGACCTTACTTCAGAAATTATTTGGAAAAAATCGAAATAAAAATGAAATTTCTACACCCTGTATCTCCGAAACTAAGCATTTTAGGACATACATTTATATGAACTTCTTTCCTTATTTTTATCTGCACAACATGTTGCCGAAGTTTCCGGAATACAGTTCGGACCACCCTGTATATCACTGTAATCGTGTCGCTCTCAGGGGTCGGATAAGCGGGTGTGTGGCCGAAGGAAAACTATATAATATTTCTGAAATCTGCCTAAAGCTTGATTTTGATGCATCCGTTATACGTTGATACAGAGTACCTAAACCGACGAGTAGCGACAGTCCCGTTTTCAATTTTCTTTGCGGCTGCGCGAAATAAGTAGGTTATCTGTCATACGAAGAAGCGAAGTTGCCACTGTTGCCATTTATCAAATATCTCTATATACTTTATTTCAAGTATACCTCAAGCAACGAATCGTTTTTTTAATTATTTATTAGCAGTAAGATATTTTATACATTCAAATTTAGATTTTAAGGATAAAACAAAACAAAAAAGATATGTATAAAACTTTATAACTAATCTCACTTCAAATTGTGAACAGTGTATACCATGTTTATAGGACCACTTCACAAGTTGAGTAGTTAAATACGTAGTCTATCTGTCAAACACGTCAAAAGAGAGAGAAAGAAAATTTGGTCCCACCACATCAAAAGAGCTGACGGTTTCTGTCGCTACTCGGCGATCTACGTACTCTGGTTGATACGTTTTGGTTCGACGGTGCTCTGATTGGTCATAGCTTTTTCGCGCCACTTTTCATCCGTAAATATTTTATTTCAGCTCGTCAATGGACCGGTTCATACGATAACGAACTTTTGACACTTTTTTGACATATTTTATCTAACCTTAATAAAAATATAAGTAAAATAGCAAAATCGTTATGGAAACGAAAATACAAAATAACAACAACGTATATCCGATAAACGGAGGCATGAAAATACCATAAATTTAAAAGCTGCGTTATTTTCTTACCAATCAAAGTCTTTAAATTCTACCAATAAAATTAATATCGTATCAACGTATCGTCGGACAACGGATGCATGAAAATTCGTCGTGTTAAGCCACACCCAAAATTCCAAACCCACGTGCTTTGATTAAGGCTTGCAGAGCTTCGGCATTTGCTATAAAATAGCGAGCAATTTGTTACAAAACCATATAAATTATATATCACTGTAATCACAAAACTTCAATCTTTATCGGTATTGTAAGGGAATTTTAAATTATTTTTTTTCGAGAAAATTTAGTCCAAACATAAGATATATTTTGTTGATGATATTTGACCATAAAAATTTTAAAAATAAAGAAGTTATCTAAAAATGTGATACAATACCAACATAGTAAAATCCTTTTTTTTTTATTTCCTTCTTCATTTGTGTAAAAGTATTTTGCCAGTTTTCCATAAAACATTAAATGCCGAACGCCTATTTTGAACGCTACTTTTTTTGACTAGTGAAATCGACTCTTAAAAGGCATCAATCAAAAATAAACCCGAACGTTAATTAATCCCCGTTAACGTTAACAATCGCCTCCATAACTTGATAAGACAAAAAATAATTCTTGGAAGCCAGCTTCGGAAAAATATTTTTTTTGCTCAAAAAGTATGCGCGGTGGCGTTCTTTTAAAGACAAAAAAAATGTAGTAGAAAAATCTACTAGAAGGGCATTTTACGAAAAAAAAATCGGTCGGCGCCGGCGATTGAGTTGGAAAATATTTATACTAAAATTTAATGTACGGGTGGGGGTAGTTTTCACCCTTTCCGTACTTTTTCTTGGTTTTTGTAAAAAACAAACGTTAAAGCACTTAGCAAAATACAGACATCCAAAATTTAATTCAAATCGGTATAACGGTTCTTAAAATATCTGAAAAAAAGTTATTATTTTTTAAACTTTGATGTCCTCTAACGGACAAACGAAGCACCTTTGTATAGAGGTAAATTATGTCCAATGGACCTATTTTGACCCAAACCAAAGCCCAAACATACGTAGTAATTCTATGTCCACGGAATTTTGGGATACTCTGTATAATATGTAATTTCATCGTCATCGCTCGGTTAATACACAACAATACTACGATCAATAAAAACAAAATCGTTTTAACTCTTCCCACTACCCACCTACCCTACAACATAATTTTACTAAAGTATCGACTTTGTTTAACGCGATTATATTGATTACTTTGGACTCTGTAAACGAGTAAAAAAAGGAGATGGTTTAATTTCCGTTCCATTATATTTTATTCAGGATGTTTTCGAAAATAGACTCTCGACCGTTGATCTTAATTAAGTTCCTACGAGGCAGATTGCAGACGTACTTTTTTCGGATAGACTTTTTTGGTTTAAATTATTTAGTACGTTTAGGAAATTTAGTTGTATCTATGTCCGGAAAAAAATTAGAATTTAATGTAGGTTTTTCGCCAGTACGTACAGGTCTACGAAACAAAAAAGTTATTTTCTGTAAACATCACTGGGGGTTCATCCATCGGAGACCAATTTGTCAATGGTATTTTGCCATCTAATAAAACAAATTTACCTAACGTACAAAAATTCTTAACCTTTCAGGACATACATGTATCTCCTCCCGTCGTCAGAGACTTTTTAAAATACCTAAATACTATTTAAGGGTACTTTAGTATTTTTAGCAGATATACGTCTATTGTAAGGTGTTGACGTTCTGTTTTTATTTTGTAGATTTCCTTCTAGTGGCGAAGAACCCAGAAGTTTTTTGAAAAAACACATATTTCGTAATTGGCTCTTGTCTTCACTTGCTTTTTGAACTTGTTTTTATTTTAGAGCCACTCCAGTTTTTAATAGCATATACAAGATGGTCTAATTTCGCACATATAATAACCTATAATTTGGTAAGAGTTTGATAAGTCTCAAAAATCTTAAATTGTGTTCATACGCTTCTGCGTCCGTGCGTGGTTCCCTCACTCCAATCATATTGAATTAGGGTGGTAGGTCTCGTTAAAAGAAACATATTTTCTCTTTACCGTTTTTCAAAAAGTCCAAAATAACGTAGGTATTTTACTTTGAAATTAAAAAAAAAATGATTTTCGCTTACATTTCTGCTGGGTCAATATAATCCTTATACAGGGTTGTTCACTACATACGACACGGAGTATTGTAGCTAAACGATGAGATTTTTACAAATTGTAAGTTTGGGGTTCGTTGAAGGACTATTAGAGCTACAATTTAAAAATATTTTTACAAGATACAGAGTGTCCCAAATAAATAAAAAATATCAAAGTTGTATTTTTTTAAATGGAACACCCTGTATATTATTACATTTTAGTTTCTACGATTAAAATAAAGGTAAATTTGATTAAGGTTTTTATACTTAAACCTTACCGTTTTTGAAATATTGTCAATTTTGTGAAATTGCAGTAAAAGTTTTAAAGCTTCATTTCTCCAAGGGTATCAATGTTTTTAATACTAAATATTTAATGAAGTTTATTTATTGATCAGTTATTGTGTTGCAATAATAAAAAAAATACTACCTTATACAGAGTGTCTAAAAATTTATTTTAAATAATTATTAGCTTCAAACGGCAATAACTTCTTTAATTTAAACGGAATGCCCTGTATATTTTAGGAGAATCAGATGCACAATTAAATTGTCTATCAAATTGTATTATGCCATTTTTTATCTATCCCTTCAAGTTTTCGTAGAAAATGCATTTTCTTATAATTTAGACTTCTTTTATCAATATATCCATGGAATATTGACATTTTAGATTGTTTTTAAAGCAACAAATGTACAAAATGTACAGACTAGTAATATTATCGTTTTTAGCAAAACGATAATATTACTAGCCCATTTGTATGCAAAAAGAAAACTATTTAAATCTTTATAAAAGAGTATACCATTAATTAAATATAATACCATTATTTCCGCCCATATACTAATTAATTATATACTTAATTGTATTCGTTAATAAATTATTATAAATAAATGTGGATTTGAGTCAGAAATCAATATAATAATAAGTTATCAAATTAAAGTCTTTGTTGTTATAAATAAGCATTTATTAAAAAATGAAATATCATTTTTAAGGTGTTACTTTTTATCACACTGTCTAATGTACATACAAAATTCAGTTTTTTAGTATTTGGAGCAATTATTATTAATCAACGCAAACAGTCAGTTAATGTAGTTTGAATACTGGAATCATATTAATTGATCCTCTTTAACAAATATTTAAACAGTTTTTTTTAATTTTTTAATGAAATAAACGAATTATATCGACAATATTAGTATCTGTACTCTTTAAAAATTTGGTACATCTTTAAAAATAATCTAAAATGTCAATAGTCCATGGGTATATTGATAAATAAGTTCTAAATTACAAGAAAATGCATTTTCTACGGAAACTTAAAGAGATAGGTAAAAAATGGTATAATATAATTTGATAGACAATTAAATTATGCATCTGATTCTCGTAAAATATACAGGGTGTTCTATTTAAATTAAACAAGTTATTGCCGTTTGGAGCTAATAATTATTTAAAATAAATTTTTAGACACTCTGTATAAGGTAGTATTATTTTTATTATTGCAACACAATAACTGATCAGTAAATAAACTTCAGTAAATATTTAGTATTAAAAACTTTGATACCCTTGGAGAAATGAAGCCTTAAAATTTTACTGCAATTTCACAAAATTGAAAATATTTCAAAAACGGTAAGGTTTAAGTATAATAAACCTTAATCAAATTTACCTTTGTTTTAATCGTAGAAACTAAAAATGTAATAATATACAGGGTGTTCCATTTAAAAAAATACAACTTTGATATTTTTTACTTATTTGGGACACTCTGTATCTTGTAAAATTATTTTTAAATTGTACCTCTAATAGTCCTTCATCGAACCCAAAAGTTACAATTTGTAAAAATCTCATCGTTTAGCTATAATACTCCGTGTCGTATGTGGTGAACAACCCTGTATAATCTAACTACCTATGTTATATTATGAAGATTGTGTTTTTAACTAAAAATTTAAAAATTTCCATAATTTTTTTCAAAAAATTCCAAATTTTCAAAAAATGTTTTTCGCGAAAAAAACCTCATACAACCCCTAAAAATATTAGCACTTATTTAAGATTAACCATGTATTTAGGGTTGCCAATTTTCAAAATAAAAAATAGAGGACGAAAGGGCAAAAAAGAGGCACATTTGAAACATTTTTGGAAACCTCGCTCAATTGTCTAGAATTTACCAAAAAGTATGTACCTATATTATCAAAATTACCAAAATTTGTTAAAATAAAACAAACAACAAATTTTTTTTTTCAAAACATAAGCTAACATCACCTAATTAAACGTAATAGATATTTACGATACAACTGAGTTAACAGCATCATTAATATACGTGTGTGAACCACACAAGTATCTTAATAGAGTTAACTCGCGTGTATTGTACAATATTTTTTCTACGTCTAACTATAAAAACACACAATGAATTTTAAAAATTATTGTACTCAACTATATACCTATATCCTAAAAATCAATTACCTTAATACCTTTGTTCAAATAACACCATGCATGGCAATGTCAATATGACTATGAGAGTTTAAAAAATGAGCGATTCGAAAAGTATTCCCTCTGACATTGAAGAAGAGGCATCCAGAGCCATTTCTGGATTGCTTCCAGCAAGATCGAAACAGAAGTATGAATATACATACTCTAATTATGAAAAATGGTGCACCATTTTTCTCTTGGATAGACATCTAAACAAGGAGTGCGGTAATGAAAATGCGTGAGTTAAGAAGCTCTTAACTCACTGACGTAGATAAAATAGTTAAACATGTTCATCGCTTCCACAAATATTTCTAGTACATAAATATTTCTTCATTTTCTTTTATGTTCAAAGGAATGGGAGTAGCTAAACACACACAGCATTGTGGCGATAGATGAATATTTTTTAGATTTTGAGTTTGGTGTGTAAAAAAGAGAGACTTTTTCCAATACGCGAAAGAAAAGAGGACAGTGAGATCAAAAAGACGACTGTCCTCTAGAATAGAGGACGGTTGGCAACCCTACTCTATATATTAACCCATCCATAGTTAACTTAAAAAATGTTAGAAACTTTTTTTAGCGAAATAAATGGATTGGTATGAACGTTATCTGCCTTTTTTCTGTCATCGTCTGTTGAAACCTACCCTGTGTCGTAAAAATAGTAAAAAGAAAATTGTTTTAAATAAATAAATAAATAATAGTTTATTGTCTAACAGGAAATCCCAAATTAAAGACAATTGCGTACATTAAAAAATTCAGAACATTCATAGTAAATGAAGCTAACATAAGCACAAATCAACAACAAAAGTACAATGCAAAATATAACAAATCTATATGTAATCTTAAAAAATATAACACCTAGTATAAATTTAAGAGTGAAAGTAAAACTCCAATTCTAACGAACTACAATAAAAAATATCAAAAAATGCTAGAATTCTTCATTTGCTGGACTAAAACATTCCTGAATTGACGCAGCGAGTCGCCAAATATATCAACAGATGCCAGGCTCTCAACATCATTGAAATCAGTACAGGCCCAGTAGAGGGGTAGACATAAAGGAGGAAACTAAGCTCCACTCCCACATCCGGTTTCTGGGCCTACCCTTCATCAGGTGCGCTGTCCAGGGACTAATTCTCACCGAAACGACAAACAAAACTTTTTCAATAACAATCGGCGATAGCTAAATTAGGAAAAATACACAGCTACAGGCCAGAAAATATTATTTATTAATATACACTAAAGCTGTAAAAATTTTGTTCGTGGTGTCAAGTATATTATCTTTGATACGGATGAAGGGAAATAAAATGACATTTTATTTAAAACCCAATCCCACTTCTCACATCGAAATGTCATCCCGACGACTTCTTAAAAGGAGGAACACTGTTATTACTGACTGAGCTTATCGACGAGTGGTCTAATTGGCAATCCGCGCGCTCCATTCCATTTTTACAGATCTAATTAACGAAGGCCGGAGCCGGATTTTCGATCGGTTTTCAGTTTCGGGAACAACCTTTCGTCGGTTGCCGGAAATTGCCTCGTCGCGTCGTCTCTGATGTTATTAGTATTTCGAAAACGCGCGAGATACCGACGAAAATGCGATTTTAATCGACCAATTCAGTTCGATCGCCATCAACATCAAAAGATAAACGAAATGTAATGACTGGATAGAGAGGAGGGATACCGCGGAATTGGATCTTAGAGATTAGGTCTAACGTAACGCCATAGACCCTCTGCGTCTTTATACAATGTTTTCTAAAAAGTTCAAAACATTTTTATTATTTATTGAAAAAATTCTTAGTTTTTCGCCACTGCACTGGAAGAAAATCTACAAAATAGAAAACTAATTTTTTGGTCTTTGTGTCCGGCAAAGGGAGGAGATATAAAGCATTAAGCTTTTTTTGTCCGTTAGGCCAATTTATTTTATTCGTTGTATCAACGTAGCAGAGTTTACCTGTGATGGGCGGTGGGTAAATACCCAACAGGTGTAGTAAGTATATACCCATTTTAAAATTCGATTACTCACCGAACCTAAATTGAACTGTCTGCGTTGTTCTGTATTCTTGATATCTATATTGTATATAAATCTCCAAGTCCTGACTGATCACTGACTCATCAACGCCCAGACCAAACCCTTGACCCTAGAAAGCTGAAATTTTGCACAGAGGTTCTTTTTATGATGTTTACGTGAGATAAGAAAGGATTTTTTAAAATTCATCCCCTAAGAGGGTAAAAAGGAGGGTGGAATATTACAATATTTTTTATTTAAAAAACGGTCAATTTTTCGAAAAAACGCTTAAACACGTATATTTTATTTTCTTTTTTTACATATTTTGAGATTTTTTAAAAATGTATACAGGGTGTCTCGAAAAATCTGATCATTGATTAATCACGATCCTGCTTAAAGCGCTTGACGTAAAAAGTTGATTTTTGGAAAACGGATTTACTTTAGGGTGTAGAGGTTCGATAAGAAGGGATTTTTCGAAACTCGAATTCTAAGGGGGTGAAACCACCCCTCAAATATTAGAATATTTTTTATTTAAAAACCGGGGAGTTTTTCGGAAAAACTCTTAAACACGTATATTTTATTTTGTTGTTTTACATATTTTAAGATTTTTATAAAATATATACAGGGTGTTTCATAAAATATGGCCATTGAGTAATCACGATTCTGCTTAAACTGCTTGACGTTTAAAGCTCTGATAAGGAGGGGTTTCTCGAACCTCAAATTCCAAGAGGGTGAAAACGTCCCTCAAATACTCTATACTAATATATAACATTCTTAAATGACTTACTGATTAATCACGATCCTGCTCAAACCACTCAACGTAAGAAGCTCAATTTTGCCATACAGGTTGATTCTAGGGTGTAGTGGTTCGATAAGAAGGGATTTTTCGAAATCCTAGTTCCAAGGGGGTGAAACCACCCCTCAAGTATTACCATATTTTTTTATTTAAAAAACGATCAAGTTTCCGAAAAAACGCTCGTACACGTATATTTTATTTTGTTTTTTACATATTTTAAGATTTTTTAAAATGTATACAGGGTGTTTCGAAAAATCTGGTCATTGATTAATCACGATCCTGCTTAAAGCGCTTGACGTAAAAAGCTGATTTTTGGAAAACGGATTGACTTTAGGGTGTAGAGGTTCGATAAGAAGGGATTTTTCGAAACTCTAATTCTAAGGGGGTGACACCACCGCTCAAATATTGGAATATTTTTTATTTAAAAACCGGTGAGTTTTTCGGAAAAAACTCTTAAACGCGTATATTTTATTTTGCTGTTTTACATATTTTAAGGTTTTTTATAAATTTATACAGGGTGTTTCATAAAATATGACCATTGAGTAATCACGATTCTGCTTAAACTGCTTGACGTTTAAAGCTGATTTTGGCAAACGGATTGACTGTGGGGTGTAGAGGTTCGATGAGGAGGGGTTTCTCGAATCTCAAATTCCAAGAAGAAAACGCCCCTCAAATATTACAATATTTGTTATTTAAAAAACGGTTAGTCTTTTAGGAAAACGCTTGGACACGTATAATATATTTTGTTTTTTACATATTTTTAAATTTTTTAAAAAATCATACAGGGTGTTCCAAAAAGTTGGGTAATTGATTAACCACGATTCTGCTCTAGTTTGTATGTTAATGGAAATTATTGCTTTGCTTTATCATATCACCATTTCAAATGATTAATTCGACGCGAACCAAGTCGCGGGTACATGCTAGTCTTACATAGATAACAACAAATTGTTGTTAAAATGTGTTATAGCACGTTAAATTAACAAAATGGTCCAGTAAAAGAAAAACATTTTTCAATATGCCGAGTGTTTGCCCATCTTTGGTGTTTATTTACACAAAATAACTATTTTATTTTGTAGGTTTTCTTAATATAGATTTTCTTAATATAGGTTTACTTAACTTTCTCTAAAGAGCAGATAAGATGCAAACTGATAGTAGAAAACAAAATTATTGAGCAAGTATCATAGTTCAGATACCTAGGAATAGATATGTCGCACTACCATGATCCAGAGAAAGATCTGAGAAGCCCGATAAACAGAGCAACGACCATGTCAGGATGTCTGATGCAAATAGTGCGAACAAACCCTTTCATGCGAATAGACAGCATCGGACCAATAACATATGGCATAGAAATCCGAGGAAACAAACAAGACCAAAAGCATGTTAAGAGTCGCTGAAATGAAGTACCTAAGAACCATAACGGGGAACTAGAAGAGACAGAATAGAAGAGACAGAATTAAAAACACAAATATCAGACAACAATGTGGAATACAGGACGTAGTGAGATGGGGTAAGCACAAAAGACAATGGTTCGCACACGTAAAAGGCATGGAAGGAAACAGGCTACCACGCATAGCTTTTGAAGGGAAACCCATGGGTAAGAGGCCGGGAAGACCTCCAAAAAGATGGAAAGACAGTTGGCAGTCCATCTCCCAAGAACTCCTACAGAGGCAACCTTAAAATTAACAGATCGACTAGATCTTAAATAAGTAAAAGAAGAAGAAGAAGGTTTTCTTCTGGTGGCGATATACCCATAAGACTTTTTTGATGAAATGAATCCCACCACGAAGGTAAAGACATTATGTATATTTTATTAGTTAGAAGTTGGAAGAAATCATTTTATGCGGTTTTATTATGGTTAAAAAGATTTTTTTACGTTATACATGTTATAAATGAAATAAACCACGATAAAAGCGATGCAGAATAACAATGAAAAGTGCAGTGAGATGAAAAACCACAAATTCCGTTGGAAATGCGTTCTATAATAATGGTAATTTTTTACTTTAAAATAAAGAAAATGACATAATCTATAATCTTGTTGGGTGAAATTCAAGATATATATAAAAAAAATTCTAGACAATCAGAAAAAAAGTATTAAACAAAATTGCATAATTTTTGTTTAACACGTTTTTGTAGATTTAATACACTGTGGTTGTAAGTAGTACATCAGTAATGAAGAGTTGATTAAACTTTTTAATTAAAATTTATTCGAAATTATTTTTCTTTCTCAAAGACATAACTTAATTACTCTGAACATCGAATAATATTCCAAAACTTTCCGCCATATCGGAAACGTTCTCCCTTATTTTAATATTGATGAGCAAGATCAAATTAGAATCTCAAATGACGAGTAAGAGAATTTATAATTAAAGCTCAACCTATATTAGCACCCCCCCCCCAACCTTTCTCTTGCCCTTCTTTTTATTGCTCTCTACAAGGAATAAGTATTCTTTTATGGTCCAGCATTGTCTTGAGGCTCTTTGGAATCTTTGTTTATGTTGTTTTTAGTCATTTATCTACAGTATGTCCCCGGATTGTCTTTACAAGAGGAAAAACTTTTTTTATTATTGATATTTTAAGAAAAATGCATTCTTCATAAATAGAATGGTTAATCCCGTTTATATTTTTCCAAATTTCCATACCGTTTTAGAGAAAATTGAAAAAAAAAACATGAAAATGTTGCTGATTTTTTTCAAAGTACTAACAAATCAAAACGCGTTTTTATGGTAATAATTTATGATCATTTTGATTGATTTTGATTAACGTCATATTTTTTGCTGTTGTCAAAGTATCACATTTTTCGATAACTACATTACCACCCTTTCGGTAGTATGTCCACAGTAAACGAGTTATTTTGCTCTAAAAATAAAAAAAAACAATTTTTGCTTCAATTTTGAGAACCGCTGGATTATTTCCTAGAGATTTGTTGCAAAATTTTGAATTATTGTATAAAAAAATTTTCAATTTTTTAAAAAACATAATATCTTGATAATGGCAAATCTGTTGCAAAAATAACTATGGTAATTTTAGGTTAAATTTAGAGAAACGAAAACACAGAAAGAATGTAGTGATTCTCAAAATTTAAGCAAACAATATATTTTTTTTAAGTAAAATAAATTAGTTATTGTGGAGTTACTTGAAACAGCTTCCCCTAGGAGATGCAAGACCTTGTCGTTGGTGGGGAAGCTCCTGGTCAGGTGCTGGGGGGAATCCCCCCTAGCACTTGGCTTGGTCTAAGAAGCATCTCACTCATCGTCTTGTCCCTGACTGTAGTGTCGTGGCCAGGGAATTGCACCAAGGCACCGGGGGGCACCCCATTGTATTTTACCCCTTACTTCTCCATGCGGGGCTCTGTAGAAGTGGACCGACTGTCCCTAGCGACTCATGGGAACACTATGAGATCTGGTAATAATAGTAATAAAAACATCACCGGTGAAGCTGTGGGGAAACCCCCTAGCAACACTGGGAACAGTAACAATGAAAGTTCCAAGGGGCCAAACCCAAAGAGAAGTACAGGAGAGGTGGCTGACACTTGCGTGAGACCATCCTCCGCAAGTGGCATACAAGTTACCACCTCCTCCAAGGGTCGGGAGCCTACCTCCTACCTCTAAACCCAACAGGCGTCACAAGCTACCGTTTCGTCTACCAGGCCTGGGTCGTAGCTCCTCGACCGTGAAGGACACGGGTCTCCGTAGGAAGTCCTGGGACTGTATGATGAGTTATAACTCAAGAAAAGGGGACACAATAGATCTCTAAGGTCGCAGAGATTAACCCCCCCTCCCACTTTTTCTAAATTCTAATTCTACTTGAAACAGGGTAAAGAAAAATATGTTTGTATGTTTCTTTTATTGAGATCTACCAGCTCGGGATCTACGATTTTTTGGCAATTTATCCCCTAAAATAATAATATAATAAACAACGGTTTATTGTACAAAAAGCCAGAATAGCTTCATCGACAAAGCATTTAAAAAACAAACAGAGGCACAAAAAATATACAAATAATAAAAAATCCAACCAAGCATCATACAATTCAAAAAAAATACGTCATGAAAATTACAAATAGAACATACATGGAACATTGCAGAACACAGAAAAAAAAGTATCATTAAAAATTTTACAATTGGAAAATTGTAAATGGTTATAATCAATTAAGAGTTATCATTAATACTAGACTTTTAACCAGTGTGTGAGATGATCAAAATTTTAAAATTCAAAATTGTTTAAGATTAAAGATCAACAAAAAAGTCGTTTACCGCATATAGGGCCCTCTCCAGTAAGTACGATTTCAGAGCTTTGCGAAATGCGGGAAAGAATGAAAGCGATTTGATATCCAGGCAGATGATTGTACATTTTTTGGCATTGTACAGTATTGAGCCTTTAACTAGTTTTGAGTTCGGGGTTAGGAGATAAATATCGTGCTCCGCATTCCTAGGTGGATAGTTGTGAGGTGGCCTTTCGGGAATAGCAGATATCTGCTTGCGGATTAAGCAAAGAGATTCAAATATAAATAAAGAAGGAAGAGTCAGTATTTTTATATTTTTAAATAAATTCTGGGAGTGAGTTCTACTGTTCAGTCCCAATAAATATAATAATAAAAAGGTGGAAATTAAGGGTGAATATTCGTATAAAAAAATTGAAAAGTAAGAGTCGTGCGTGCTTGGTTTTTATTATGGTCTTGCGCAAGTCTTGCACTGGTCGGTCTTGGTCTTATGACTATGAATTTCACCCAAAGAGGGTCTGGCTTTTTTTATTTCGGTATAAGGTATTTTTTATTTCTCTGGGCGTCAAGCACAGGAAACTTGCGACTTTCTTCTATTAGGTTTTCCCAGGGGGTAAGTACATGAGGCAATCTGGTTTACAACCTAGGGGTATTGTCGGGCAGTGCAGAGCAATGTCAGGCATTGCGGGGCATTGGGCATTGTCGGGTATTGCGGGGCATTGCGGGGGTATTATGAGGCATTGTTGGGAAATACAAGATATTGTGAGACATTGTTGGGCAATATGAGGCATTGAAAGGGCAATGTGGTGCAATATTTATGCTAAATATATTGCGCGCGCATCCTCCTACCATCACTTTGATTACGTCACCAACACTCAAACGGCTTGCAGTCGTCAGCGCAACGGATCAACGCTCTAGCTCCAGCCAGCTTGTTTATTGTTTCGGAGTGTGTAGTTATTGTCGCAGTATGTATATGGGAGTTCATTTTAAGCAATACCACCATTGCTATCTCCAAAATGGAAAGAGCTATACGGTCGGTTAAATTAGGGAAAAGTTGCCTGTCTGCAGTTTCTATTTCTACCTATATATATAAACTGTTCGTCTGTTATTAGTCCTAAGTTGTGTTTACGAAAGCGAGTTTATTTTTTATATTTCTGTTATGTGTAGTTTTTTAATAAAAAATATAAATATTATGGTTTTTGTGCCTTTAGGTAATTTATTATGACAATAAAATACATAAGAACTATGTAGGAGCTATAAAAAAGTGTTTGCCCTTTTTAATATTATTTATCTCTTTTCACCACATGCAATGAAAAGAGGTAGATATATATTGCATTAGGGGGCATTGCCAGGCAATGTTGGGCAATACGGGGCATTGTTGGACAATACGAGGCATTGTTGAGCAATGTGGGGCATTGTCGGGCATGATTGAGTAGAACAGGGGCATTGCGGGGCAATATTCCAATAACAGAGGCATTCATTGCCTTTTGGTGTACAGAAATTGGTCATGTACTTACCCCCTGGGTTTCCACATCCATTTTTAGTACACAAAACTGTTTTGCCGCTCTTGTACAGCCAAGACCAATATACCACAAATTTTACGGAAATTATCTTATATTATTTTATGATATTGCTTCTATCGATTTAAACAACTCATTCTTCGTTCAGCCACAAAAATAACAGATTTCTGTTTTTCTTTCCTCAAAACGAAAAGAACAAGCAAAAAGAAAGTAAAAAATACGCCACGTAAAATAAATCAAATTAGACTTTACATGGAAGAGCCGGAAAGAAATGAAAGAAAACATTAAATAACGTAGAAAAAATCTAATTTTCCAGGGATTTTTCTTATATATAGACAGCGGAGAACGTAAAAACGAGAATGAAACAAAATCCTTTCGGGAAAATAGAGATTTTAATCGAAAAATGTGTGTATAATAAATTTGGACATCTTAGGCAACGGTCGTTTTATGATTTCGAGCTCGTTGGTTTTAAGGAGTAGGGATGTATACGGTAGATCGATAATTTAGGTATATTATTATTTTTTTATACGGGATAATTTATCGACGAACCAAAATACGTAGCGATATTTCTTTCAGTAAGTTTCAAGTCAATCAAACGAGCCAGGGAAGATTTCCAGATATCCAATAGAAAGCAATCAGCAGAAATATCCAGGCCAGACATCCAAATATGACTGAAAATACAATTTACCTGTGAATAAAAATGACAGTAGATTGTATGGGAGGGGGGAAGTTAATCATCGCGACTTTATACATCTATTGTGCCCCTCTTTCTTCAGTTATAATCATACAGTCTCAAGGATTTAAAAAAAACAGTATCTGAGACGGTTTTACAGAGATTAGTTCTCTATCTCCTATTAGTCTTACCAAAATTTATGGTACGAATGGTTGTCATCTCACTGATGAGGTGTTCTGGTGTTTCCCAATTTTCCCACAGAATCTGCATTCGCTGTTGTTTCTTAGCTTCAATCAACTGAGGATAATGCAAGACTTGTGTTAGACCAGTTTTTACCTATGCTAGAGAGACTTCAGCCGAAACATCAAAAACAAAGACAATACTCAGAACAACAGAAATTAAAGTATAACAATACGCGGAGTCACTCTAAGAGATAGAATGCGAAACTACGACGTCAGAGAGGAACCGGGAGTGCAAGACATAGTGAGGTGGGGAAGATCAAGAAAGCGTCATTGGGAAGACCATGTTGAAAGAATTGACCACGATATAATAGGAAAATGGGCGCGAACACAAATATCCAACACACCTAGACCACCTGGGAGGCCACCAAAAAGATGGTCGAAAGTTGGACATCAGGTTCACAAGAGGCTTAAATACCGTATGATCGAATAAAAACGGCGTCAGCGATGGCTATGAAATGACGATCGATGACATTTCCCATATAATTTTACATATACAATGACAGCGATCTTCATTTCATAGCCATCGCTGACGCCGTTTTTATTCGATCATACGGTAGTTGTTTTATACAGGGATAACCCTATTGCAAGAACGAGAAGAAGAAGAAGAATCAACTGAGGTGTTCATTAAGGATAGAGTGTCCTGGTAACTACTTAAATTAAAGAAAATCTTTGATTTTTTTCGCTATCGTTTGTTTTGAGAAAGTTCTTCGAGTGTCTTAGACCGTTGGAGGATTTTCATTCTTAACTAAAACAACTAAATAGTAATCAAATAACAGATTAATCTTCAAGAATTATTGCCAAAGTAATTAGGTAGGTAATTTAACTTAAGAGCATTCTATTTTTCTCACAATCTTCTAGATTTTGAAAAAATCATGTATCAATACACATATTTTGGAATAATTATCGATTTCCAAAATATCGATACTTCTTCAAATTTAACTACATCCCTACTTAGAGGGTCCCCTTTGAAAATTATTTACCGTGTTGTTCAGAAAATACTTCCCTTACCCCTCCCCTTAATATACATCCCTAGCCATTTCCACACTAATGGAAGACTCGTGTTGAGAAAATTTAGAAAAACACTGCAGGATATTTTTCTGGGAAGCGAAACTAGAACAAAATATTTATACGGTTATCCCTTCATACGATTAAATATTCTTTTAGAGAATTCTACTTTTTATTATTTAACAGAAATTAATGTAAGGATAGTTTTTATAAAGGATAAACATTTGAATATTAAAAAAAACAATTTTTTTTTGAAAATACGAGGACCTAAAATAATGTAAATAGGTAGTACTCCAATGTCAGAAGGATGACAATAACATATACAGGGTGATTCTTAATTAAATGCAAATATTTTCAGGGATAGTACAGGGTCTGGCAACAGTGCGTCGGGCATTTTTAGAAGCTGCTTTGTTAGCTGCTTCCTGTTTCACCGGAAATGACTACAAGTTTTGATTTTTAAATGACACCCTAGGTATTTGTTTACTTTATTCGATAAAAAATGACACTCTGAATAGAATGACATATCATATGTCAACTTTTGACATTTTCGCATATGATTTATTAGAAATTGTAACATGCGGTTCATAACGACAATTTGACTCGAAACACCAAGTGTGTGGTATCCAATTATTCGTAAAAAAATGCTTTTTCCAAATATGCTAATGAGCCACCCTTGATCCATTTGAAAAAATCGAAATATGATTAAAAAACGATTTGGGCATCTTTTAACCGACCAGGACAAGACAAAAGTTGACATCTGATATGTCATTCTATTCAGAATGTCATTTTCTATCCAATAAGGTAAAAATATACCGGGGGTGCCATTTAAAAATCAAAAGTTGTAGTAATTTCCGGCCAAACAGGAAGTGACCAAAAACAATTGAATACGTGAATCAATCCTAATTTATGTCACATACTAACATACCAAATGTCGTTTATTTATCTGAAAAAATAAAAAAGTTATAGGGGGTGAGCCACTTTCATAGGTGACGCACCCAGTATAGATAGAATGAAATGAAGAAAATTCAATTTTAACAATTTTTACGACAAAAAGCGCAATGCAATTTGCATGGATTCGATTTTAATAAAGAGGAAAAATATCAAGTTATCCAAATAACTGGAACAGGAAAAAAAGGAAGAGGAAAATATATAGAACAATGATTTTCTAAAATGTTTTCTCCAGCCGGTCAGAACGAATTGGAGCATTCGATTCGCATTGAAATCAAATTTCATAGGCAACGAGCGACGACTTCTTCCTTCGATATTCCATTAAAATGAAAAGGACTTGGAAAGGCTTAAAACGAAATATCTTCAGTTAAAAGGGGATTTCGATTCGTGATAGAAAAAAAGAATATTATTCTTGCATTTTCGATGTTTGGTTCCGGGGAAAACCAATTTGGACCGATCGATTCCGAAGAAATGAAAATATTTTCAAATGGTTTTCAAAAGATTTTAGTTTTTTTAATGGGAAATGTGATAAAACAGAATTTTTTAAACTTTTAGACACACTTAGCCGAGGGGTAAACCGCTGGTGTATTTTGGTGTACAAGATGTTGGCATTATTTGGTATTAGTGGTATTAATCGTGGTGTAGTTAGCATTTTTGGCATTATTCATGGTATTAATGTACAGATATTTGTCACTATAGGGAGCTACACTATACAGGGTGTCCCAATATTCCGTGGACATAGAACTACTACGTACTTTTGAAATCTAAATAGCTTTATTTGACACAATTTACCTCTATACAAAAGTGCTTCGTTTGTCCGCTAGAGGACATCAAACTTCAAAAAAATAAAAACGTTTATTCAGATATTTTCAGAATCGTTATTCCGATTTGAATGAGATTTTGGGTGTCTATGTTTTTCTAAGTGCTTTAACATTTGACTTTGGCAAAAATCAAGAAAAAGTACGGGATGGGTGAAAACTACCCACACCACTACATACATTTTAGTATAAATATTTTCCAACTATATTGACGACAGACTTTCTTTTCGTAAAGTGGTCCCTCTAGTATTTACTACATTTTTGTCTCCTGGAAAAAAAACGCCACATAATGGCATAGTTTTTAAGAAAAAAAAATTCGAGAATTTATTTTTCCAAAGCAGACTTACAATATATACATGGAGTTCCAATATTCCGTGGTTATAGAACAACCACGTATTTTTTAAAGTAAAATAAGTTAATTGCACATAAATAGGTAAATTATGTGCATTATATCTTGTCAAATGTCATTGTTAAATTATCATACTAAAATAAAATGCCATACTTTCGCCAACTAGATTATTATGGGCATAATAGATTTTATGCCCCTCCATAGTAAATTGTGTCGAATAAACTTATTTTGATTACAAAAATACGTAGTAGTTCTATGTCCATGGAATACTGGGACACCCTGTATACGCTATACACCTCTTTAAGTAAAAAAATCATTATTTACGGTTTTGTAAATTTAAAACGAATCTCAAATATGTAGTAAACGTAACCTAAAAATGGTCATACATCGGAAACCAGTCGGTAGAGATTATGACATTATCATATTCTTAGAATGCTATTTTCTGGTAAATAAACTGAGTTAAAAATAACATTAACACAAGTAAATTTGTTAATAACACACATTAAAACAATTTACAAACTAAACACAAACAATGTGAAAATAAAAAATACGAAAAAATGCAGGAGGTAATGCCGTGTTCGTGTCTGTTTAAATCAAACATGTTAATAATCTGTCAATTTATGAATAAATAGTCTGGAATTAACAATAAGCGGAATATTATTAACGCAAAATCGGCATATTTCAAATGAGAGTCAATTAGAATTGTTACAGGACCAATTTATATTGAAAATTCAGATAATCTGAATACTAAATTAATTATTAGACACCATATGTATTTTCATAAAATAGTATATTTGAGGAAAAATATTAAATATATAATATATTATAGCTCTCTATAATGAAAAATAACTTATATTATTTATATTAGAAACACAACCAGCTTATATAGAGAAATAAATTGTGAAAAACAGGAATAAAAATGGATCCAAAGCGAGACCTAAAGTCAAATAAATAGCTGGCTTGAAAAAAGACGGGCGTAGCTTTTTCATACACACCGCAACTTGGCACTATAATGGAAACTATACGTTTCTTCACTTTATTTTGTCTTTTGTGCCGAACACTGTTCTTCCAGGATGTCTTTTGTTTGTCTATTTAATAACAGAATACAAAATTATTGTCTTGTTACGGTTCAAAATTTCACCTTATTTTACTTATTTTGCTTAACTTATTAACTTATAAAATAGTAACTTATATTACTTATTTTGCTTATTTTTAGGAATAAAACTAAAACTTACTTGAATAACTTGAATAATAACGTTTAATTAGCACATCTCATCTACTCTCACCTCTCATCTACTTCTTAACTGTACATATAATTTCTAATAATATCTTATCTATTAAGTCTCATCATCACAACAATTTCTTTGGATGGAGTTGTCTCCGATATCTGTAATATAAAACCTCATTAATATAATATCAATTTGTCTGTGTAAAACCTACCTTTCTTTCTACAGTGGTTACTAATTCTTTATTTAGACTTGTGTTAGGATGATTTCTTGGCATATTTCTTCGGTGGATTCTTGAACATAGACTTGATGTGATTATCTTTTGTCTGTTTTCAACGCAACAAGTGGGGATATTGGGTCTGCAATATACATATGGGTTAAGGATTTTATTATGTATTTTTCCTGTGTGTAATCAATTGGTTTTACCTGATTATAGTTGATTTTTCCCTAAATTTCATCTTGTTTATATTACGATTTACAGACTGACGTTTCAATTGTTTGTCAGCTGATCGTGTGACACCGGCGTTGAAGGTTGACAGATCGATCTTTGTAAATTAGGTTTTCGTTCTTTTTAATCGCTTTTTATATGATCGGAAAATGTATTACTAATTTTAATTACGAAGATATTATGTTCATATAGGGATTATTATAATTTTATTATGATGTAATAAAATGTTTCACTCAATCCGTATGCATTAAATAAAATTTTATGTCAAATTTTATTTTGGGTCTTTTGTTTTACTGGTTGCCTGTGTTAAATTTTATGTTGGTATTTCTGACTTGGAATCGAGCATGTTCTGAGGACTTTGCAAATAACTCGTCCTTCTTCTACTTCGAACCGCCGTGGTAAACGCAGCATTTCTGATCCTGACTGACTGATAAAAACTCCATTGAAGTTTTTTGGCCTTGCCTTGCCGTTCCGAATTGGGATTGATTCTTTGGCGTTGTCTGGAATTCTTTTGTGGGTCGAGAAGACTGGTTGTGCAGTTTTGGCACTAGTTGTGGGCTATTTTGGCTTGTGTGTGGTTCAGAATTCCAGAGAAGCCTTGTGATATATTCGTCAGTTGGTAAGAGACATGTACAGCTGTGTAATGTTCTTTTGTACAACTATTTATTTTAGAGGATAGGATTTTACAAAACGGACTGTGTGTGATGGTCGTACGAGATGAGTACGAGGACTTTTAAAGAACCCTTTTCCATGGAGTAACCATTTTGTTTTGGAACGTCCACATGGTGGAAAGATATTTTATTATGTCCAAATCAGAACATGTCACTAAAATAGATCATATTTTAGGGTTCTTTCTTTTCCTTGGCTGTACTCCTTTAGAGTTTAAGATGATTTAGCTTAAGATTGTTACCATTTTTTTTGTACTGGATTTGGGGTACTGCGTACTGCAACTAATGCTACTGTGGCGTGAATGCCACTGTAACGAGGAATGCCACTGAGATACTGAAGACCAGACACCTTGATTTTCTCATGGACTGACTGGACCGACCACTGGATGACAGATAAGACTTTAATCATCTCTTATTTTATTGCGTTTATGATTGATTAAAATTTATTACATTAAATATACGATTGTATGTTAACTTGGTATACCAGGGGATTTTTACATTTAAATTTCATTTTGTTCTTTATAGTCATTTAATCATAATCACAAATACGCATCAGGGTTGTTCACAGTTTAGTCACAACAATATTTTGTGATACTATTCATGATTTAATTTATTTTACGGATAGTTCATTTTTACTAGTATATATATATATTTCATTATTTCGTATTTAAATATTTGCTACATTTTATGATAGATCATGACAATTTGTTTTAACTTTAAATTTAGTATTTATTAAACGAATCCAGTACATTTTAGACTTTTCAATCAGTACACTTTTTCCATACACCTCCCTTTTGATATCTCTTGTTCTGTGCATATATTTTTTAATTATTTACTGAGCTAGCTGGAACCTATTTGTAACGGAACCTTGTGAACCTAAAGTTCCCGTTATAAACTTTGTCACCCAACGGTGGCGTTTTAGTCTTTACAAAAGAAAAATAGAGGTGGAACTCATATTTATTAGATTTTTTGAGTGGAGATTTTCATTTAAGGTAGTTATTTTTTGAGTGTAATTTTCATTATTTCTTTTATGAACGCACTGTATAATATTTTATCAATTTTAAAAGTAACTTCTCAGACAAAAAAATGCCCCGTCTGTCTCCTACCCTATGCACTGCACCAGCTTGTGCAGGTCCTGAATATGATGTGAGCATAGTTCTTCCGATTTTAGTCTTACTTTCTCAAATAGAAAGTGTCACTAGCGATCTAGGGTCTGGTAGTGATACATTATACCGGGTGCGTCTCAAAAGTGGCTCACCCCTATAACTTTTTTATTTTTTCAGATAAAACAACGATATTTTGTATGTTAGTATATGACATAAATTGGGATTGATTGACGTATTCAATTGTTTTCGGTCACTTCCGGTTTCACCGGAAATGACTAGAACTTTTGATTTCTAAATGGCACTCTCGGTATTTTTTTACTTTATTCGATAGAAAATGACACTCTGAATCGAATGACATATCATATGTCAACTTTTGACATTTTGGCATATGGTTTATTTGAAATGGTAACATGCGGTTCATAACGACAATTTGACTCAAAATACCAAGTGTGTGGTATCAAATTATTCGTGAAAAAATTATTTTTCCAAATATGATAATGAGCCACCCTCGTTCCATTTGAAAAAATTGAGATATGATTAAAAATACGATTTGGGCATCTTTTAACCGGCCAGGACAAGACATTAAAAATATTAGACGATCAAATCTATTTTTCCAAGGCTCCTTGATTAAAAATTAGTGTTTTTAACCCAGTCATGGCACTCTAGATTGAAATTTAAAATATAATTTGTTTTTGAGTGACTATATCAAAAATTGACATATGATATGTCATTCGAATAAAGTAAAAAAATATCGAGGGTGCCATTTAAAAATCAAATGTTGTAGTAATTTCCGGTGAAACCGGAAGTGACCAAAGACAATTGAATACGTCAATCAATCCTAATTTATGTCATATACTATCATACCAAATCTCGTTGTTTTATCTGAAAAAATAAAAAAGTTATAGGGGTGAGCCACATTGCCTACTTTAGATTTTTTAGGGTCTTCAGCAAAGATTTCTTTGGTACAGGTTGAGCTTGATCAGATAGCACTGGATAGCCATTTGTCCTCTCAAGAGATCTGTACCACACTTTATTTCTGCTGAGCATTGACAGTTCCTTTGTGGTTTTAGAATTAGAATTTAGGTTCTTGGATGAAACCCTTGCTATACCTGTACCCCGGTTAGTCTATTCGGACACCCAACTCACTAGTCTATTCGGACACCCAACAATGTTACCGTTCGTTGTCCCTTAATTTAATTATTTTCAATTGCTAACTAAACTAAAGACGTTTATTTTTACGGTTTATTTCAAAGTTTGATTATTATTTGGTTTATTTTGTTAGAACGTTCTTAATAGCGCAAAGTGGCAAAAGGTAGTTGACCAAAATATCACAGACACACACATTGCCCATATATTTCCGATTCGGTTGCGCGAAAACCATTTTTTACATCGGCGTGTTACAATTCGTTTCCGGCTAATTTAGCTTTAGTTTCAATTAATCCTAGGTCGCTGCCACTGCAATTCAGACCCGGTAATAATTTCCCACCTTTTGTTAATTGTTCCGGCTCCGGTTCGCGTCATCAATAACGGAAAGGAACCAAACTGTGTAACAGGGCGCCCAAGTTGCCCGAAACTAATATCCCAAAACGAAAAGGGGCATTAGTAAGGTAATGATGATTAATGATTGGAGTCTGCACTTGCGGGTAACGTGACGACCGGATCGAGGTGGTTTTGTGATAGATACATCGGCGAGACCGATTTATTATTAAGGGATATGACGTATCGCTGTTAGACGATCCTAATTAGGTGCCGGTAATTAGGAATAAAACTTGGAGAAAATAGGGAGGTTGTGAACGATACGATGTACCGGAGTATCGATACTTGATATGTTTCATTTTCAATGCAATTGTAAGGTTAGGTTAGGTTAGGTTGCTGGGGTTTGGGATCATGTTTGATCCCTCACTCATTGTGATACTCCTGTATTGCTGTACCAAACCTTCCTCTTATTCTTTCTTTGCGTTAAAGCACTTTCAGCTCTTTGCAAAGTTCCCGATCGCTGATGTTGGCTTCTGCTGCTTCCTATAGTCCTTCCAAAAAACCTCGCCCTAAAGTTTTAAAGCGTCGGTATTCCAGTGGCACAGCAGGTGCTTTATGGTTTCTTCTTCCTCTCCGCATTCTCTGCGGTTGTCGTCTTTGGAAATCTTCCATCTCACGAGGTTTACCCCCGTTGGGCAGTTTCCAGTGATAATACCTACAATTATGCGTACAAGGTTCTTTTGTGCTTTAGTAGTTGTTCAGGTCCTCACGGTGTTGCTACGTCTCTTGCTGCTTGGCCTTGATTGTAGTTCCTATAGCTTCAGTGTGTTGATCGTCACAAGTATATGTATGTATGTTACAAGTGGCGGGTCATCTGCCACGACCTCTCCCCTGGCCCCCTCTTTGACGAATCTGTCTTCTTCGTGATTCAGAGCACAGAGTAGCCCTACCCTGAGGCAGCCAGGACAGTGCTTCTCGGCAGTCCATCACAGTTTTCAATTTCTCTGATTGCATGGTGATGCTTCTTAAAGCGCTCAAACTGTCAGAGTATATCACGATAGCCCCTATTGGTCTATCAGCCATCCGATAGCTTTAAAGATCGTCGGATGTCTAGTTTCTCTGAGAAGATGTCTATACCTGTACCTGAAGTTACGAAAGCATGTGTGTAGACTGCTATCTCTTGAGCGTTCATTACTATACTACTGATTGCTTTTCTATTCTTCTTTTCTCCAAAATCATTTTTGGTGAGCATATACTAGTGTTCGCCATGATTTTCCCTAAATATATGGCAATATCTTCGCGTGATCGTAAATGGTCTGGTTCCACAGCTCAGATTCCCTTAATCTTAGGGCACCCTTCGTGGCCAGATCCTTTGAATGGCCAGATCCAATTGAAAACGGAATGACCATTCTGGATTGTAACGTCGTACTATCATCAAGAGTATAACAACATACAGCTGTAAAGTCTGGCCAATTAAGGAAATAACAAAACGAATGCTGGAAGCTACACAGATGGATTTTTTTAAGGAAACAGCAGGCAAATCAAGACACGAACGAATAACTAATGAACACATAAGACAGATTATGGAAGTTAAACATACAATAGTGGACGATATAAAGAACAGACAACTCATATGGTACGGACATGTCCAAGAATGGCAGAAATAAGAATCTCAAAGCAAATCATAAACTGGAAACCTGCAGGAAGAAGGAAACCGGGTAGACCGAGAAGAAGTTGGCATGAAGGTATCGACACTTTTATGGAGGAAAGAGACAGAGAGGCATGAGGAGATGGCATCGGAAGACGTAGAACGTTTTAAACCGATTAATATATAGATTGTATGGGAGAGGGAAAGTTAATCATCGCGACCTTATAGATGTATTGTGTCCCTCTTTCTTGAGTTATAACTCATCATACAGTCTCACGGTTTTGACAAAAGCCAGAATCTAAGACGGTTTTACCGAGGTTAGCTCTCCATCTCCGATATCAGCCGTATCAAAATTTATGGCACGATTTCGCCGTTGTTTCTTAACTTCAATCTACTAAGGTGTTCACATTGAGGAGAAAATCTTTGATTTTTTTCGGTCGTAAGTCTTGAGAAATTTCTTCGACTGACTTAGACCGTTGGAGGATCCCTACTTCATGTTACTTGGATTCTTCCAGGCTTTTGAGTTCCGCCTTAAGTTGCTTTAAGTTACCACTTGGGACGGTTCTGGTCAGTGGTGAACAGTTAGTGAAGTGTTCTCCTTTTCTAGTTAGACCGTTTGCTTTTTCATTGCCTAACTTTTTTCTCTGCCTAATTTGGTTTAGCTTTTCTAGGTACTTTTTAACCAACTTTGATGGTTTCTGAGATGATCGTTTTTATTGCTGACGCTTGCCTATCGAGAAAAATGGCTATTTCTTGTTTCTGATAGATCTTATCTAAGATAAATTGTACGCATCTTTCAATAGCGTAGATTTCTGCCTGAAGGATGCAGGGTATCCTGATCTATTACAAAATATAAAAATTACACAAGTTATCCCTATTTCTTATTATTACTATGAAACATTTAAAAACAATATTTCTACATACTCTCACAGAAGTTAAAGCATGCGATCCGAACGATTTACAAATAAGAATCCATCACTTCCACTCAAACTCTATATGAAATAAAACAGGAAAAAGTGAAATCAATTTCCGCACGCCAGCCGGAAACAGGCTATATATTAATTTTTCAAACAGCAGCCAGAAGCTCCAGAGAACTAATCTCCGCGCAGCTGGAGAAATTCCGCTCATAAGGAATGCTCGCTCTCTCTCTCTTTCTCGTTTATTTCTATTCAAAAGACCAATAACGATAATAAAAGCTTTAGTACTTTTTCTTCGATTTCAGATCGAGTTTCTTTCGATTTTTCAAAGTAGAAGTGAGAGCTCTGAAGATAATCGAATAAGAATTAATTTTTCAATTATCGTTTATTTTGTTTCTTTTAAATAACTATAAATACGATATACAAAAAGACTGAAACACGTGGGACGTTTTAGTTTATACCTACCAGAGGCTGGGATGGTCATGTAGGTATGTCTATTTCATGGTCAAAAGAAACATGTTTTCTCTTTACCATTTTTAGAGATTTACTGTTTTGAGTAAAATCTCAATAGGTGATCATGGTACTTGAAAAATATATGATTTATTCGGTGTATAGGACCCTTCTCGGTGGAATGACTATCACACCCCTATAACTTTTTAATTTTTTTAGATAGAAAACTTATAGATAGAAATAGAATTTTTAGATATACGTATAATTTTTTTTGTTTTTTTGTATAATTTTTTTTTGTTAGTGTATGACATAAATTAGGATTGATTGACGCATTCAATTGTTTTTGGTCACTTCCTGTTTCACCAGAAATTACTACAACTTTTGATTTTTAAATAGCACCCTCCATATATTTTCACTTTATTCGATAGAAAATGGCATTCTGAATAGAATGACATATGATGTCAACCTTTGACATTTTCGCTTTAAAAAAATTGTATTTTAAATTTCAATCTAGAGTGCAATGGATGTGTTAAAAACATTAATTTTTCATCAAGGAGCTTTGGAAAAATATATTTCATCGTCTAATGATTTTTGTGTCTTGTCCTGGCCTGTTAAAAAATGCACAAATGGTAGTTTTTTATCATAACTTAATTTTTTCAAATGGAACAAGGGTGGCTCATTAGCATATTTGGTGAAAACATTTTTTAAGAATAATTTGGTACCACACACTTGGTATTTCATGTGAAATTGTCGTTGTGATTACCGCACGTTACAATTTCAAATAAACCATATGCGAAAATGTCAAAAATTGACATATGGTATGTTATTCTATTCAGAGTGTTCTATCGAATAATGTAGAAACATACCGCGGGTGTCATTTAAAAATCAAAGGTTGTAGTCATTTCCGGTGAAACAGGAAATGACAAAAAACAATTGAATACGTCAATCAATCCTAATTTATATCATATACTAACATACCAAATCTCGTTTTTTTATCTAAAAAATAAAAAAGTTATAGGGGTGAGCCACTATTGAATCGCAGCCGGTATATATCATACGAGTTAATACGCCGCCGCGCCGGTTCAAAGTTGTTTGAAGAAAGTTTTTAATGTATTTATGTAGAATTGTTTGATTGTTGTAAAAATTAAAATAATATATTGCTAAAAATGATATGTGATGTTCAGTTTAATAGATATGTGGATGTGCACGTGCTTGTGTGAATTTACGTTTTTTGTTTTTATTTCAAATAGTTTGTTATCTCTGTAAATAAAAATATTTTACTAACTTTTTTTTCATTATTAGTCATTATTTATCATCAGCAATAATTTCCCAACTTTATGCGTATAGGTTAAGAATCACCCTATATAATGAATAAAATAAATTTACTTATAACTTATAAACATAAACATAATAAACGTATAACTTATAAACATACAGAATGTGGATGGCGTAAGAGGGGGCAACATTGCATTCTCTTCAAGAACTATAAACAAATTTCCGGAAACTGAACAAACGGCACTTAAAAGTTTTTCAATATTTCCCGGAACATGTCAAAAAAAATGTCAAATTTTCAAAATTTTTTTTTCGCGAAAAACCTCATGGGTGTGTGTTACCAGAGTTAAAATACTTGCACTTATTTCTGGGACACCCTGTATAAACAAGAAGAATAAAATGAAAACCTATTCAAAATCGTATATACTCCATAAAGAAAAACCCTTGGTGTGATTGATGAAGCCCGAATAAAGTGCGAGTATATATCGGCGAAACAAAAGATTGAATAATATTCAGAGCGCGATAGAGTTCGCTTGGGCGCGAATTTATGATCGAATATGACGGGTCGGATTTGAAAATGGCACCGGTTTCGTCCGCCTTCCGTCATTCCATCCGCAGGGGAATGATTAAAACCGCAATTATTTTAATGATGCACCGAATTCAGGTGAAATACGAACTCGCCAAAATTGCTTTTCTACGTCGCTCCTCTGCGTAATCGTAGCCTACGTATTTACTGTCAAATTTGGAATTTAATCGATCAAACCTAGGCACGCTATGTTGGTTTTGAAATTTTCTCTAAAAATTATACTACAGACAGGATCCTGAAAGGTCTAAACAAAATTTTTGATGATTAATTTTTAAAGAATCTAACCATAGACACGTATAAAAGATAGACTAGCCACATACATTGATTTGTTTTGACTCAACATATGCAAGTAAAATGTAAACAAACGGTTTGTTTATTTACTGTTGGATTTGACCACATACTTAGTGCAATCATTTTTTCGTTGATGTAGTTTCATTTACATGTAACAAAATTAATTACATGATTAAAAACAAATTAACCATCTACAGAAAAATAAACAAACAAGTATGTAATATGAAATATATCTTGGATTATATATTAAGTATGTTAACTATATGCCATAGATACAAGATTACAAAACGTAATTTGGGTCGATCTAAGTTATCGTAAAAAGGCAAATATCAAATTTTCAATTATAAATAACAATTGTCCACTCCTTATTTTTTGTATAAAAAATGACAAGAAAGACAGAATTATTGTCACTATACGGTGGTTTTCTCTGCATGGTATCTATGAAAAAGAATACCCTAGTTCAGCGTGTCTTAACCTTTTTCATTTCGCGAACCCCCAAAAAGTCGAGCACAATTTTAAGGACCCCCCTAATTAAAAACAAAAACACAGACAGTTTAGGACAAATTATTTTAGTACAAAATAAAAATACATTAGTTATTAATTCAAATGTTCATAGATCATCATTAAGAGACGCTGCCCTAGTTGATAACATCAAACTACGATAATTTCATCAGAATACTATATTGGTCCGGAGCCAATACTGGTTCAGGGAAAAGCACACCCACCACTGGAGAAACAGACAGGGGCACAAGCAGGGTTGGAAAAAATCATCAAAAAAATAAGATTTTTTTTATTTAAATCAGATTTTTTTGATTTTAATTCAAAATAATATTTAAATCGGATTTCCAAATGACTAGGACTTATTTCCAATTAAAGTCCTATCCTAAATGGCTAAATCTATACCCCGATACCGATAATATTAACAATTCTATGGGGCGTGTGATGTTTCCACATCGGTTACCAATATATTCCGCAAAAAAAAATCGTTCCCTTCAGATCAAGAGGTTTTTTTCAAACGTCTCAAAAGTATTAATTTTTGTCATTTTAACGCCTAGGCATAAAAGTAGAACACTGTTACGCCTAAGCACAAAAGTACAAAAATATATTATTAAACTAATATTAAGGTCAAATTCGTCGAGTGTACAAATTGTTGCTCGATTACTGTTTATATTATTTGCAATGTTTGAAATTGATTAAAAAAATGTTCTATTCGGAGTAAAAATGTGCTTTTTGTGCTCCCTGTAACGTCGGAATAGCTTTACGATGGTCTTTCAAAGGTACAGCATCGTCAAAAAAGTACTTATTACAGATCAAAATGTCGGTAGGAATTTGGAAACATACAACCGTTTCAAAAAAAAATAAAACAACATATTTTCTGACAACGATTATAGATTCTCGGGTATGAAGATATACTCTCTATATTAGAAAAAGCTAGTTCTGCACTAGACTTTGCTAATGATATGTATTCGAACAGCAAATTTTTGTCACTTATACATACATTTTAAAATAAATCCCTGCGTTTAGGGGTCTAATGGATTCACACGAAATTAGTTCAAAAATCGGTCCAACAATAATTAAATTGATGAATAGATTTTTATATAGTTTTATAACATTTACAATTATTTTTCGATTTATTATCTGTTATACCTGTTATAGAACTATTTTTTTATAGTTGTCTGGGCACATTTTTATAACTTTTACAGTTTGTTTATATTTATAATAAAGTTTCAAATAAAATTATTTTTTTGATTTAAATCACATGATTAAAATTAAAAAAATCAGAGAGAAAAAATTACGGTCGCAGGTGTAACTACGAATTCACGTTTTAGACGAACTCCATTTTTTATCGATTTTTATTGATAAGATGTCTCGACTACTCGCCCCACGTTGGGCGCCAAATGTATCTATAACCCACGAAACTATAAAATTTGTTTACTATTGAAGTGTATCTTGGAGATAACAAAACAAAAAAAACTTTTAAAATATTGACTTATATTTTAATTACCAAGTTAACAAATTGGTTTGGCCCTGGCTGTGCCAGTCGACGATACTCATATAAAACAGAAAAACTGGTGGACTTAAATTGAGTTGTGCCGCTGCTGCTCTGGAGACAGGCCTACACTGAATTGAAATATTCCCAAAGCCAAAAAGCCCATAAAAGTTTATTTGATGCTAGTTTAGCAACTACCTAAAAATATCCAAGAAAGTTGAGAGTGAGCTTTAACTCCGCCAAAAACTTTCGTACATAAATCGAATTAAATTGGATTTTCTGATGAAAACTGGAGTTTTCGAATAGATTCCCTACTGCAAAGAATACATTTACAAATACAAATTACTGCTCTTTCTATATCATTAACTTTAAACGTTTTTCTAGAATTGAAAAGTTTTTATTAAACATTACTCCGGGATTTCGTGTGTAAATAAATTGAGTTTATAGCTTATCTGATATTTTGATCATAGTTTGAGAAGACGATATTTTTCTAAAGGCTGGTAGACTAACCGACACGAAAAACGGACACCTTAAAATGTTCATTTTTTTTGAAGTTCAATTTGTTTTGATGACTTTTAAGCAATTTGTAGCTAAATTATTTTACATTTAAACCTCTCTTTAAATTAATAAAAATTCACATCCACAAGTTACTTTTACCTGGAGATGTTAATTCACCTTTCAACACAACTCTAGTTATCGATTTTTTTATTACTGGCCCCACGTTGGGCACCAAATGTATAACCTACGAAATTTTTATTTATTTTAAAGTTTAGTGTATTTTGTTCCAATCGGCCGATTTCGAAATTTTTTTGAGGAATTTATTGCTAAATTATTTGACATTCTAACCTTTTTTATATATTAAAAATTAAGAGTTCCCGTCTATACGAGGGAAAACAAAATTTTGTTATTTTGGCGAAAATTTGAAACACCTTGTGGGTCGGTTAAACAAAGTAAGAAATTTATAAACCACTTTATTATCAGTTGGAATAGATTCCTCGATAGTTTATTTTTTGGTTCATCTCAATAACTTTATTTTTGTTGAAGATATTCGCTTTTGAAGAAGACAGCAACGATTTACAGCATTTTTCACATTAACATCGTGCCTTTACTTTTGATTCTGATCAACACATTTATGAAATCTAGTTTATTGTTTTTCTAATGACACTGTCATGGAAAAATGATATTATTACTGTTTTCTGGTAGTTACTGTAGGAGAGATGGTTTTAGATCCAGAAGTTAATCTCTACCATGTTCAATTAAAGCACCAATAGTCGATACAAGTTCTGAACTTAAAATAGTCTCTGCTAGAGTAACTTCAAACCAACAATAATATGACCTATCAATAACTTATAATTTAAAAATACAGATAGGGATCAAAATACAAGGTAGCGTGAGCCGTCTTTATTACTATTTCAATCAACGATATGATGTTGTTGTATTCGTAGTGTGTGCATTGTAATACATGCACAATAAACATCTCGCATACAGTTACATCTCAATAATTATGGATTATCTCGTAAATTTAATTAAAACATGAATGCAGACTGTGCTTTGTTGAACTACATTTCCAGTTAACGACGAATAAACAGCGCTACATGCATACAAATGATATAATAGTTGACACAGATAGTTTATACTTGTGAAATTAATAGCTCTATAAAACAGCTTATCTTCGTAAAGTTGCTTTCTCAAAAACAGAAATGTATTTCATGGAATTAACAAGAACTACTGACTATGGTACGACATAATGTTTTTCAACTAACTGTATTACTATTTACCAGTACTCCTAATACATTTAATTTTTATTATTAATCATAGGTAAGCCAGAAATATTTTTGTCTGGTGTATATCAAATAAAATAAACTTTGTTGGAAATTATTGGATTAACATTTTCCAGAGGGGATAATAAATCAAAGTCAGCAGAACTTATTTAGTTTGTAATCAACTTTACATTCTGCAGAGCTAAACTTAATTGTATTAATTTACAAACGAATGAAGAGTTTTACTGAAACAAGAAAATTACATTCATTGGCTTTCATAATTTTGCTGTTTAAGAATGGCGTTTCTTTGTTAATGAAAATTTCCTTCATTTTTTTTCATATTCAATTCAAATAAATCATTTTGATCCATTCAAATGAACACTGAACAATGGTGAAAGATCTGAGTCTTTAAATTCAAATTAAAGAATATGAAGATTAATTATAAAAGGTATTATTTTGCGAATCTAAATTTCAAGGACCTAATTCTAAAAACTACAAGGAATTGCTAATGCTTAGCAGGAATAGAGTGCGGATTACAACAGGACATCGCCTTGACAGGACATATGGTTGTCATAAACATAAGTGCTACCTAAATCTTTGCGATAAAGATCCTGAAACAGCGTAGCACATAATATGTAACATAATATGTAACTTTGGCAAAGCAAGGCTAGAACCGGAGGAACTATGCTTCCACCCTATCAAGGCTCTGTCCAAGTTGGTGCAGGGCATAGGGATAGGAAAGTAGGTGCAGGGATAGAAAGGATACAAGAAAAATAGGTCTTACAGGTTGCAGTGTTTCCGGTACAGCACTTAATATAAATTGAGAAAAAAAAGCTGTCATCAGGAACTAAGTAATTGTTAATCTGAAGTTTGACTTTATGTAATTTCAGAAATATAAAATATGGTGTGTGTTATTTATATTTATATTCATTCATGTGGTTTGGTTTTAGACATTTTACTAAAATTATGCCAGCGAGAGAACGAAACATTATTTATCTTCTCTGAAGTATAAGAGAATACCGTACAGAATATTTGACAAATAATCCTGTTGATTTTGCCAGAGGCATTGTTAGAATTAATTACGTAACGTATCGCTAACTTTTGCCTCCGTCACGATAATGGTGTTTTCGCTTAATCCTATTTTAACATCGGGACTTTTGAGTTACAGCTGTTAACGATTTTCAAAACCGTACTCTCGTTGCGCTAGCTGTGTGAGCTAACATTGCGAATAAGTTTCGGAAAGTTTTGCAAGAGCCTTCGTTTAAAAGCCTAATATTAGCTTTGTATTATTAAAGAGATGTAATATGGATACTTTGCTGGAGGCTGTTTTTTCTTAGTGTGTTGCAGAGAACGTACAGAGAATGTTTAAATACGAGAATACAAACAATACAAAAGGCAGTAAAATATAATGTTTAGTGTATGCTTTCAGTGTCTAAAGGGAGGTTTAGACTCTCAGTTAATTTGCGCAAATTGATTTGTGCAAGCTAAATTAATAATCGTATATATTATATTATAATAAATCGTAAAATGTAAACAAAAATCGTTAGTTTGTACCATTTCAAAAATTTGGCTTGATTAAAATCTGTCTCGTCTTGATTTTTAACAGAGGTTAGTGCAGTACTCTAGAGTTAGCAAGGTTTGTTGCAAAGTTTTTTTCTGAAGTAACCGTAATGCCAGAGGAACAACAGAGCTTCAAGATTGTCGAGTAAGAATTTTGGTTTTCGGAAACCGAATTGCCAGCATCCAAGCCACTGCAAATCAGTGATTGGAAGAACAGACAAGGCCAATTGATATGGCGTACGGTCCTTTTTTCTTATGGTCAACATTGTGTGCTGCCTGTTACTCCTGTACATCGGCGTAACCTCCTGTAGTGCCGTAGTGAGAGAATTCAATGGGATCAGGAATGCAATCATGTGGTCTTTAGTGACGAATCCTGCTTCTGTTTGAGGATGTACGTTCGCCAGGCCAGGATGGGAAGAAGACTGTGAAAGATGCAATCCACAGTTTGACAGAGAACGTCATGTCTGTCACACTGTCGACGTTATGGTTTGGGGTAGCAGATCACTACTGGTTTTCCTTCGAGGCAACATGATAGTTCAACACTAAGTCCATGAAGTGATGCAGCCATTCCATCACATATAGCTTCACACCATCCAAAACCATATCTTCCAGCAGTGCCAATAGCGTTTATGAATCAGCACCACATTAACCGTTTGTCATGGTTTCCAAGATCACCCGAACTGTCTCCCATTGAACATGTTTGGGACAAATGAGTCGAAGTCTGTCGAATTAAAGAACCCTGCACAGATTTTAGCAACCTTTTACGCAAGTTGAAGCAGCCTGGAATGGGATACCCCAAGAGCTACCATCCTATCAGCACTATGCCCAGGCATCTCAATGAGTGTGTCAGAAATCGAGGGTCAGCAACACACTGTTGATCCAGATTTTCCATTAAGTTGTCTGATAGAGCTGAAAACCTAATCGATTGTTTCCATCATATACATCAAGAATTATTCAAATCTTATGAATATGTATATATTGTATATATTATATTATTATATATAGTAAACACCACGAATGTTTGGGAGCGATTCATCGGTCGCTACCATGTGAACTAATCTGTTCAAGGTCGCATAAAACTTAATTCCAGTGCCGTGGTATTTCAAGTCATATAATAATCAATATATAATCTATTGTAATTTATTGTTTTAACTGTCAAAGTCTTGTCAAAACATATATTTGGTTATAAATATAAAATGGAATGCCCCATTGGCCGCACTGCAAGCACACCAATGGACTGACGCACAAAAACGAATCAATCAAAGAAACGCGATATAGTATCGTCTTTGTCAATCACGCTAACATTTTAGAATAAGTAGGAGGAGCGCAGGCAGATGATTAGACCGAGCCGTCAGCAACACACTGTTGATCCAGATTTTCCATTAAGTTTTCTGTAAAAATGAAAACGCGCGTGTCGATTGTTTCCATCATATACATCGATGAATCATTCCCAAATCATTATGGCGTTTACTCTAGATGGTTCCCTTTATTGTCAGTACTCAGTATAAATTAAATATTTTATGTGGTAAATCTATTTCGCCCAAGTTTCAAGTCGCTTTCCAGATAGAATTCCGGAAACCGGCCGTTCGTTATTGTGAGTGGTTTTTGGTTAAAGTTTTCGTACTGTTGTATTGTTGGCAGGGCCGATCCATCTTATTTAAGCTAGTTTAATATAAAAGCGAATTTTTGTCTGGAAACAAAGTATTGTTTCCTGGATAAAAGTTTTGTTCGGCGTTGTCTGCATCGGACACTCTACTATTGTTGGAATTTTCTGGATAGGTATTGTTTTGTTGATCAGATTTGAATAAGTTAAACATTATTAGGAACTTTTTATCAGACACTGATTAGAGTTTTAATTATGGTTTAAAAGTTATTACATATACAGGGTGTCCCATTATTGCGTGTACATAGAACTACTACGTATTTTTAGTCTATAGAAAACCGATCATTTATGAAATTCACTTAAATTAACTAGTTATATATTTTTTCTTGCATTTTTGCTTTTATTTACTACTTGTCAAAGATTAAATGTCAAAGAATTTAGATACGTCAATTTGACTTACCTGGTTCAGTAGCGTATAGGATGTTAGTGTTAATAAATAATTATAGCTTATCTATTTTTATTAGAATTATATATTTTTATAACAATTTTAATAACTACCAACATTTATTCACAACGTAAAATAAAACAACAAATTATTGAGTCTACCCTACATCATAGTTTTACACTTTTTAAATAAAATTAGAACGGCACTGATAAACCGGAATTTAAGTCGGCCATACTTGAGTCCCTTCGCGGTGGATCTAAGATTTTTGATATGCTCCTACCTTAATTTTTTTATTCAAAGCCTCTAACCGACAAAGTACTTTTGTATAGAGATAAATTGTGTCCAATGTACCTATTTTGATTCCAAAAATACGTAGTAGTTCTATATACACGGAATATTGGGACACCCTATATTGTGGTATGAACTATACATAAAAATTGTTCTTAAGGAATATGAAATGTGTCACTTTAAATGTCAGAATGAAAAAAAAAGAATTTACTAACAATAAAAAGAAGATTAATGAATTCAGAACTTTGGGGCTACGTCTAGTTAAAAGTTTGTAACCCCCTTCATTTAAAAATATCGATTGCACTATAGCCGGCACAACAAACAACGGCAAATATGGCAAAGTTCTTGAA
This sequence comes from Sitophilus oryzae, assembly GCF_002938485.1. Classification (NCBI taxonomy): domain Eukaryota; kingdom Metazoa; phylum Arthropoda; class Insecta; order Coleoptera; family Curculionidae; genus Sitophilus; species Sitophilus oryzae. Next base: position 1,914,346 of record NW_022147080.1, read on the forward strand.
CCGTGAATATTTGGTGCGGCCAGCGCACGTGATAAATTGAAAACGTTAACGTCGCTACACACGTACGCTATGCAAAATTGAAGTTTCCACGCCATAAAAACGAAAATCTATGAACTAAACCAATTTAATATACATACTCGTTATTTTTTTTTCGTACACTCGATTTACATTTATATAAACAAAATTTCCTGGTTTAAATTAAAAAGAATATATAGGTAGACAAACACTGAATGCGAAACAATAAAAACTGAGTGAAATGTAACGAATTAAAAATACGATAGTTTCCGATAGAATTTTGGCAGTTAAAAAGAATTTATGAATACATTTATTGTGAAATATATTGTTCACAGAATTTTTATTTTATTTCGCAAAAACAATATATAAAAAAAAATATTTTACTATACAAAATTTGTGGCGAGATTTCAATTTTATTGCCTTCGGAATATTGAAAACATCGTTTAGCAATGTCTCCTGTAAGGTCTGTCAATTAAGTGAATTTAAACGAGGTAGGATAGTAGGCCTATGAGAGGCAGGTATGTTCTTTTGGGAAATTGGAGACAGCATTGGCCGGAATATTACAACAGTGATACGATGTTAGATAGAGTGATCTGTACGCGTTGCCATACACGTCGTAGGGACACTGAAGTTTTAAGAAGAACTAGTGATCGTGAAGAAAGGCTCTTAGGACTTGATGCCTTTAGGGACTGCTTGAGCACAAGCAACGCAATCGGACATGAGTGGAGGGTAGCTACGAATCTATGAGATTGATTTTTAGAAGACCTAGAACTTATGGGCTACAGTTATAGCGTCCACGATTGGTATAGCTATTAAACAATAGACATAGATAGATCTACGTCTGGCATGATGGAACGGGCTTACTGGAATCAGAAGTGGATTCGGGTTGTTTTTAGTGACAAGTCATGTTTTTGTTTGTGGGCTCAGGATAGTTGTAGAAGAGTCCATAGCAGACATGGAGAAAGGCGCCAACTTCAATTGTGTATGAGCGTGAAACTGCGCTTACTAGGGGCATTATGGTTGGGGATGCTATAAAATTTGTAAGCAGGTCAACTCTATTTTTTTAGATAGAAAGTGAACGCTCAATCCTTTAATAACATGTTACAGTCTGTAGCGTTGCCCTACAGTGATTATTTCTAATCGATTTTAATTATGTACCTATTCATATTTATATTTAATTAATAACTATTTTATATCTTTTATTTTATATTTTAACACGCAAAAAAAATAAATCGTACGCCACTGATATATCAGAATTCAAGTCAGCCATATTGAAACACCTTTACGATCTTGCCAGTTTTGTTGATATGCTCTTATAAGGAAATGTATGTCGTAGTTCGAAATATTATGCACAATAAATGTATGTTTCATGCTGGGATAGATTTGTGTTAAAGGGTTTCAATATTAACTTAACTTTCATAGATTTTATTGATACTGAAGTTTCGTAGTATTGTCGATTTCTCCATATATTTCTGTAGTTTAAAGTGAAGTTGGCTGGAATCAGTCATAAACTCGTGCCAACGAATTGACCCAAGCGAATTTAGGACCGGAAGTATCCGCAAGTTTTATGGTTAGTGCTGAATTTATAGACCAATGAAGATTTATCATTAGGGAAACGCCAACCTGTATTGTATCGGCTGCCTTTGAGAGAATAAAACTGGAATTTACTAAAGAAACCCTGCTTAAATTAAACAATGAACTACTTAACTTTACGTCTCGTTTGAGAAGAAATAAAAAAACAAGATTATAAGAAAGAAAAAGAAAAAATAATAAGAAAAAAAAACAATACTATAGTATTGTTTTTTTTTAAGAAACAATTAAACCATTAATAATTATTCGTCACTTTATAAAGCGACGAATAATTATTAATAGTTTAATTGTTTCTTTTTTCTTTAACCATTAGTTTATATCCATATAGTTTTTTTTTCTTTCTTGGGTATGGTCCATCTTTCAATTACAAAACCTCATACCCAACAAAGAAAAAAAAACTATATGGATATAATTATTAATGTAGGATTGGGCGGTCATATCTCTGTCCAGAAAACTAGAGTTGACCTGCTTCCAACTGTTATACCAAACCATAACACCCCTAGTAAGCGTAGTCTCAACGTTCCTTCAAGTTCAATGCAAAATTGAAGTTGGGGCCTTTTGTCTGCTGTGGACTTTTCTACGACCATCGTGAGCCTACAAACAAAAACATGATTTGTCACTAAAAACAACTCGATTCTACTTCTGATTCTAGCGAGCCTGTTCTTGACACCATGACAGATGTAGCTGTCTATGTCTATTGGTTAATGGCAATACCAATCGCAGACCGTATGCCTGTAGCCTATCAACTCTAATTCTTTGATAAATCGATTTAATGGGTATCTGTTGACCCGTAGAAACATTCCACTCATGTCCGATTGCGCTGCTTTTTTTTGAAGCGGTCTTTAAAAGCACTAAGTCTTGAGAGCCTTTCTTGGTGACCACTGATTCTTCTTAAAGCCCTAATGCCCCTACGACATATATGGCGACGATGTACAGACAGAGACTCTATCCAACATCGCATCACTATTGTAGCATTCCAGTCAATCTTGTTTCCAATATTTTCGGTATCCTACCTCATTCAAATTCACTTAATTGACGATACACTTCCCGTCTTCTTACCGGAGGCAGTGCTAAACGATATTTTCAATACCCCAAAGGCAATAAAAAACTGAATATCTCGAAACAATATAAATAATAAGTTATCTCTCTAAAATATCTGTTTATGTAAACAGACTGAGATAACAATGTTATCGTTTACTACACTTCATGCTGGCAATCAATTGACACAGACAGACAATCGAAAGCATATACTAGGTATAGCAATTTCTATGTAACACTGTACATTCAAGACACTTTTAAAATGTAATATTAAAGCACAATAAAAGTTTTTAGTCGTGTGGTATTTATAAACGTAGGTACTTATATTTTAGTAAGCCGTTGTCAAGAGTTCTCCAAAAAAGAAATACAGCGTTTTTAAAGAAAACGCCGCGGAGAAGACCGACGAGTATTCGATGTACAAGATTATTATTGTTTCTTTTTATAAACCATACAGCGCTTAAATCCCCCCTTTTAAGGCCAAAGGAAAAACTCCGAGAAAGAATAATGTTTTTTTGCGACAGTGGACCAGTTCAGTCTTCCCACACATCTTATTAAAATCTCCTTTCACACTTCGCGGTGTCTGATTATTTCGCCCTTTAAAAACCATATCTACCGTGTTGCCAGATTTTGTTTTTTACCTAACACGTCCATTGTCCATTGCGGCGTTCTTTAATTATAGTAGTCTTGATAGCTCTAGATAAAATTCTCTATAGCTCAACGTGGGGTGCAAAATATAATAGGAAAGTGAAATAGAATATATTGAAATGTGAAATAATACTTCAATCTATTTTATTTCAGTTCCCCATTATATTTGGCGCCCAACGTGGGGTACCAAGTACCATTTTCACAAACACTGGAAGGTCTGAAAATATATAGCTGTTTTTATCGTTCTTTCTATAATAATAATTTATAAAATAAACTATAATACAACTGTGTAATATATTGCAGTTGTCGGTTACATCATTCATAGTCTGCCACAGTTTGAAGACTTTTATATATAAGACTTCGAAGGCATAGTTTTTTTCTGCATAAGTTGATCGATATCGTCTATGTTTATATCATATTTTTTTAAATATGTATTTAATAATATGTATTTGAATTTCTTCTTAAAATTTTTATCATTTAATTATGTTATTTCTTTGTTTTTGTTGTTAGTTTTTGTGATAATTTTTTTAGTTCTCTTGGCTGTTCTGATTTTCTTCTAGATTAGTAAGTGTAAGTCTCTATATCGGTGTCTTAATTTTTGTTGGTATTATGTTTTTTAGTTTTAAGAAAGTCGCAAATGTTTTAGCGTTTTCTTTTTTTAATATGTTTATATGTGTATCCCATGTAAGTTATTATGAATTTTCATTACTATATAACTAATTTCAGTATTTTTTTTCTCCTCTATAGCTATATTTAACAGGTATACAGTCTGTCCAACAGTGGTGGTAAGTTGCCACCTTGTGGTAGGTAATATGGAGCTATGCTATTGTTGCTTTCTATGTTTAGTACAAAGAGCCGCACATTTGCTGGGTAATGACACTGATATTTATTCTTCCGATCGTCAGAATCTGCACATGGTTTCGCCGATTAATCGCATCAGCTTCAAATTACTAAAAAAATCAAGAAAATACATGTATTAATGTAGTTTTGTTAAATTTAAATTCGAAATAAATTCATTTAAATATTCAAACGTGCCGACCTGATAATGATAGCTAAATACTAAATAAATTATATTGGCAACAAATTTTCGTACATTCACAATTAAAATTGTTTTATTAACAATCGTAGAGTTGACAACCGCATTAATTATTATAATTACGAAATTTTAGTTTAAATATGCATATTTAATTTATTGAAATTTAAAGATTGACATTACAATATTATTAAATTATTAGGCTAAATGTTATAGCCTTTTAATTTCATTAATATTATAATTATATTAATATATTCACACTTTTCTGCATGTATTCTGCACCTTGACGCACTTGAGTTTTACTAACGATTATTTTTTTACTACTAGGTTTGTCCCCTTGTGTTATTGTGTCGCACTTGAGTAAATCTTAAAATCCCCTTGAACTTGTGAGTGCACCCCCCATTAGGTATACCGATAAAATTAGGGATATTTTTTGGTAATTCGCCACCTCTGGACTGAGGGATTATAACAGACTCTTTTCGAAATATAAAGAGGGCGCTGTCGACTGAATTTTAAGAAAGACTTTGCGGCTTTGGGAATAATTTATGACGTAGACCGCACAACAGGTCCGAAAAAAACCGGAAAGTGAAGACATCTGTCGGATTTCGAATGAAAGATTTGAAAGAGCTGAATAATTAGTTTTTTATCTTATACTTTTAGTAGATTTCGTGACTCTTTTTAAGGTTTCAGTTAGTTCATAAAATTTTTAGTTGCAATTAGTTTGAGTGTATTTTATATTACTTTTAGTTTCATTATTAATTAAAATCTTAGAGGGGGTTTAAAGTATTAAACCTCATTAAAGATAGCTGTTTTTTTTTCATATCTAATATTTTGAAGTAATCATTTGTCACTGTATCGACTTATTTCTTTGTAAAATAAAATAAACTACATTGAAATTAAAATGACTGTCAATGAGTACAAAATCCTTTTGGACAAGCTATACCTCGTAAATGTTATACAGGATGGTACGAACTGTATTCCGGAAACTTCAGCAGCATATTCTGCAGTTAAAAATAAGTAAAAAAGTTCGTATAAATATATGTTCTAAAATGCTTAGTTTTGGAGCTACAGGGTGTAGAAGTTTCATTTTTATTTCGATTTTTTTCAAATAATTTCTGAATTAACGTCAATATTTTGATGAAAATTGGTGTCTGACAGAAATTTTACTTTAATGTCAATATGACTCCTATTTGTAGAGGGCGCTACCTACATGTGTTTTAACTGTTTTGAAGAGTAATAACTTTTCTCTCTCTCTCTCGTCCGTACCTGTATAAAAGTACCGAATAAAAAAATATACATTTCCGTGACTTTTGACCTAAAAAATGTCTCTTGGTAAAAATTGCTACGAGCAACCGTTCTCAAGATATCTAGAATGGAAATTGATAGTCAATACATGTCATTATTGCCACAAAATAAACACGTTGAGTAGCTACAGTTATTTGACTGAAATAATAAATTTGAGAAATTTTTATTTTTTTAAATTAATCTTAAAGAGACCTTTTTTTATGTAAAAAAGTCGTAAATGTATATTTTTTACTCAGTAGTTTTATATAGGTACGGACGAAATGTTATTACTCCTCAAACCAGTTAAAATATATGTAGGTGGCGCCCTCTACAAGTAGGAGTCATATTGACATCAAAATCAAATTTCTCATGTCAAAAAACTCCCAGACACCAATTTTCATTCAAGTATTGACGTTACTTCATAAATTATTTGGAAAAAATCGAAATAAGAATAAAATGTCTACACCCTGTATCTCCGAAACTAAGCATTTTAGGACATACATTTGTACGAACTTTTTTACTTACTTTTAACTGCAGAATATGTTGCTGAAGTTTCCGGAATACAGTTTGGACCACCCTGTATAACTTTAAAATTGAAATACATCTATCTGTAATTTCTCAAGCGTTCTATTTTTGAATATACATATATCTTTCTTTGAAAATCCGACACATAACTTATATGTTTTTTTACAACTTTATTTAAAATAAAAATTCTATCTTCAGTGATACCTACTCTATTTCAAATTTTCCTATAAGCTCCCTAGCTATACGAAAATGTTCTTCTTTAAATCCTATATAAACCTTGCAACGAACCAACAAAGAAACGAATAAAATATAGAAAAGCTTTCTTACCTCGCCGACATACGCTATTCAAATCCGTCAAGCTATAATACCTAACCTCACATTTTTTATAAATTATTTATTTGACTTTCGCGTGTTACACGTCATTTCACATTTTCCTTTCATGAATAAGGAGTTAGTGTCGAGAATAAACCCATTAGGTAAGGATTTTTTCACCTTAATAAATAATTGCCACTGTTAGAAATAGCGTTGCATGCTTATTAACACACCATCATCATTCACAGGAATGTTCAACAAAAATGGAACAGATTTCTTATCTTATTTTTTAGTTTTGTTAAATGTGTAGTGAATACAAACTGAAGTATGGGAAAGTAATTATTTTTAATTCATTTTCCAAAGTTTTGAGGTTAGGTTAGGACGAATTTTGGATTTTATTGGACGTAAATTATGAAATTATCTTTGCTTCATTTCACAAAAGTTCTAAATCATCTTCAGTGGCATACACAGATACGGTATCTCTTCGTCACTCATCATATTTAGTACAAAACTGTTGAAGTTTTAATTTAAAATATGTTACACTAAAAGTTTAAAATCAGTGATTGTTAACAATTACTAGTAAAAGCTCACATTCACTGATTTGCTAAGACTACGCCAGTAAAAATTCAACAGTTATTTTTGAAACGAACTTTTACTAGCGAATAATTTTTCGGACGATAGTAGCGAATTTGAAAGATTCAGTTAGCGCGCTTGCCACATGTTGTAAAATATAAGAATAAATAAGGATAAGCTGAATAATAGGCAATATAAGGATAACATTAAATTAGGCTAAACGCTGGCAACGTTGACAGACATCTGTCGCTTTGTTTTTTGTGGTTATGTATAATTATTTTGTTATCGTTGTAAAAAGTGCTGTACTGTATTTTCCCTATGGACGAAATTTTTTGTGAAAAATTAAAGTAAACTAGACGCTCGCAAGAATATAATAGTGCTTGTTTTTTATTTTTGCAATATAATGTCATAGCGAAAGTTAAACGTGCAAGAGAAAAATATATTAAGGAACATAGTTACTATGAACTTATTAAACATTGTGATATGCTTGAAGTAGCGGGTTTAAAAATACGAATAACGCCCGTTGAAGAAAATTCGGACATACTTTATTTTGTACGGTGACGATGAAGAACGTTGGGCACGATGAAGAACTTTATTTTAAAACAAATTTGAAAAATATTGTACCTATAACTAATATTATGTTTATGAATGTCTTTTTAATTGTTTTGTATGCTTTAAAATGTTTACTATGTTTCTATCTTTTAATATTTAAAAGGTGATGTCGTTATTTTCTATAATTTTTAATAAATATACTAAAGAAGTAAATTGTAATTTTAAGATATGTGGATCAGCTTGAATATTGAGGTGATCCAATATTCTTAAAAGTTTTATTTGTTCTAACTTCCACCAACATTCTTTCTCACCACACCCCTGTACAATAGAGTAACTTTTACTGGCCACCTTTAGTAAATGTTACTGTCACGTAAATGTTTCCAATGCGTAATTGCTAGCATTTCCTAGTGAATGTTAACAATCACTTAATTTCCAACTTTCACTGTAACAATACTGGATATACAAATGATAAATACCAAATAAAACTTGAGGGATCAAAAAATTAAAAAAAGCAGCTCACATACAGCACGTCACAGGTCAGTTCTTTTGATTCTTCCTGAACAAGATCAACCTGTGTCATGGAAGTCATTGCTGAGGAATCTGCTGAAAGAATCCTGAAACAGCAAAGCACATAAGATGACACTGCGAGGCTCTGGATCGTAAGAGACACTTTCTATTTAGGAAAGTAAGGCTAGAATCGGAGAAACTATGCTGCCATCCTATCAAGAACCTGTACAAGCTGGTGTAGGGCACAGGTGTAAGGAACTGTTTAAAGACATACTAAACAAACTCAATAGGCCTTACAGGTCGCTGTGTTATCAGCATAGAACGGTACTTTAATAGTGACAAAAGAAATTCTTAACTTTAGGTGTACTTAACTCAATTAAAATTACTTAAAACCCGATTCCAGCTTGTACCACACCTTAATTGAATTTATTACTCATTCAGCTGCAAACTTACAACGAGAACAAATAGTCTACTCAAAGACAAACAAATTAAACATTATCTCGCCGAGAACGGCTCGTCTCCAATTCCATTGCTCGCAGCCACCGTCATTGTCTACCTCTAATTCAATTTAATTAGATATGACGAAAGCAGCAGAAAGCCCGGTGTGCGTCTCGCTAGACGGCTCACAGATGGCGCTGGGTTGACTTGGCTTTCCATTATCTTCGCTGTGAGTGGAACTGTAATTGTGGAGAAGCTGCGCGAAATTGGAGATTCTGAAATTATTAGATGGTTTCGAAATTAATAAGGCAAAAGCAAAACAAAAATAAAAAAGATGGTTACTGCGAGTGTTGTCTTTTATATTATATACTGTCAAAATTTTATATTATAAATGTCAAAATTAACGATTTGTTAACGCCACAGTTTTAAACCGCTTCGTTTAAAGCTGTGCCTAAACTGACTTTTTGAAGTTGACGAGTCAGTCGGAAAATGGAATTAAACCGCGAAAATTTTCGCGTAATAATTTTTTATAATTTTCGAAGACGGTTTCTACATCAGTCGACAATTTCTTGTTGGTATGGAGAACTTAAACGTAGAAAGATTAGTCTTAGCGACGAGATCCAAGAACAGGCCCATCAACAACGGCAGTCACCCAGGAAAACGTAAGCTGATCCAACAAATTTGATATGTCACATGTCATGAAATTGAAGCATCATTGGGCATTTCAAAAATCTCAATACAAAAAAAATTCCCTGGAGAATTATCTGTAAAAAAATAGTTTCTCGCTGGATACCGCATCTGTTGACAGAAGAACAGAAAGCAATTAGAGTCAATTAGTGTTAAAAAACTGTACACCTGTTTAACACAGGAAACAAAAAATATATATAGTATTGTCAGTGGTGATAAATCATGGATTTTCTCTTATGAACTCGAAAATAAACGTCAATCGGCTGTTTGGATGTTCCGAGACGAACCAAAACCGACGAAAGTTATCGATCGACAGAAGTAATTGCTGAGGTTCGAAGAACCAACTCTCAACTTCGATCCTCCACCAAGATAATGCAAGTTCCCACACAGCTCGAAAAATAATTAGTTCGAGTTTTTAAAGCAACTAAACATCGAAGTGGGACCATCCTTCATACAGTCCCGACCAAACTCCTAACGACTTTATTATTTTTCCAAATATTAAGAATGAACAGCCTGGTCAAAGGTTCCAGTCCGCAGAAGATGCAATGAGCTCATTCAAAAGCGCAAATTTGAAGGTACCAATAAGCGAGTAGAATAACTGGTTTCAGAATTAGTTCCAACGGATCAAAAATGCATCGCTCTTCGTGAAGAATACTTCGAAAAACAATAGTGTCTTAAATTATCTACTGTTTACTTCTACCTCTCTATGCAAAATATAAAAAACAATCATGGTATCTTCCTAATTGAAGGTAAAATAAAGCTGAATATGGTGATACTGAAGACGACCAAAAAGTTGAGTTTTGATGGTGGTCCTATTAAGTGTTTCCTTTAAGATTCACTTCTAGTTGAAAGTACAGTATACTGTTTCCTGTTAAATTGTAATGTGACTTTATCCACGAAATTGAACTAAAACTAGTATGCTACATCTAATATTTCATTTACAATAAACAGTAACAATTACAGAGTAAATTTACATCTAATTCCCCTCACTTCAAAGTTTCCGGATTAGTCCTAGTATTTCCTTTAATCTGCAATGCGATAATGCCCAATTGCGTGTCTTAACATTCAAACGTACTCGACGCTTTTGTAAAATAATATACAGTAAAGTTTCCGACGCCAAACAATGGGCAAACAATTAGCGTATGCCGCCGTAGCCCGTTCTTTAATAGAAAGTGGAGAATTGCTGGGTAACGGTGTGGGGAGTTAGCAACAAGTTGGAGTGTCAGTCCGGCTTTCCACGAAGCCGACGCTGAAGTTTCGGGGATTTTCGGATAGACAGAATACGAGCATCGAATAAGCCATAACTCGTGGCTATATATAAAGTACAGTGTGTCCTAGGACTACTACGAATGTGTTGAATAAAAATAAGTTAATTGGATACACTTTATCTCTATATAAAAGTGATTCGGTTGTCTCATTAGAGGGCACCAATAAAAAATTAACACAAAAGATAATTAACCTAAAATGTATGAAGCATATTGTCAAAAATCATTTGTCACAGTGACACTTTTGTCAACTAGATTATTCTGATCTCCTGGATTTGGCCGAGTAGCAATTTTTAATTTACAACAAAATGGTGATCATATCCAAATATATTATGCATATTTACATAATGACAAGTTTCTAGGGCATTATAACGTCGAAACGGTGAATGCGTGATTATAAAACCATATTTTTTTTTGTTTGGTTTGAACCACAAGGTGTATGTAACACTAACTACATAACATACAATTTTCATATACCGGGTGCGTCTGAAAAGTGGCTCATCTCTATAACTTTTTTATTTTTTCAGATAAAAAATTGAGATTTGGTATGTTAGTATATGACATAAATTAGTATTGATTGACGTATTCGATTGTTTTGGTTAACTTCCTGTTTTACCGGAAATCACTACAACTTTTGATTTTTACACTCTGAATAGAATGACATATCATACGTCAACTTTTGACGTTTTTGAGTATGGTTTATTTGAAATTGCAACTTGTGATTCATAACGTTTGATTCGAAATACCAAGTGTGTGGTGCCAAATTATTCGTAAAAAAATGCTTTTTCCAAATATGCCAATGAGCCACCCTTGTTCCATTTGAAAAAATTGAGATAGATATAATTAAAAATACGATTTGGGCATCTTTTAACCGGCCAGAACAAGACACTAGAAACATTAGAAAAATCTATTTTTCAAGGCTCCTTGATTAAAAATTAGTGTTTGTAACACAGACATGGCACTCTAGATTGAAATTTAAAATACAATTTGGTTTTAAGCGAAAATGTCAAAAGATGACATATGATATGTCATTCTATTCAGAGTGTCATTTTCTATCGAATAATGTACAAATATACCGAGGGCGCCATTTACAAATCAAAAGTTACCGGTGAAACAGGAAGTGACCCAAAACAATTGAATACGCCAATCAATCTTAATTTATATCATATACTAACATACCAAATTTCGTTTTTTTATTTGAAAAAATAAGTTTAAACAGCTGAGTAATCAATACTATTTCGATTCGATCTTCCTCATTATATTCACTTTTGGGGTCCAGGATTCCATTCCATACAAGAGCACAGAATAATTGTGAGCACTTGACCATACGACATCGAGTGTTCAATGTTAGAACGTCACAACTTCAGAACATGGCGGAGTTGTCAGAGATCCTGCATAAGCGAAGCAGGCTCGCGAAGTCTTTACATTGGCAAGCATGTCGTGGGACAGCATCAAGAGCTTACTCAAACTGGTTGTACTTGGAGTTACTTATGTGTGACACCTAGAATTAAAGAAAATTCTTATATCACAGTATACTTCTAAGATAATAACTCTTAAATATTTTTTTATTTTTCTCTCTTAAATAAAGCGACCGTACTGGCTGGATATCGAACCCAATACCTTTCACACATCAGTCGAGACAGTACTGCTGGAGCTACTGCCTGCCACTGAAATATACTATCATCAATTATTTCATGAACTAAATTTGTTATAAATAAAAACTCAGTAAAATAAGCATTATAATATAGTTATAGATGAATTTGGTTATAGTAAATCAATTATCAATGAAAAATCTAAAAACCAAACATTCTGCCTAATATATTCGGATATGATATTACATTTTGTTATAAAAGAAAACTAACAGCTCGGTAAAATAAGTATTATTGTGTAGTGTTATTTTGTAGTTATAGCATAGTTACCTCAATTGCCAATGAAGAAACAGCACATTAAACATGTTCAAGCAGATAAAACAAATATTTAAAATAAGTTTAAGACTAGTAATGGCCATTAAAACGTACATTATGCATAATCTATTTGGATATGGGGTATATTTTGTTATAAATGAAGATTTACAATAGCTTCAAATAAAATAAGTATTATAATGTATTTTATAGCATAGTTAGCCCAATTATCAATGAAAGATCGGATTTGAATGTGCCAGGATCCAATTTTCGCCGGCTCAACTAGCGCATCGCGTGTTCAAAGTGTGGAACGAAAACGCACCGATAACGTTGTAATTCCGCTAGGAACCGCTTGGGGGATCGGTTTGGGGGATCCACCACTCCACACAACATCCGCGTGCAGTGTTTACGTATTCTCTCGACGGTATCCGACGCTGCCTGAGCAATAATGCATTTTATAAGCGCGCAACTCCACGTTCCGAATATTCTATTTCACGACTCGCTATAGGATAATATTCTATAAAAGGGTTTTAGAGTTGAATTTCAGGTCAGTTTGAAACGTTGGGGTGAAATTTAAAGAATATGTTTCGAAAAATATAAAGGGTGAGTACTTTTCGTATACTTTTACTACATTAAGCCGGAGTTTATAAAATGTTTTTTTTATTTTTAAAGAAAACATGGTGTTTTTATGGTTTAAAACAGTTTTAATTTTTTTAACACGATTTTAACTCTAAAATCGGGATTATGTTTAAAGCACTTGTGTTAGACTAAACTCCCGGCACAAAATCCCGCCACCCTAAAATTTTGATGATCCATAACTTTTGACTTTGTAATCCGATTTTTATGATTGTGGTATTAGTTTGTAGATACATTTGTTGGCATTATTTTTTTATTAATTTAATGGCTTATACAGGGTGGCGCACCTCATTCGTCTCGGTTGATTTTACGAAAACGGAAAGATGTAGAAACATAATTTTTTATGGGTATATGTAGAAAGGCAATGTGGGCATAATTTAAAATTATTTTCAAATGTACAGGATGTGTCAGAACTAAGATATATACCAAAGTTATATTTTTTCTTATGAAACACCCAGTATTTTATTTCATTTTTGGATTCTTCGGCATAAAATAAGGCATTTATTATAAGGGTTTAATATGTTTAAATGTTTTGGTTTGGTTTTTCAGATATTTAATTATGCATGCTATAATAAAAAAGTTTGTCAACACCCTGTACATTACTTTTCAGAGTTAATTCTAGTGCTGACTTTGAAGCCAGGGAAATAAACTTTACTAAAAAAAATTGCTTCCTTAAATGTATACAGGGGTATCAAAAATCGCTTGTCTATTTTAAATATTTATTTTAACTAAAAACTTCGTTATTTCAAATACAACACCCTGTGTTTTTTAAAAGAAATCGAAGTAGATTTAAATGCTCTTTCAAACTGTATTAGGGTTTCCTATACCTATCTAGCTCAGATTTTGAATAAAAAGCGATTTTTCAATAAAATGCCAATCAAGATGACTGGTGTCGCCATGGCAATTTGCTAGTGATAGTTAGTAGAAATTTTAAAAATCGACATTAGTTTATGGACCTTATTTAAATTTATAACAGTTTACTTTTATTTAATTTACCTACAATAGTTTAATAAGTAAGTATTTATGATTTTATCAAGAAAAATAAAGAAGTAGTTCTTTTTGATTTATATTATGATGACTTGTAGAAATATTGGATTTTCTATAAAAGAACCAATTAAGGCAAATTCATTTTCTTCACTTCCAACGACAGGTTGCTGCCTAATAGGTTTTTCATATACCACACTATCAGCTCTGCGAAATAGGAAAAGTTGTTTTTCAAAGGAACGCTTGTCAAGAAAATTCATATTTGGACATCTTTGAGCATAAACTCTTCAGGCTAACCCCCCCGCCCCCCAAGCAATTGTTCTCTCAAAATAAAACCTTTAGTAACATATCCATTCCTTTGGCAGATACTGCTTCATTTTTCTTGATAAGATAATAAATACTTGACAACTTACTTATTAACCTTATTGTAGATAAATTAAATAAAAATAACCTGTTATAAATTAAAATAAAGTCCATAAACTAATGTCGATTTTGAAAATAGCTACTCAGTGTCACTAGAAAATTGCCATAGCGCTTATTTAAAAAAATACAGGGTGTTGTATTTGAAATAACGAAGTTTTTATGTAAAATAAATATTTAAAATAGACCAGCAATTTTTAATACCCCTGTATACATTTAAGGAAGCAATCAAGTTTTTTATTAAAGTTTATTTCTCTGGCTTGAAAGTCAGCACAAGAATTAATTCGGAAAAGTAATGTACGAGGTGCTGACAAACTTTTTTATTATATCATGCATAATTAAATATCTTTAAATATCTCAAAAACCAAAGCTTTTAAACATATTAAACCCTTATAATAAATGCCTTATTTTATGTCCAGGAATCCAAAAATGAAATTCCGGGTGTTCCATAAGAAAAAACATAACTTTGGTATGGATCTCAGTTTTGACACACCCTGTACATTTCTATATAATTTTAAATTATGCACATTACCTTCCCACATGTACCCATAAAATATTTTGTTTCTACATCTTTCCGTTTTCGTATAACCAACCGAGGCGAATGAGGTGCGCCACCCTGTATATTTCGGTTAGGCGGATTTATACCGGGATAAATCAAATAAAACACCCTGTGTAAAAAAAATATTTAAATAAAGTACTGATATTTTTACAATCTTGAATTTGTTGAAAATAGAGCTCCCAATGATAACCGTTATATTGAAGATATCCAAGAAGCTGTCGTTCCATTTGTTCCTTTTATGAAATTCAGTTTATACTGATGCATGATAATGCCAGGCCCCACGTTACGCGGGGTAACGAGTTACGTGTACGAATAGTTAACGAGTACCTGGATGAGGCTGGACTACGAAGATTGGAATGGCCTCCTTGTTCGGAGCCGAATGTTTGTAAACATGCTAGCGAAAATTAAAAATAACGATTTATGACAAGTGTGAATAGAGCTTAATTTTTTCTATTGTTTCAGATGATTTTCATCCCGTCAACATTTCCCCCACCCGAACCCCGTACGATGTGACCGCTGGCCCCATCATGCAACTACCTCGACCCTTGAGAGGCGGAGTCCGCAAAGTCTTGGGTCTCCTCTGTTGCGTGGCCCTGGTCTACTTCATGGTCCAGGCCCTGGCCAGCAGTGGGGATGCGGAGAAGAGCGGCGCGCGCATGGTCGCCTCCGAACTGAAGGCGGTGACCGGACCTGATAAGAAGGTTTACGAGTATGGACGCGAGATGCCGCTCATCTTCATCGGGGGAGTGCCCAGGTCGGGTACAACGTTGATGAGGGCCATGCTGGACGCGCATCCTGATGTCAGGTAGGTGCTTATGTCAATAAGTTATGTTCACTGGCGGATAGAGACAGAGCTATTGTGCAGAAATACAGTTGTGGACTGTATTAATTTTAATTTGACTGGCTTTATTTTATCAATGTAAATTAAGTAAGTTTCCATCTCCGATATCAGTTGTACCAAAATTTATAGCACGAATGGTTGTCGTCTCGGCGCACTCAGTGAAGAGGAGTTTTGATGTTTTTTTCACAGAATCTGCATTCGTCGTTATTTTTTAGCTTCAATCTACTGAGATGTTTATTGAGGAGACAGTGTCCTGTTAAAGACTCCGTAACAATTCGAAGATTCTTCCGAAGCTTAAATCAAAGAAAATATTTGATTTTTCTCGGTCGTAACTCCTGCGAAATTTCTTCCAGGAATCTTCCAGACTACGGATGGAGTCTTCCAGGTTTTTCAGTTCTGCTTTAAGTTGGTTCCCACTTGATGAACGCTTCTATTCCAGTTAGTGGAGCGTTCGCTCTTTTTCTAGCTACATCGTTTGCTGTTTCATTACACCTTCTATCTCTTGGTGGGCAGGCACCCGAGTAAGAAGTGTTTATTTTCTTTGCCTAATTTGTTCAGCTTCTCTAGGCATCTAGACAAGAGGTAATCGCAAAACAATTTCCGATACACTGATCAACTTTGAGTGACAAGCGATGGCGACGGCGCTGCCAGATTGTGATTGATTTATGAGATGAATCTTAATTTAAAATTGACAATGTATTTATTATATCATTTTTTAAAGAGTGTTACGTTTTATTTAATAACTAATATTTTAGTAATTACTTGATTTATTTATGTTATAGATTATTTTACTTATTACATATTGGCAAAAACTAGTCCATTATGAAGATTATTCTAAGCGTTATTATGGGGTTATTTATTTATTTATTTATTTATTTATTTATTGATGTACATCTTACAACACCATAAGTGGTAATAACAAATAAGAGGGTGACGATATAAACTAATAATTACAGAATTAACTTTGAAAGTGGTATAATGTGCTTATCAATCAAACTTACTTCTCTGACTGCAGTCAAGAGTAATAAAGGGGCTTTATTGTTATGTTCTCTCTAAATTAGTTTATCAGGGAAGCTACAAGCTCTTTGCTTCGACTGTTTGAATGCTTCGGCATATTTTCAACGCAGAGTTTCAAGAAATGCAATATAAAAACTCGAAAATTTAGTTCTTAAAAGAACTGTTTGTGTTTAAAAGTGCGATTTAAAAAAAAAGACTACGAAAATAGGCAAAAAAACGATAACTGCTCACAAAGATTCAACAACAATACAATATCATACAAAATAATGACTGACATTAGGATAATTGGCAAATAATAAAGGACAACATTGCTGAACACGGCGCAATGTGACCAACATAGCGATAATAAAATTCGGTTTAAACTAATTTTTGCAGCTTTAATCTAAATAAAATATCTGTTATAATCATTTGCTCTATAAAGTAAAACGAAGAGCTGCTCGGTATCTTAAATTATACAACAACTTTAAACATTTTTTCCAAAATTTCATTTAGTCAGGTTTATAGACTTTAATGTCAATATCGATATGATTGATGATATGCTTCGGAAAATGTTTTGCGATTACAATACCTAACTTTACTTTTATTACTTATATGGTTGATACACGCTGTGTACAAAATTTAATACATATAAAATGAATCTATGAATACAATAAAACAAATGATCTGTCCTAAAGTTATGCGAAGTTTATTTTTGTGTAGGTATATTAATAGAAATAAATCGTAAGTAATAAAAATGAAAAATACGCTGCGCCCTTTCCTGTAAACGAGGCATTAACAAAATTTACGGTCTGACAAATATGGGATCTATGTTTGCCATTAATTTCACGCAACCGTTAATTCGTTTTTTTAAATGAATCATTTTCGTCGGCGGGTTCAAAGGGAACGAACGCGCTAGGGCTGAAATTACAATAATTTATTAGGTCAGTCAGGGAGTGTACTCTAGTTATAATTAAAAAAGCCCGTAAATTCTCCTTTTTTCAATATCGACTTGGCTTTCTAACAGGGAATGTTTGTTACATAGGAGAAATAATATAAATAGACAAACTTTAAGTGTACAAAGGTATCAAAGATATACAAACCAGATTTAAAAAGAATAAGGCTATGTTTTCACTTATTCATTAAAAATTGTTATTAACCATGATCATATACAGGGTCTTTCAAAAACATGTGTCATCTCTCGTGGGGAGATTCCTCACGTAAAAATAAGATTTATTTTTCATACCAACATAGGTCCAATTCTGCTTTGTTTCGTAGCTACAGGGTGTTTAAGTCTTAATAATCTTTCTATTTATTATAATTTTCTTATTATTTATTTCTTATTAAGTACTTTTAGTGATTCGCATGAAATTTTGAGAGTAAAAGTTACTATATAAACGCTACAATCACAATTAATAAAATTAAAATAAAAATAAAATTAATAAATTATATATTTTATCTAATTTATTATTAAATATTATTACTATTAGTTATTATTACTATTACTCCAACCTACAGCAATTTCAAGTAAGAAATAATGTTTTTTTTATATATTTTCGTTATAACGAATTTTAAAATGTTTTATCTACGTCAGTGAGTTAAGAAGCTCTTAAAGCCCCATACTCACACTTCGCTCCTTCGTCCCTTCGCTTCGTTCCTTCGTCCATTCGATGCTGGAAAATTAGTCGATTATGCAACAACACACCACAAAATATGTTTAGTATAGCAGCTACATGTTTATTAGGAAATAATATCCAGTAACTTCTAAAATTTTTAAAAAATCGGAAAGGCGCATAATTTTTATTTTATAAAACTGCAATAGTCAGTGGCGTTGACCTTAAAAAGCACCAAAATATTTCAGCACCAGATTTGGCACACAGCTTCTACACATAATAGGGCTTCAAAAATTGCCGGGAGACAATCTCTGGCATGTCCGGATCATCCTTTAATGACGCCATCAAAATGGCGGACAAATTTTTTAGCAGAAAATTTAGTTATTTTTTAACCGATTTTATGTTTTAATAGCTCATTTTAAAGCTTGAATAATTTGCTAAAAAAAACTTATATTCACTTTTTTGTTGGGGGGGGGGGTAGTTTTAACGCATCCCTTAAAATTGTGGTAATAAGTAAAAACTGACAGCTTTATTGTCAACAAATTGTGTACAAAAACAAAACCAAAAAAAATTATATTAAATATTAAGTATAACAAAATAAAACACTAAATCACCACAATACACCAAAACACTTTTACTTTTACACTGGACGCGCGTTTCGCTAACCATGTTAGCATCATCAGCAGATGATTATAAACTTATTATATAGATATTGAGTTTATAATCATCTGCTGATGATGCTAACATGGTTAGCGAAACGCGCGTCCAGTGTAAAAGTAAAAGTGTTTTGGTGTATTGTGGTGATTTAGTGTTTTCTTTTGCTGTGGAACACCAAAGGTTTCAACTCTCAACTGTAATATTAAGTATAAAACAGTTTTTTTAATTTTAATTATTGTTTGTCCCTCCCTCCACTAACACACCCCCTGCCCCTACGTTCAACTGAACTCTAATAATTTCCTTGTATTGCATGCAAAATAAAAAAAAACATTTTTTTGGGATTTATTAAACGTTTGTTAATAATTTTAGAGAACTAAAAAAAATCCTACCCTTTTTCCACTTCTTTGTCATGTCAAAAATAAAAATTGAATTTTAATAATATAATTTTTTTAATAAATCCGAATATTTCAGTATCATGTACAAGGTATATAAGTATGAATGTACAAGGCGAGTCAACAATAGAGTAAAGTTTATTATGTCATTTATATCGAAACTATGAAATATGACATACTAATTAAACGTTGATGTCAATCCCCATTTCTTCAGATATTTTTGTAAAGGCATCATGCACACTATTTCTATTTTTTATTTCTGTCGCTATGATTACATTAATATGGACATGTATTTCTTCACAAATATGAAGACAATATTGTCTTTTCCTTTCATTTTTAAGACTATTGTGTGTGAATCTATTTTTATATCGACTGGCGATTGCTAGATGTATTGGGTGTCCCATTTTTGTGTGTTTTATGGGGTTTCTGGTTTATGAGTAGAGATACAAAGATGCCGTTTTCACCTCATTGTTCTACTTATTATGAAACTAAATATGCTAAACACAGATTTATCCTAGCCTTCTTAGTTCAAATCTATTTCTTATTTCTTTCTTTTATACTTTTTATTTTATAATTAGTAGAAATTTTTGCATTTTTCGATAACCTTTGTATCTATTTACACCCTGTATAAATTAAGTTCATTACAATACTGGAAAAGCGGTTATTTTAGTCACTACAACCAATGCAAATATCTGGCGTTTCCTTACTCAATGTATAAGACATCAATGGAAAGCTTTGCGGAAAGCCGAGAAGAAAAGCCCATTACAAGCGCTTTCCCTGGCGCCGTAAACACGCGATTTAATTTGAATATAAAACAAAAATTATAATGCGAATTATGTGCCAGTTTCGAGTCGGCATCTTCTCGCCCCTCTTCAGGTCTAATCAAATTCTAAAGCCCATCGAGTAGCTGCTGGCTGCTCTACTACGCCTTCGAGTGGAATATAAAACGGGGCAGCATCGCCCGGCCGGCACTGTCTGGATAAATATTTTCTGGATCGATCCACGACGTTTCGAACGAAAATAAACCGACATCGTTCATTGTTCGAATTAAGACGGGATCTTAAGAATCTTTCAGCGAAAATGGAAGGAAGGCTGCCATTGTTTTGCTTTTTCGCTTTTCCAAATATTTCTTTTTATGTTCAAGTTACTTGGTAAGTCAACAAAAATAAAGTGTTTTAAATTAATGTCTTCTTTTTGCTGCTATAAGGCTAATCTGAATGGTTGGATGGCTGGTTGATGGAGCGAGTGCGACCGCTTGTCGAAGTCTAGTTAGCAGAATTGTCGTTTTGATACCACTCTGAGACCCTATCCCTAGATATGGGATAGATGGATTGTTAAGTGTTTATAACTATTCGGTGGCATTAAGGTAACGGATGACTTCCGTTATGCTCTTCCCGTTAACATCTTTAAGATCCACGAAACTGTAGCCTCTGAGAAAATGATTCCGGCTCCTATACAAAGCCGGACAGCGGCATAGGAAATGCAGGACCGTTTCCCTTTCTTTCGGATAGCTTCGGAAAACTTCGTTAAAAGGGATGTCCATTCTCGCGGCATCTTCACCTACTTGTCAAGTGTCACGTATACAGGGTGGTCCGAACTGTATTCCGGAAACTTCGGCAGCATATTCTGCAGATAAAAATAGGTAAAAAAGTTCGTATAAATGTAAGTCCTAAAATGCTTACTTTCGGAGATACAGGGTGTAGAAATTTCATTTTTATTTCCATTTTTTCTAAATAATTTCTGAAGTAACGCCAATATTTGAATGAAAATTGGTATCTGGGAGTTTTTTGACATGAGGAATTTGATTTTGATGTCAATATAACTCCTACTAATGGAGGGCGCCACCTACATGTGTTTTAACTGTTTTGAGGCGTAATAACTTTTTGTTCGTACCTGTATAAAACTACCGAGTGAAAAAATATACATCTCTGTGACTTTTTACGTAAAAATATCTCTTTGTAAAAATCGCTACGAGCAACCGTTCTTAAGATATTTGGAATAGAAATAGTCAGTACATGTCATTATTGACGAAAAATAAACAGGTTGAGTAGATAGTTATTTCACTGAAATAATAAATTTGGGAAATTTTTATTTTTTTAAATTAATCATAAATTTTTCTGCAAAAAATGATAATAAAACAGTTTCGGTTGAACTTTTGGCACAAAAACATTTCAAATTTATGATTTCAGTCTAATAACTATTTAGTCAACATGTCTAATTTATGTCAATGATGACAGGTATTGATAATTTCAATTCCAAATATCTCGAAAACCATTACTCATAGCGATTTTTACCAAGGGATCTTTTTCACATAAAAAACGTCGTAAATGTATATTTTTTTACTCAGTAGTTTTATACAGGTACGGACGAAAAGTTATTACTCTTCAAACCAGTTAAAAAATATGTAGGTGGCGCCCTCTACGAGTAGGAGCCATATTGACATCAAAATTTCTTATGTCAAAAAACTCCCAGATACCAATTTTCATCCAAATATTGGCTTTACTTTAGAAATTATTTAGAAAAAATCGAAATAAAAATGAAACTTCTACACCCTGTATCTCCGAAACTAAACATTTTAGGACATACATTTAAAGGAACTTTTTTACTTATTTTTATCTGCAGAATATGCCGCTGAAGTTTCCGGAATACAGTTCGGACCACCCTGTATAACGTGGCGTTAGCCTGGCGATATTCTTACACGACTTAATTATAAGCTCTCTCCCGATTTCTTAAGGTCGTATATTGGTATACGACATAAATTAGGATTGATTGACGTATTCAATTGTTTTGGGTCACTTCCTGTTTCACCGGTAACTTTTGATTTGTAAATGGCGCCCTCGGTATATTTGTACTTTATTCGATAGAAAATAACAATCTGAATTTAATGACATATATGTCAACTTTTGGCATTTTCGCTTAAAAAATTGTATTTTAAATTTCAATCTAAAGTGCCACGGCTGTGTTTGGAAAAGTAGATTTGTTTGTTTAATGTTTTTCGTGTCTTGTCCAGGCCGGTTAAATGATACCCCAAATCGTATTTTTAATCATATCTAAATTTTTTTAATGGAACAAGGGTGGCTCATTAGCATACTTGAAAAAAAGCATTTTTTACCAACAACTTGATACCACACACTTGGCATTTCGAGTCAAATTGTCGTTATGAACCGCATATTACAATTTCAAATAAAATATACGCGAAAATGTCAAAAGTTGACATATGATATGTAATTTTTTTCAGAGTGTCATTTTCTATTGAATAAATTAAAAAAAAAAATAGCGAGGTTTCCATTTAAAAATCAAAAGTTGTAGTCATTTCCGGTAAAACAGGAAGTGACCAAAAACAATTAAATATGTCAATCAATCCTCATTTATAGTTATATAAATGTTAGTTATATACTAACATGCCAAATCTCGTTTTTTTTCTGAAAAAATAAAAAAATATAAGGTTGAACCACTTTTGAGACGCACCCGGTATTTTAGTTTGGGTTGTAACAGGGGGAAATTTTGAGGGTCGGTTTGATGAAGTAAAAGGCGATAGTTTAAGTTCCTCGTGTATTTCTCTCTCTCTTTTGTAACTCTTTGCTATAATGGCTAGAAAATTATATAAATGATGTGCTGATCTTAAATATTTAATAACTAATAATAATAATATATAATAACAAAATATAATAACTAATAAGATGTATGGTGAAATTTTAAACCACAGGCTGCCGCCGTTATTTGCAAAAGTTAAGAATAAATGTAGAAATAAATTTACTTAAATCGAAGATATTTTTTATCCGCATACCAGATTTATTTCATAAAATGGGTATAAGCGGCGACATCTACAAGACGGATGTTTGAACGCATTGAATGTTAATAAGGTTTACTACATTTACACTAAAATATTCCCATGTAGTTCAGCAATTTAACAACAAATAATCAATAACCTAATATATTTTGTTTCAGGGTATAAATTAACTTTGGATCGAGGGGTAAACCGCTGGTGTATTTTGGTCTACCAGATGTTGGCATTATTTAGTATTAGTGGTATTATTCGTGGTATTAGTTGGCATTTTTGGCATTATTCGTAGTAATTATTGTACAGAAATTTATCAGCGGTTTACCCCCCGCTTTGGGTCGTATTTCAAAAATGACTAGAAATCGAGAAAAACTAATTAGCCACTGAATTCTACGTAAAAAACTCTATGGGACTCGGTTTTCACTTTTTCGATATATTATAAGATACATGGGATACCAGGAGAATAGAAAAATGCAAAAATTTCAAATTAGCCCTGTATTTCAGGGACTAAGGAGGCTATGACAAATCTGTGTGTAGCATCTATAGTTTTAAAAAATGTCTATACCTATGTGGCGGATTCATCTCTCAAAAAAAATCCTGTATGTTATTTTTATTAGATTGCATTAAAAAATCTATTTTAAGAATTTGTAGATATTAGTAATCTATGGCAATCGCTTCTTTGATTTTAAAGAACATAACATAAATAAACATAACATGCGTAAAAATTAAAAATAATCATACAGAAAGTTTGAGGCTTTTTGGTTTTACTTCATTAAGTAATTGTTATCAGGTAATAATAAAATTGTTAATTTTGAAGTTTAACTTGATATAATGTCATTTTAACAGAACGATAACGGTTTTTGTAGACGTATCTGTTTAAAAAAACTCAAGTGTTCTCGAATAATTGATTTTTAAATATTTTAAATAGTTTTTTTCTTTATTCTTTGTATTTTTGTTTGCTTCCGACGCCGGAAAGAGATAAACTTTCCGAAACGCTAAGCATTTTTTTGTGCGTTAGGCAAATTTGTTTATCTGTAAACTTAACTGCTGACAAGTAGTTTCCATTTGATTAACGCCAGCAGTGTTTACAAAAAATAACTATTTTATTTTGTAGATTTTCAGCAGTGGCGAAATACCCATACAGGATTTTTTTGGAGACATCTTTAGTTTTATAAAACATTAGCACAGTGATGTGAAAACCACATCTTTACTTAATTTAACCCCGTAGAAACCATTTAGGTTGACAATTTAAAATCCTTGGCTTAGTTCCACTTCCGAAACTGATTAATATTCAATTGATTTTAAATAGGAATTGTGGTTTGTACGATTTCATTTGTTCGCCCGGTATATACATAAATAAAGCTGTACTGCTGGAATTTTCCAATTATGATGGTTTTGGCGCAGAAATTCGTTTCCGGTTGGGTCAGGGGCGTTAATAAATAAATTTTGACGTTCGATAAATACCAAAAACCACTCTCGACTAGCGTTTCGCGTCGATATTATAAAACCACAGACACTATAAATAAGCGAAAATATAAATCTAGTTTAAAAACATTTCGAGGCCGCGCAAAAGCTGTTTTCGATAGCGATAAATCTTTGTGGGAGCACTTTAGGTTCATTGTCTTGCCTCAACTAGACGTCTTTGTGCCTAAATACATTGAACAAACCTCGATAGCTATATAGATAGAGAATGAGATTTAGAAAAAACAAACCTAGAAAAAGGATTAAACCTACAGAGAAAAGACTAGAAATTACAATTTGTAGTCATTCGATCTATTGTATACTCTGTTTCTTTTTCTGAGGTAATATTTCGACAGACGATGACAGAAAAAAAACAGATGATGTGCATACCAATATATTTCGCTAAATTTTTTTTAAGTCAACTATGGATGGGTTTATATATTATAAATCCGTCTTGCCTCGTCTCTTGTTATCTTTAACCAGTTTTTTTTGGTTTATTTGTAGTAAATAAGTAAAAATGACAGATCATATTTCAATATTATTGGAGTGACGCAACGATGACCGATGCATGGACGCTGAACCGTATGAACTCGACTGAAGATTTTTGACGCTTGTCAAAGTCTTGCCAAATTATAGGTTATACATTTGTGTCAAATTATGCCGAATAACCTAACCTGCGTTGACAAAACATCCCCCTTTAGAACTTCGTCTATCATGTTAAGAAATGAAAGTAAATAATAAAGCGCCTCTCGTGTTTGTTCGCACTCAAATAATTTCAAATAATGCCTGTATATATTTTTAATATAGGTATTTTTTAAATTTAAATTTTGTTAATTGTAAAGTAATATATTACATTTAAATGGAATATATTACATAACAATTACGTCAATTACAGGATTACAAGCTTGTTTTCTAACATTTTTTAAATAAAACGAATTATAAAATTTCACTATATCTATATTTGTCGTAGATATGAAAAAAGTAAAATATAAAATGGACAAACGCTTACTTACATTGCAATAAAACTTCCACTTATAGTTTTGCAATCCAAACGCAATATTTCTATTTCACAAATAAAAATATCCGACAACACTAAAATCACTGAAACTTCCGCGGCTGATAACGAAAACTGAAAAATATAACGGCACTTTTTGTTTTGGACCTGCATATCAACATTACGCTGTAATATTATGTGTTTGTTATTGAAATAATATAAAATATCTAATTATAACTTGTGAATTTTAATATTTTAACATAATTTTAACTACTTTGGATAATAACTAACTTTTTGTTATCAAGATGACATTTTAGACGGCAACTGACATATATGTCATATTTTAATCTTAAATATGTATGTAATATAGTTTAAATTACTATAATGCAACTTTATACTAAGAAAACATTTATACATTCACATATATTGATTGATACTTATGTAGCTCCCACTGAACCTCACAATCCTTGCAGGGAAGATTGGGAAGTGGCCAAGCTAGTAATAACAGAACAAAAGCTGAAATGGGCGATCGACACCTTTCAGCCCTATAAAGCAGCAGGAGTGGATGGGATGTTTCCTGCCCTTCTAAAGGAGGGTCAGCAAATAGCTACTCACCATCTACTAAGCATTACAAGAAGCAGTCTAGCGATGGGATATATACCAACCACATGGAGAAGAGCAAAAGTAATCTTCATACCCAAAATAGGCAAAACTGACTGGACAAATCCCAAGTCATTTAGGCCTATTTGTCTCACATCGTTCATACTAAAAACGCTGGAGAAAGTAGTTGACAACCATATTGGAGAAAATCATCTAAAGGTTAAACCACTGCATGATAGTCAGCATGCATATAGAACGGGCAGATCCACAGAAACTGCTCTGTACCAATTAACGGAGCTAATACAGACAAGTCTGGATAGCAAAGAAACAGCAATTTGTGCCTTCTTGGATATTGCGGGGGCGTTTGACAATATACCACATAAGGTGGTCAGGCGATCTCTAGAAACAAGAGGGGTGAACAGAACTATTATTCGCTGGTTTTGGGAAATGCTGTCAACACGAACAGCAGAGGCTCAGATGGGCACCAAAACTGTAGCTGTTAAAACAACGCAAGGAACTCCACAAGGTGGAGTAACCTCCCCTTTGCTGTGGAGCTTGGTGGTGGATGAACTACTAGATGAATTAACTCTAGCGGGAATACACTGCATTGGGTATGCAGATGACATAGTCATGATCGCTCGGGGGAAACATGAAGGCACCTTGTGTGATATTATCCAAAGAGGACTCCGTATCACTGAGAGATGGTGTAGGACTGTCGGGCTGAGTATCAACTCAGACAAAACCGCGATAGTGCCATTCACCAGAAGGCGAAGTCTGAAAAACTTGAAAAGAATCCAACTAGATGGAAAGGAAATACTGCCAACACAGGAAGTTAAATACCTGGGAATAACCCTGGACAGTAAACTCCTGTGGAACAGGCATATTAAGAACACTACCAGCAAAGCCATAAAGGCTCTCATGATATGCAGAAGACTGGCCGGAAATAGATGGGGCTGCTCCCCTAACATTTTGCGCTGGATGTATACCATGATAGTAAGACCCATGATTACTTATGGAGCAGTTGCCTGGTACACAAAACTGAGCAACGGACGGCAAGGCTAAACCTATGCAAAGTCCAGAGACTAGCATGTGTTTGCATCACAGGAGCCATGAGAACCTGTCCAACAGCAGCAATGGAGGTCATTCTAGATCTAACACCACTGCACATTGTCATTGGTAGATATGCCAATGCGACAATGATTAGAATGGTCACTAACGGAATTAGTACTGGGAGAATTGTCAGATCAGGGGCTTGGAACACCCTCAAAAAGGAAATACCACTTCTGCAACTCCCAGTGGACGATATGCCAAGAACGTACAACTTTGACAAACATGTCAATGTAGTATTGAGCAATAAGAAGGATTGGAAGAGCGAAACGCTTGCCCAGCAGTTAAAAGACCATACCATAACTTGGTATACTGATGCTTCCAAAACCAATACGGGAACAGGGATCGGAGTGTTTGGGCCGAGAGCTAATTACTCCGAACCAATGGGCACTTACCCTAGTATCCTACAGGCAGAAATCTACGCTATCGAGAGATGCGTACAACTTATCTTAGATAGGAACTATCGGAAACAAGAAATAGCCATCTTATCTGATAGTCAAGCAGCGTTAAAGGCGATCAACTCAGTCTCAATCAATTCGAAATTGGTCAAAGAATACATAGAGAAGCTGAATAAATTAGGCAAAGAAAACAAAGTCCTCCTACACTGGGTGCCTGCTCACCAAGGGATAAAAGGCAATGAAAAAGCAAATAATCTAGGTAGAAAAGGAGCGAACACTCCACTAACTGGACCAGAACCGTTCTGCTTTCCAAGTGGTAACCAACTCAAGGAGGAACTCAAGAACTTGGAAGATTCCATCCGCAACCTGGAATGGAAATCTTGCAATGGTCTAGGACACTCGAAGAAGTTTCTGAGGGCTTATGATCAATAAAAATCACAGATCTTCCTAGGTCTGAGTAAGAACAATCTTCGGATTGTCAGGGGTTTTTAACAGGACACTGTCTCCTCAATGAACACCTCAGTAGATTGAAACTAAGAAGAAACGGCGAATGCAGATTCTGTGGGGAAGATGGTGAAACACCAGTACACCTCATCACTGAGTGCGCCGAGACGACAACCATTCGTGCCATGAATTTTGGTACGACTGATATTGGAGATGGAGAACTACCCTCTATAAAACCGTCCCAGATACTGGCTTTTGTCAAAGCCCTGGGACTGTATGATGAGTTATGATTCAAGAAAGGGGGACACAATGGATCTGTAAGGTCGAAGTGATTAACCCCCCTCCCACTCATTCTAAATTCTAAAAAATTCTAATACATTCACAAAATACAATAAAGTCAAATAAAATAGTCTGAAAACAATGAATATTGAATTAAAATTGAAAAAGTTAAGCGCGACCCCTTGTGTCAAAATTAGATGATTAAATTTTTGCAATTTTTACACCATTTGATGACCGGCGGCGCCTCTAGTGTTTGTTCGGGCGGTTGGTCTTTTACTCCCGCTTATGGCCATTAAAGAAAAAGTTCTAAAGGGGGATGTTTTATGCCTGCGTTTTAGAAAATTATAAACATTTGTTAGTTAATCAACTTTTAAGGTATAAAAATCAGTAAGTGTTATTATTAATAAAATATTTTGTTTGTAATTAAATTTGTAATTGTATCAATTTATTTCTTTCTATAATAAAATAAACTTTGAAATTAAAATGACAGAGGCATCTATCACTGTCAAGGATTTTGTCGTTGGACAGACTATATTACAAAAATTACAATATAGCTTTATTTATTTTTCTATGATTTTAATATGTTAATAAAATTCTAAGAATAATACTGAATTAAGATCACAACCCGAGATTAAAATAAACCAAAAAGGTTGTTTAAATAATATCGTAAAATAACAAGAAATAATTAGACGAAATACAGTTTCAAATTTCTTCCTTCTTTTTCCTTCGTCTTGAATATCGCAAATCATTATCTCGAGTTTTCTCAAACAGGAATGAAGCGCTATAACTTTGCCGAGGCTAAAGAGCGAAATACTATTCCTCAATTTTCGTAATCAAAAAGGAACACAACGCCCTTATTGAATTTTATGCGACGGCAAAAAAGCTGATTTCAGTTTTGTTGGAATGGTAAAATATTATTTTCCGATACAGGGTGATCCAAAAACTTTTTTATGATTTAGTGTCAGTAGCTTTTTATTATTTGATAAAATATAGGTGGCTGTAAGATGCCTTACGTTGCTTCAATATAGCTGTCAATCTAATTCAACTTTAACAACTAGTTATCATTTTGTATCAGTTAATACGAAAAAAAAATCTCAGAAATTTGTAGAAAATTGAAACTTAGCGTACAGCAAAGAGAATTGATATAATCCTATTAATTCGTGAATGCAATTCGCATTTACCAATTAATAGAATGCTTAAACGCCCCTGGTTTATCTAGTCTGGACTTCTTTATGGGGATATGTTAAAGACAGTGTTTACAAAACTCCAACTTTACTGTCAACAACATAAGAAAAAGGATTGTGGCTGCTTTTTGAAGTATAACTACAAATATTCATTTTAATGTGAAAAGATGTTTTGAAAAGAAATAATTTTATTCAGTGAACAAGAAGGAGAGCATTTTGAGTATTCAATCTAGCTAAGTCTAAGTTTTGTTACATAATGATACGTTTACATATCTAGTTCTAATTTTGCAATAATTAAAATATGTTTCAAACGTGTACCTTTTTATTACCGTTGAATATTTTACTCTACATCGTTTAATTTTTAGATTTTCTATTTTAGACACCTAGATTTCATCAAATAATAAACGAATAATCTACTGACACTAAGCCCACGGCCACACAGAAAGCGTTTTTTGCATTTTTAGCGTGAAGCGTCTTTGGCGACTAAAACAAAATAACGGGATTATATATAGGAATGGCTGGCCACACCAAAAGCGTGTAGCGTTCGGCGTGTCTCGCAAAAAACGCAAATGAAAACAAATCAGTTTATTTTCTGTAGCGTCTTTGGCGTTTTCTAAGATGAGACCCCGTCATAGGCGGATGTTATCTTTAATAATACAATAAAAATAAATTAAATAGTATGCATTTTTTTTCATTTTAGGGTATTATCTAAAAATATTCTTATAAAGAACATCTACTGTTTAGGAAGATTCAATTAAATTCAAAAATTTGAAGGAAATGTTTGAAAAAGTGTAGTTTGAAATGTTGAAAAAGTAATAAATTAAAGGAATATTTTCTTACGCGTAAAAATACTTTTTTACTAGAAACAATAAGTTTTTGACGCGTAAAAATTAGTTTTTAACGTGTAACAAATAGATTTTTACACGTAACAAATAGTTGTATACGCGTAGAAAATAGTTTTCTACCAGTAACAAATTGTTTTATACGCGTAAAAATAGTTTTTTACGTGTAACAGTTTTATTCGCGTAAAATAATAAAAATTGTTTTTTACGTGTAACAAATGTTTTTTTACACATGCATAATAATTTGATTCACTTTTACAAAATTTGTATTAAAATATCAATATTTTTGATAAACACGTGGACTGCTCACAAATACACGACGCGTCACTACGTATTTTTAAACCGTTAACACGTTTCGTTACAACGAGCTCGTGTGTCACAACCGTCTCACTAGCTCGTATGTCACGGCCTTGAATTTTTACCTCCAGCGCGCGTAAAGAAGTTACTCCAAAATGTTTCATAAATCATGTCCTAAAATTGCATTAGCAAATTCCTAAAATAAATGGTAAATAATAATAACAATTATGTTTGTCTTCGAATATATGCCCCGGCCCGTCCACAATTCAATCCCAGCATCGTTTATCTACGTCTCTTCAACGCTAACGGCGCCGATCTCGTCTATCTCTTTCTCACAGGATTGATTGTTGGACGGGCCGGGAATCCACGAGCTCGCGACGTTACTAAATTGACATCTTGATAGAAACTGCAGGCCTACCGCGTCTTTTGCGTGTTTTTAATGGACACAAATCGAAAAAAGCGCTTAAAACGGTAAAATCGCAAAAAGCGCTCGAGAAGCAAAAAACGCAAAACGCTAAAAACGCTTTCTGTGTGGCCGTGGGCTAAAACACACAAATTAAAATATCTAGGAAAACATTTGTTTGAGAAACAGTTGAAACTTTATAGTACCTTGAAGAGTCATAAATTTTCCATGAATATTGGATTGATATATTATTATCTAATAGGTGCTCCATTTAAAAAAAGAGTAACTTGCTTTTAAAAGCGACCAATCCCAAGTAGCATTTGGTTCCCCCCAAACTCAACCTTATCAATATTCTACTAGAAATCGAAATATGAATATAAATTTTAAAAACATAAAACGATTTTAAAATGGCTGACAATCGGATACGTGTTAAGAATGGCGGATTTCTGTGTCGGACTTAATATGAACTACCAATATACCAATTCCGACCGGGTCTCCAACATTAGTCGTCAAACACGACCGAAGTCATCAAACCGGACGACCGGCAATCGTATTATGACGTATATAATTCCAACGTACGCCACGTAACCTCACTTTGCGTAGCAGTGAGTTGTGGATTTGTGCAACTATATTTTAGTTTTTGTTTTCTCCTTAAAAAATGGGCAGCCACTTTTTTAAGCTTAACTTCACATGTCGGAGGAGGATGGGGTCTGCTGGTTTCCTAAGCTAAAAAATGAAATTAAGGTGCACCAGTGTAATGCAGCATCTCTTCCGGATAAAAAGCATTTACGGGTGGAGGAAAGACATCACTACTACTATTATTATTTTGCAAAAGCCTCGACCTCTTTCTGTAAAATGTAGATGAATGTCTAAATGCCTTTTTAGTGTTTTTTTAGGCATAATAAAAAAATTAAGTTTGTTTACAAAAACTTTTTATTAGGCTGTGTTCATGATGTTCATTAGGTCGCAAATACTACTTAATGGGTTGTATTTACGGACGGAAATAGAGATACGTAAATTAGGTTATAAATATGAACATAAAATACAACAAAATATAATTGGACGTTACTTTAGGGATTATCAGCGAGACGTATCCTATTTGGACAATTGGTAGACGTCGGGCTAGTTCAAGTATATGTACGTCGTGCAAGCCAACGTGGGAACAACGTTGGGAAATTAATAAAAATGGTACGTTGTTATTTTGTACGTCGACAGATCGTTGGATTTACCGACTCGGATCCAACGACGTCGCTTTTAATAGGAAAGCGACGTCACAGGTCGTATCACCAGCACCCGACCTAAATTTGCACAAAGTCTGACGTCGCTTCAGGTCAGATTTAGTTCGAAGTCATATAGATGCTACTTGGGATGTTCAATATTATTATTACCCTGTATAACTTTTCGTATCAAGTTTTAATTTGCTTTAAACCTTCATTCAGAACCTCCCAATTAGTGGAATGAATTAGTGGTTTCAATTACACTTTATACTTTTTAGTTTACGATCATTCACAATGTCTAAAAAACTCAATTAAAATTAATAAAATATCCTAGTAACAGCTTGCGGTGCCTACACTACATTCAAACTTAATTCCTAAGTGTAAGTTCACACAGAAAGCTATGCGATGCGATGCTATGCGATGCGACGCGTCGCGTTAATTTTATACTCATAGTCTTTAGTGAGGATGTTCAAAAGGCGTGCGAGTTTGCGCGATGCTTCGCTATGCTATGCAGTGCGATATCGCGCGTCGGTTTGATTTTCAAACATGTTTGTTTTTAATGGCCCGCGTCTTTAGATTGCTCAAGATGCAGGAGTCAATGTACCAGGTGGCCAACTAAGAATGGACGCCGGCTGTATCTCAGAAACTATTCATCGTATAACTTTGGGAAAAAAATTCTAATAAATAAATCGACGGAGAGAAATCGCTGGAAATTATTTTCAAGGTCGAAAAATGCCAGCTAGGGGGCGTTTTTCTAATAGCCAACAAGAAAACAGGGTTTTTCTCAAAAATGTGCAGGTGAACACAGCAGGTCTGTTGTATCCATAGAGAACGCATAATATTTAGCTTATAAAACAATAAACTTTTGATTTTTAACCAAAATTTTTCTTGACGGGTGATAATCAAAAGCCAAAATGACATTCCTCGCAAATTTTGAAGTATAATTAGTGGAAAAGTCAAAAGTTTGTTAACTTTTTCCACTAATTGAAAATTACTACCACTAATTATAACATTATGAATGCTTACATTAAAATTAGGTGAGCAAACTTCTACGGCTAATTGAAACTACTAATTTATTCCACTGATTTCGAGGTTCTGAATGAAGCTTATAAAGTACAATGATTATTTTAACTACACAGCTATACCGGGTAAATTTCAATTTAGGTAACTTCCATTGAAATTTAAAATTTGTTCTACATTTTAAGAAAATATAAAATATGTCAAAAACCTTACATTTTATATCAGCTTCTATAAAGAAATTCACCTTTATTTTTCTTCTAGAATTGAAAAATCAATTATTATATAGGGTGTTCCATTACAAAAACACAACTTTGTGTAACTTTTTTTGGGGACAACCTTAAGAACACTATATTTTTTATGCTCTAAATTACCTATACGTACGTTTCGACCATTCTAAATAACGTAAGAAATTCAATCAACTTTTAATTATTGTGTTTTAAATTGCTGACCTAAAACCAAGAATAAATCCCGACTAAGTATCCAAAAGGTCAAAGAAAAAATTAGATTTATAAAATTAACCTATATATGCTCACAAAATTTCATTTCAATACAAACTGTCGTCCTCCTTTGATCCTCCGCGTCGTATGAGAGGCGCCACCCTGTACAGTAATTGGTCTTTAATTAGAAATACCCTTTTCCCGATTTTGCCAGACCCTCATTTTTTCCCTAACCGACCCTTATCGACCTTTATTTTATTCATAAACGAAGCCTTTGGGGCACCTTTTTGAAATTAGTGCTTTACGTGCGCAAATATTCGACTCTAATCCCACTGAGCTCTTAATTACAGAAGTTCCGTACGCAAATACCTTCGCGGAAAGATTCCCGCGCCCCCTCTGTCGGCACAAAAGATGCACTAAATCTGCGGTGAAATCTTAATTAACTTAACTAGTAAAATTTTCAGTTGGGTCTGAAGTTGGCCACACTTTTACCGCGAGTTCGTCTATAATTTCTAATAGAACTAGTAGGAAAGTTGGCCGTAATCTGAGATGGTTTAACGTCATAATTTGCTTGTTATCTGGTTAAGGAATGATAAATTGCATCGGCGAGATGCTTTTTGAGGAAGTTTTTCGTGTAAAAACTAGCTAGGTTGGTTTATTTGGAAGTCTCTGGTAGAGTGACAAGTTTTCAACAATAAAGTACGATGAAAAGTAAAGTATTTTAAGTTAACGTCTCCTTTTTGCTGCTACTTTGTTTATGAAAAATCCGAACCGCGGTCATCGGCCATGTCCGGTGTTGTCAATGACCCACCGACTTAGCGAATATCTAAATCGACTCTTACGAGATATCCGATCTTATTCAGCCTCAAATCAGCGTGAATGAGCAGAGTGTGTCAATAGATTTTACACTCTTGCCATGGAACAACAGCAGGACAGGCTTTCCAGACGGTCACCCATCTATCCACTCGCACCGTCTTACGTCACTTAACTTCGGTGATCTATATCGGGAACCGGCGCGGCGGTGTTTCGATAAGTATATGGCCATTAGCCATTAGTACATAGCCCTTAGTACATGGTACTTAACATATATAATTAACTATGCATAACTAAGTAAATGATCATTAATATTTTTGATCGTCATCAAAATAGACGCACAGATCAAAAATACAATGAGAATGATTGCTGGTGTTATTAAATCCACACCCACAGAATGGCTTCCAGTACTGAGTCACATCCCACCCCAAGTCTGCGCCGCATAAACGCTCTGTACAGAGAGTTTATCAAGATTCTGGACAACAGAGAACTACCGATCCATACAGACATCGGGGATACTAACCACAACCGCCTCCGATCCAGAAAACCACCCACCAAAACCGCACTAAATGTAATTGAAGACAATGGAGCATCACCGACGCTTGGTGTCAGGAATGGACGTCGAAACAAAAGAGTGACATGCCATGCATCATCAACCCACCACCAGGTTTTGACTTACCAAGGAAAACCTGATGCACGCTAAATAGAATTAGAACGCAGAATGGCAGATGCACCTATACTTTACACAAATGGGGCAAAAATCAAACCATCAAACATATCGTGGAGGAATGCCCTGAAACGGCTTATAACGGCAGACCAGAAGATTCCTATTGTTCGCTATGCGGGTCCAAGTTATCCCTGCTAATTTCCTAATTTCCTTGTCACATCTCAGGTTCGGTCTTCTTCTGGGTCTTTTAATTCCTCGTGTACAATGCTGGAATTTTTGTGGTCCATCTGTTGTCCGTTCTTCTTGCCAGGTGTCCTACCCATTGCTATTTGAGGGATTTGGCTCTGTGGATGGACGGTCTCTCTTTGTTATTCCCAGCATATTTCGTCCCAACGTTGTGCGACCTGCAGTTTCCTTATGATGTCCGTTTTAAGTGTCGTATACATATGTAGGTCATGACTGGTAGTACAAATTGGTCGAATGTTTTCCTCTTTAGATAGAGTAACATTCTAGAATTGAATATGATTGAGTTTCTTCTATATGTACTCCATGCTAAGTTAATTCTTTTGGTGTTTTCTGGTAGTAGAGATCCCGAGCTGTGTATAAGAGGTCCCAGATATATATCGACGGCGTCACGACAAAAGGGCGTAAGCGCCAAAATAACGAAAATGAGATTATGGTTACAAAATGTAATACTAATAAATGCGCACCTATCTATGAAACGGCTTAACCAGCAAAAATTCTTAACGTGAGAAAAAAGACAGTTTTAGTTTCTAACCGCCAATACACCTTCAAACCAGTATGAGGCTAATTCAACTTCAAACCAGACTCGACGCGAAAATCAGTAACCGCCATTCACACGTGTTGGAAGGTCGCTTACGCCTGGGATGAAAAAATACCATTTTCCATTCAAAGGTACGTAGAAAAACTTATTAATAATATTAATAAGTTTTTCTACGTACCTTTGAATGGAAATAATAAGAATAATTTGAATGGATTAATAATATTATTCATATTTGGTAGCCTAGATTGTTTTTGTCCTTCAATCTAATTCAAATAGTAAACACCGACATTTATTTGTTATTGTCGGTTACGCCTTTTCGTGTTAATTTATTTGGTTTGCGTAAGCGCCATCCGCCTATGTGATCGTAATTGCATATTTTTTTGCTTTTAACAAAACTACCGTTCAGCAGATTTCAAAAAATTGTCAAATATCTAAATTGTATACAATATTAATTTTCAAAAAAACCTTTGCTACAAGTCAAAGGACTTTTTCTTGAATTGTAATAATTGTTCGAAATTTGTTTTTTTTATGTCGCTTAAGCCTTTTTTATATTGTTTCTCCACAGTGTGATAATGACTTCCCGCGGGAAGAAAATCAGAGATTTGGCATTAAAATGTGGAAATCAAGAGGTTGAGGTTGAGAGCAATATAATAGATAATGATCTTCTGGCAGAAGCATTGCAGCATGATGCGCTGTTGGAGTCAGAATTATTCATGTTAGAAGCACCACCTTTTGCCACCAACGAGGAATACGGATCAAGTTTACCCGTGTTTTGCTCATTAGTTAAATTTAATTTTCCAGTTATTATTTCAAGCCAGTTTGAGTATTTTGTACTGTATTTTCTTAAAAAATTTAAAAAATCCAAGCGACATTTTTAATTTTATTTGTAAAACTCAAAAGGCGTAAGTGCACCTAAACGACAAAAAATGACTAGAATAATAAGACACAAAAGTCTTAAACGCCTTTCAAAAAGACGTAAACACCAATCGAGCCTAGAAAGAAAGGCGTAAGCACCAAATATTAAAATAACTAATTAACAGTTTAATATTTTATAAGCAAAAAATTCTTGAAAAATGTGCCATATAATCTATAATACTGTAACAAAAAATAAATCACATAAAATAAAAAATATAGATTTTAGAGGTTTTTTTCGTCTCCTGAAAAAAAATGACGAATGGCGCTTACGCCCTTTTGTCGTGACGCCCTCGATATGTTCTTCTACTATTTCCAGTTTTGTGTTGTTTATTAGAATGGCTTTAGTTTTTGCTAAATTCGTTTTGAAACCCACGTTATTGCTGACAGTATTTACTTCATTAATTTTTGCTTGTAGTTCTTCAGGACTCTTGGCAAATCGGACTATGTCATCAGCCAATGTTCGAAGGTAAGATTTTCTCCATCTATTTTTAATCCTTTGGTGGTCCAGTCCAGTTGATGGAAGATTGCTTCTAATGTTGCTGTAAACAGCTTTAGGAATATCGCGGGGGTTACGCCAGAGTTCCGAAGTGAAAAAAAGTACGATATCCCCACACAAAGGACGCGATATCCCCAAATATCTTTAATTAGCAAAAGTAAAAATTAGCAAAAAAAAATAACTTGCTATAGAGTAAACGCCACGAATGTTTGGGAGTGATTCATCGCTTGATGAAGTTAGAATCGACACGTGCGCTATCATTTTTACATTAAAAACGTAAATTTTTACCGCAGACGTAGGTTTTTAAAGGCCCGGTCTAATCATCTACCTGCGCTCCTCCTACTTATTCTAAAATATTAGCGTGATTGACAAAGACGATACTATATCGCGTTTCTTTGATTGATTCGTTTTTGTGCGTCAGTCCATTGGTGTGCTTGCAGTGCGACCAATGGGGCATTCCATTTTATATTTATAACCAAATATATATTTTGACAAGACTTCGACAATTAAAACAACAAATTACAACAGATTATATATTGATTATTATATGACTTGAAAGACCACGGCACTGGAATTAAGTTATATGTAACCTTGAACAGATTAGTTCACATGGTAGCGATCGATGAATCACTCCCAAACATTCGTGGCGTTTACTATACCTATATAACAAAGTACCTAAATATGATAGTAAATAAAGAATGTTGTGAATGTGAACAGAGTATTGTCATAAAAATAGACTTTCGCCTATTAAAGAATCGTGTTAAACAAAAAACTCTTTCCGTTTCTACGTTTGCCCATTTTATAGCACACAAAAAAAATCTCTGAAAAAGAGAGAGAAAATTCTGCAAGGCTAATGTTTCGAAAAAAGGGTCGTTTGATATTACAGTCAGCACAGCTACTCTGTTTTTTTTCTGTTCGGTGCATGAACCTGACATTGTCGCTTTGTTACTCCTCTGCCGTACTATTTGTTGCTATTGTAGTCGCAAATGGCTGAAAAAAAAACTGGAAAAAAGTAAAATGTACAGACACAGCGAAGCCATTATATTTTAAAACTGTCGCTTTGGGAATATACATTCGAGCTTGTTGGGAACGAAAAACAAACGTATAAGTGAGGAAAAAAGAGATATAAGTACCTATAGTGCTCTTTTTGAAACTATACTAGGTTTATTATGAAAGAGTAATTAGTTTACTTTTATTTACTTTTATGAAATTATAGGTATTTTGGACTGATATTGTCTTTACGTGGCCAAAACTCATAAATGAACACAATAACTTTTGAGGTTGATTTTACGAAATTTAGACATTTTATACAGGGAGTCCCAGAAATAAGTGCAAGTACTTTAATTAGTAGCATAGATCGACCCAAGAAATGCGCCCATGAGGTTTCTTTGCGAAAAAAAAACTTGAAAATTTGATATTTTTCTTGACATTTTCCGGAAAATATTGAAAAACTTTTGAGTGCCGCTTGTTCAATTTACTGAAATTTGTTTATAGTGCTTCGAGAGAATGCAAGGTTGCCACCTCTTACGTTATCCACATTCTGTATGTTGATAAATTTTATTTTTAAATTTCTACAAAAAAATCATAAATTAATTTTATTCACTGTAGATCTTTTAATCATTGTAGATTACTATTAAGTATAGTGTAACGTCTACTTTATTTTAAATACCCTTTTAGAGTTAAGTAAACTGAAATAATGAAAGTAAATAATGAGCAATTATAGCAGCTTTTCACAGTTCAGAATCAGCTTCCTCTATTAGATATGTAAATAGTCAACGTTTGGCCTACATTTAAACAAATTAGCTCATTGAATTTTTAGGTTATCCAATTCACTTGAGATTTTACTCAAAACGGTAAACCTCTGACAAACTTTTCCGAATCGTTTTTAAATCATTCTAGTCAATATGTCAACACTGGAAGCGGATATTAGTGTAATTAAGGGGTAATTGCTTGGTATTTGCGAACCAAACCTAACCTAACCTAACCTAACTGATTTTATCGATTGCTGTCGGAGGCTCTCAAAATGTTGCAATTTTGTTTTAATATTTTCAAAGTTAAATAATTCGATTATTATCAATTTATTTTAAAAATGGTAAAGAGAAAATATGTTTCTTTTGGCCAGATCGACCACCCCTTAAAATACTTGCACTTATTTCTAGGACACCCTGTATAGTTTTTCTCTATTCGTTACATCGCATCGCTTGGCTCATATCAATCTCCGCCTTAAAGTATTTTTTGTTGTTTGGGCAAGTAATTTTTTACATTTATCTTTCAATATCAAAACATTTAAGCCACATTGTTACCATGTATGATATAAAATGTAAAAAAATAACAAAATTTGCCTTCTACCCTTTACCAATTTGAAAATATGAATTTTACATGAGAAAATAAAAAACAAATTACCTAAAGCTGAAGTCTTTGTATTTTTAAATCGTAATATTAAAGAAAAGTTGTTCAAACATAAACCTGAAAAGTAAGATTTAAATTCTGAATGAGTTGGGACTTGATGACTGAAAGGCTGCTTGAAAGTTTAATGAGATGTGAAAAAAAACGTACTGGGTAAAATATATATGTTTATGGAAGTCGTAAAAAGAATTATTTGAATATGGAGGGTTGGAAATGAATGCAGAGAAAAAGAACTAAGATACAGGGTGATTCGTGGCTATGGTAAGTTTATGGAGAAATTTGTTGAACAAATTTGAATTTTTGTATAAAGGCACCTGCTCCATCTGCCTAAATTATTTTTAGTGGAGGTGTTTTATCTTAGTTTTATCTTACCTAACTTTAAGACTGTCAATTATAAACTTATGTTTAGCATTAATAATAAATTACAACAACACTATTAGGTAACTTTAAACATAAAACAACTCCATTAGAAAGGTCGGGTATTTATGAGATTTCATGTAAAGTTTGTAATCAAAAATATGTTAGGCAAACTAGAAGTTCTATTTTAACTAAATTTAAAGAACTTATATGCTCAGATAAGGTATGGTAGAGCGGATAAATCTCGCGTTGTTCAATATATTTTTGATAAAGATATATTTATATTTTCAGTTTATATTAATAAATTGAAATGAATCAAACAAATCATCTCAAGTTACAGGCATTGTTGAGGCATATATAATGAGACATATGAGAGCGTCAAAATAAATAAATGTAAAGATAATATGATCAGAAATAATGGTCCAATTCCTTTCAGTTCTCTGTTCCTATTTCTCTAGTCCCGGTATTTAATGGTTACACTCGATTAGTTTTGACTCACTTGGTAAATTCAGTCAGGCTTGGGCGGTACCAACAGAGCGCCTATATAAACGATATTTAATTTGTAGATATTAGTTTAGTTTTAATCATCTGCTGATGATGTTAACATGGTTAGCGAAACGCGCGTCCGGTGTTAAAAGTAAAGTAAAAAGTCATCCTATCGTTCAAAGTGTACTTAATTATAAAAAAAAATTTGGTTTCCACCGTATTTATTCAACATGGAATCATTACATTTTTGAAAAACAAATTAAATATATCAATTGCAACGATCCGTGAAAAATACCGTTACGCGATTTTAATCAAATATTCATTTGGTATTTTACAAAGGGTAATTAAATATAAATTTTGCGACAGCAGCTGTCGAACGTATAGTTTAAAATCCGTCTCCTAAATTAAGTATTTCAAAGGCCACCGAATCACAAAAAGCAACAACAAATAAATTGAGCTCTATATTTATATTGAATTCTTTCGCTGTTTTGTTGTAGAATAAAATATTTCATTATTAACATTTTAGAAATATTCGTGATAACAATAGATACAAATAAAATTTCGTTTTTCTATTTATTCAATTTTGTTATTTACGATTTGATTACGGTATTGCATGAAAGTAAAATCAATATTATTTTTATGTATTAGAAATAGTTAAAGGAGAAAAATGTTTTCATTTTAAAAACATCAACTATCTAGGGTTCTTCAATTTGATTTTGTCTGATAGGGAATTATATGATCCTTTTATGACTTATCCTACGTTGGTAGATAAACATAAGAGGTTCAGGGTACCAGTGCTTCTAGTATAGGGCCATCTACATCTGAAGACAGAGGACATATAAAATCGTGTACATAGTGTTGTAGTACATATAAAATCGAATAATACTATATTAACAGTTACATATTATGAGGAGGTTCTCATACAGAGGACCTCTGATAGTATATGGCCGTTTAAAATTGAAAGACCTGGCCAACTTCATGTAATACGTATATGAAAGATGGTGTCTGTGGTACCTGTCTGTATCTGCCTTAGAGAATTTCTCCACCATTCTAGAGATTTGTGGCAACCCATAGTTTTGTGGCCATTCTCATGACTGCTTTTTCACCACCGCCAAAGGGTTCTGGGCCTATACTTCTTGTTCATACAAAATCTGACGTCTGTTCTACCCATTTTACGTTAGTAAGTTAATCAAGAAGTCTTCAGGATACAGTCGTGCTTGTGATGTGGTATATGACCGTTCGCATTTATACATTCCGTGCATGTATGTATACGACACCTAGCACAATTCCATTGGTCAGATTTGAATTTTAAACCAATTAAACGCCGAGTGCCATACGTGAGTATGGAATGTAAGACAGGGCCATGCGCACTTACAGAAGTACCTGGTAATTATGCTTGCAGCAGAAAGTAACTCCTGGCTATTGTTAATCTTGCCAGAGTAGCTGTGAGAGGCTCCGTGACTGAGGTCATCGCTTCGTGAACGAGAGGTCCGTGGTTCAAATATCATGCCGGACCATGACTGTTTTTATTGAAAAAAAAAACTATAAATATTTATTAGCAATCAAAATACGGATTGCGTTGGTTTCACTCTTTTTGCGGGGTGAGATTGATTATTTAGTGGAGTTAGTTGCGTTGGTTAAGATGGTTATTTGGTAGGGTTGATTGCGTTGGTTAGGTTAGCTATTTGGTGGGGTTGGTTTGGTTTTGGTTGGAATGCTCTATAACAAAGCGTTAATAGTAATGTCTCATGGTACGTTTAGACTTGAGCACGCACGCACTGATCCTCCGCGAATGCTCAAGTGTAAACGGCTGTGCGCGCACGCTCACTCTGAATCTGTCTGTGCGCGGACAGCCGCGAACGTGAGCCGTCTGGTGTCGGTTTTTG
This sequence comes from Sitophilus oryzae, assembly GCF_002938485.1. Classification (NCBI taxonomy): domain Eukaryota; kingdom Metazoa; phylum Arthropoda; class Insecta; order Coleoptera; family Curculionidae; genus Sitophilus; species Sitophilus oryzae. Next base: position 1,957,080 of record NW_022147080.1, read on the forward strand.
GTCCGTGCTCAAAGGGATTTTATGTGTGCGCGAACGCTCAGTTTGCACCGGCTATTTGTTTTGTCTACGTTCGTGCGTGCGTGTGTAATTTTTTTTCGTTTACTTTATTAAAATTATGGAGTGGATCAATGAATCTTCGTTATTATTAATTGAAGAATCTGAAATGTTGCCTATATTATGGGATGTTAAACATTCTTTGTATTATTAAAAAAATAAAAAAAAACGCATGGCAAGATCTTGTAAATAAAATTAATATTGAATATGTCGATATTAATGAAATTGCTATTCTAAAATTTGTATCTTTTGTTCGTAATTTTTGGCGTTATTAAATTTTGTAATATATTCAAAGTCGGGTCTGGTCATTCTTGTAAAGTTTTTGAACTGATCATAGCCCTCCTCAGACACTAAGTTGTTGCAGTAAATTAGATTGATTTCTAAAAATTTGGGTTTGTCACCAGCGATGATGTTTTCGATTTTTCTCCTTTTTAATAATTAAGCTGTGCATAACAATGACTGCAGCCTCGAGTATTTCTTGGTCGTCCATTATTTTCGCCAACACAACTCTGCTGTGCGCGCACAAATGGATCACTTCATTCGTCGAAAAATAAGTTTTTAATTTGAAAGGAGCCGAGAGCGCGAACGAACGGCGTGCGCGCACGCTCAGCTCGTGCGTGCTCAAGTCTAAACGCACCATAAGGTACATTCCGTAAGTGCATATGGCACTGTCTTACGTTCCATACTCGCGTATGGAACTCGGAGTTTAATTGGTTTAATATTAAAATCTGACCAATGGGATTGTGCTAGGTGCCGTATACATGTACGGAATGTATAAATGCTGACCGTTCATATCCGAAGAAATATAGAATATACTTAAAAATCCCCTTTTATTTAATTTATGACTATTTTTCTTTTTGTCTATGTATTTTTTCATCAACTGTGAAAAAAGTAACACCGTTTCAATATTTGGAATGGGATTTTCTCCAATATTAATAGCGGAAAACCTCCAAAATCCCCGATCCTTTATTGTGTTCGACGTGCTTTTTTGTGTTTGGTGTTTACGCACCGCAGGGGAGACTTTGAATTACAAAAGTAGGGGAGAACAACGTGTTAAGGACGAGTTTTGAACGATATTAAAGCTTCATGTCTTTGGAATTACATTATTCATGACGCCGTTTTTATTTATATCGAGCGATCAAGTTGACTATGAAATTTGATTTTAGTATTTCAAGAGCTTAGATAAAGATTTATAGGGTGGTTTATATTGATAATTGCATAGGAAATATTATCAATTGGCATTAAAACGAGACGATAGCTTAATTAACTGTTTTTTAAACCCTTAATTTTGTAATACAAATCCAGGTTATGCACGACAGATGAATCCGAACAACATCGAAACAGTATCGATATTTTTTCTCAAAATGTACATCCTTTTTGTGGACTTATATCAGGATGTAAATGTTTGGGTTTACATTACAAAATAATTTATTTTCCGCGCGCATAACGTAGAGAAAGAAATTTAAAAAAATAAAAAAAAAATTCGCATATTCATAGGCGCCTTTGTCGGCGGAATGCTGTGTAATTAATCTTACAAGCATGGACTTTTTTTTATTTTCGAGGATTTTCTGTTTTATCTATGTTGCTCATTCTTCACTACTATTCTGTATACGAGTTAATTAATTAGTTATTATAGTAATGTATTTTTTGAATATTATTTTTTCAACCTGTCAATACTATTATTAACCAATATTAGGATTATCTGGTTTAGATGTTTCATAAAACATTTTTTTACTTAAACAACCTACTTTTGTTTTTACTTAAGAGCAACCTATGCTCTCGCATATTGCATAGAATATTTAAAAAATGTGTAATGTATGGCACAATATTGAAAAGTTTGTTGATTTTTCTTTACTGTCTATAGTCTTATGTAGCAACATCCTAAATCATAGCATTAGTTTTTAAGACAGGTATTTAACAGTAAGCAACATTTTGGAATACTAGTGTGACACTAGTTTAGACGCACCCCGTAGAGCCTACCGGGTGCGTGCTCTTTTTTATTTTTTCAGTTAAAAAAAACGAGATTTGGTATGTTAGTATATTACATTAATTAGGATTGATTGACGTATTCAATTGTTTTCGGTCACTTCCTGTTTCACCGGAAATAACTACAACTTTTGATTAATTATTAAATGGCATCCTTGGTATTGTTTTACTTTATTCGATAGAAAATACCACTCTGAATACAATGACATATCATATGTCAACTTTTGACATTTTCGCATATGGTTTATTTGAAATTATAACTTGCGGTTCATAACGAAAATTTGATTCAAAGTACCAAGTGTGTGGTATCAAATTATTCGTAAAAAAATGCTATTTCCAAATATGCTAATGATCCACCCCCCTTCTATTTGAAAAAATTGAGATCTGATTAAAAATACGATTTGAGCATTTTCTAACTGGCCAGAACAAGACACTAACAACATTAGACGATCAAATCTATTTTTTAAGGCTCCTTGAGAATTAGTGTTTTAACATATCATGGTACTCTATATTCGATTTTAAAATACGATTTTTTATTAAGCGAGCATGTCGAAAGTTGACATATGTTGTAATATAATTCTAAAAATAAATAATAAATAAAAATTATAGTTCTTTCGGGTGAAACCGGAAGTGACCAAAAACAACTGAATACGTATTTATGTCATATACTAACATACCAAATTTCGTTTTTTCATCTGAAAAAATAAAAAAGTTATAGGGGTGGGCCACTTTTGAGACGCACCCGGTATATTATCTATTAGGTACTTTGAATAAAAAGATTAAGAACATGATCCCCATTTTTGACAGCTCTGGTATGTATTTCAGATCTTTCTAATTGTATTTTGTTTGTCTAAGAGCTATTCTCTCGTTTGCTTGTTTTCAAATTGTCGCCATGTAGGGTTATAAAAATATCGATAGGTATATTAAAAAATGGATATTTTGATAGATCGATATATCTCTACATCACTACTTCGGTCGAAGGAAAAAAACTAAAAATAATAAAGAAACTCGATTGCTTACTGAAAAAGGAAGAGCATCGTCTCATTTTAATTTTGAAATATTGCGCGTAAAAGGCCGTAACGTTGGCCGTGGTAACGGCCGACGACTACGATATATTACCGCGTCACTCCGGAAAAACTAATGAAATTTTAAAGGTGTAAAATATAACGGAAACAGGCTGTAGCTTATAGCTCTTTTGCCGGAAATATGGCTCGGAAAAGGTTCAGAGAATAAAAACGAAAAAAGAGCGATATGATTTTCGATCGATACATCTTATCTATAATATCGTTACGTTTTTACTGGGTCCGTGTGAATAATTTAAAGCCTTTTAACAGAATTTATTTACACTAAAGAACACAAAAAATTATACAGGGTGTCCCAGAAATAAGTGCAGATATTTTAACTGGTAGTATATTTCGGCCCCAGAAACACGCCTGAGTTTTTTTTGGAAAAAGTTATAGTGCCACTTGTTTATTCATCTGAGATTTCTCTACAGTGTATCATCTAAACCTTGCAGTGTTGCCACCTCCTACATTATCCTTATTCAACATATTATATGTATTCACTGTAATTTTAAATTCGTACACAAAAATTACGAGTATTAATTCTAACCATATCAGTGTCTATTACTAACAGGTCTAAAAACAAACCACATTAATTATTTTTACGCATACCACATTTTTATATTTATTTTTAACTATACTTAAAATATAACTCTGAACATTGCCATATTACGAAGTAGTTTCAATAAAAAAAAACATTCTTTTAAATATTTTCCTTGTACTTACCCTTTTGAATGAGAACCAAACTGGGTAAAATTATTCTTATGAGGTTTACGAAAATCATGGTTATACCGCAAAATAACTTTATTTTGAACTAAATTTAATAAAATAATTCACCATATTATTCATACTGAGATCACATAAAGAAAATACCAACATGTTTATCGGAATTCGCTATTCGTAAACATCGACAAAATCAGACAAATAAACCGTATAACGAACGACACACAACTCATTCCTGGGGTGAAATTCTGTACTCTTGAACGGTAACGACCGATTTCGATAATGCACCGAGAGTCATCGTTTGCCAATCGGTCGGTCGTTTAAAATGCGATTCTGTATTTTACGCAACCAAACGACATCGGTGCAAAGCGATTCGTCGAGTTGCCGAGCATTCGGTCGTTCTGTGGCGTGTTTAAATATTTTTTATAATGGCTGAGAGGTATGTATACATTATTGTTGATGTTTTAATTTATATTTGTACCGCATACACAATGTTAATGAAACTATACATAAATGTATTCGCCATTTTTGTCTTCTTGTCATTTTGCTGCCATTGCAGATCGAACTGCAGACGCCTTAAGTGTAAGGTCGCCTTTTGTATATTTTTCAAATCATATAGTTTAATCTTAATTAATTAATTTCGTAGGTACTAGCAGAAAGTAGCCGACTACAGGCAGAAGCTTCCCTACGCCACGCGAGAAATGAAGAAAAAATGATTGCGATACTGGAGAGGTTTGCGGGGGTGGCAGAGAGAGCCATTAGTTACTTGGAGACTAAAGAATAACTAATAAAACTAAACTAATACTGAATTGTATTTTTATGGATTAAAGATTTAAATTGATATTAACATTAATTCATTTTAACGCCGAAACACTTGATGAATTAAAAGGTCTCTAATCCGTTGTGCTAAGGCAACTCCTCTTTGTGGTAATCCTTCATTATCCAGTTCGAGATTTCGCTGATTCATAGCTGGCTCTCTGAGACCTTCGTCAATAAAATTATTTGCTATTTGGTTCTCAATCCTCATATTGTGCAGAATAGCACAAGCATTTACAATTCTTCCTGCTAGTCCCGGTTCATACATTAATCGGCGCTCTTGGTTTAAGCAGCGGAATACAGATTTCAAGACTCCAAACGTGCTCTCTACACAACTACGACTTTGACATAGTGCTTCGTTATAAAAATATTCAGGTGTTCCTGGTTGCTGGTGAGGTAATGGGGTTAGAAGCCATGGTTCCAATGGATAGCCTGCATCTCCTATGAAAAGACCCGGTTATTCACAAAACTTAAAAAAACATGTATTTACCTATCAGCCACGTTTGCCTTTCTCCTCTTTCAAAATTACGTTCCATACAACTTCGTACTGGAGAGTTCGACCAAATGTAGGCATCGTGACGTGCACCAGGAAAGCGGGCATTAATATTTAATATTTTATAATATGGGTTACATACCTGAAAGAATTCATGATACCATAACTCAAGAGAGTGAAATCGCAACATTTCGGGCTCTCATTAACCTACCACTTGAACATTCATAACGGTTCACATAGGCTTCTTCGTGGTCACTTGGTCCCCGAATAGATACATGAGTGCAATCCACCGCACCGATCGCTCCATAAAACGGTTGCATCGCGTTTGCAAATTTCAATCGTGCAGCATTCCTTTCCTCTGCAGTTAGCGGAAACCGTATTTTTCTTCTCAAAAAGACATTGTTTATAGAGTCAGTGACAGCATGTACACATCGACTCACAGATGGTTGACTCATAGTTAATCCTTCTTGATTTCCTACCGGATTTTGATAACTTCCGGTAGCATAAAACCGCAAAGCTATTAGAACCTACAGTAAATTATAAGCAATACCTATTATTGCTATATCTTATAAGATGAATATTTTTCAATGTCACCTGTTTTTTACGGATAATCCATAAGGACGTTGACGTGCCAAGTGAGGGCGAAGAGCTTGTATCAAATCTGTGGCCATATCAGGAGAAATACGGTACAAATTTATAAATTCATCATCTGGAAGTTCCAAAGGTTCCATGACATCTCTAGAGCCCTTTGTTCTACTCGGCGTTCCATTATTCTTACTCTTCTTTCCAAATGTAGTAAATCATAGGCAAGATACTCCATTTTTCAAATCAAAACTAAGAGCGAGGTCACAAGTATGTCAGGTTACAAAGTATTACCCCCACCAACTTGATTCTTTTTCGATTGTGCATCAAAAAGTAAAAAAAAACATTATTTGGCCTAGTAAATAGTGTAAGCAGAGGACAGAGGCAAACTTATTTCCGTTTCCATAACACAAGTTTTTTATTCGGACTACATGAAACACTAAACACGAAACGGAAATGACTCCACCTCTGCTACTCATAGTACGTTTTAGCGTATCCTAAAGCTAATTTTATTCTACAAACGTTTCTCTACTTCTACCAATGCTAATTATTATTACTTACCTTCGTATGTATAATATGTACTTTTGTTTTCTCTTACTTCAAAATCTATGATGTGGTGGAAAAATCGCTAAAATTTTTCTTAATCACATCCAAACACATTTAATTTCAAACAATTTAATAACAATCGTTCGACACGTTCGACGGTCGTGGAAGCTGTCGGTCGAGGAACGATTGTTTTCGCTCTGTTTCACCGATTTCGGTAGGCCGCGTAAAGTCCGGAATTACAATATAAGGATTTCGGTCGGTCGACGTTTGACCGACACCGAAAATTGTCGTTGACTAGTACAGAATTTCACTCCAGCCATTTTAGATTTCACTAATTATAGCATATATTTGTTTTGACTATCTGGCAACACAGGACGTCGAATAAACTGACCAACCTCGTGAAAAACGCTTAAAGATTCTCACTATACCTTCCATATCAGCTCCCTTCCGTTTCCCTTCCGTTTACATAAAATATTATATCATGTAAATGAATAGGACAATGCACACTATCCGTTCCGTTTCCCTTCCATTCCATATCCTTTCCTTTCATACATTTTTTTGACGGACGGACTGAAGCGTATCGGAAACAGCGTTGTCAAGTTCTTACATTTGTACCAGCTCTGTAAACATTTTACTGATATTTATTTATTCTTTCACCTCTTAATTAAATCTATTACCTTTAGTATGTTATCTATTACCTTATGCAAGTTAGTACCAAAAGATACAAATTGTTAAAATAAAACTTTCGTAATGTTATTAATTGTACAATAAAAAGTATGGAAACTGATACGGAACGGAAGCTTACGTCAATACAATAAAAAATACGGAACGAATATGGAATGGATATGGAATAGAAACGGAAGGTATAGTGAGAATCAACCTTAATAGTTCTCAAAATGTTGCCATTATTTTTTAGATTTTCAAAGTTAAATAACTCGGCTATTTTTAGTTTATTTTAAAAATGGTAAAGGGAAAAGATGTTTCTTTTGACCAGATCTACCACCTTTTAACATATCTGCACTTATTTCTGGGATACCCTGTATAACACTTAAAACTAATTACTAAACTGATGAGCTGTCATTTTTGAAACAAACCAATAAAATTGCATAAAATCAATGACGGATAACGAATTTTGGGATGCATCTCAACCCACACTAAGATAAAGTATTTTGGTATATATTGTGGCGAACTCGTGTTTTATTTTTTCTGCTTGCAGATATCTGTAAAGATATAGAAAATCGAGCTTGTTATAGAACTTTACTGGTCCGAAAACGAGCTGTCAAAAATATACTTCCTTTTTTTCCCTTTCCGAACTGAAAATTCGCTCGAGAGATAATGTCGGTCCGACTCAGCGGACGGAAAATTCGAAAAACGGATTTGCCAGCGTCAATTCTGTACTTTTGCCGCCGCGTTATAGCGCCGACATGGCAATCCAGTTCCGGTTAGTTTTTACGCTCGAGGTGGCAGCTAAAACGCCAGAAGATTGCTAAACAAGTTTTAGAAGCTTACTGTAAAACGTTTTCTTATCAATTTTTGATAAAAATTATGGTCGAGGAAAAATAAATTGGTCACTTCAAATCGGGTAGAATACTTACAAGTGGTCAATAAGTATTGAATGATTGAAAAAAAATGGAAAGAAAATGTCGATATATCAGATTCTTAAGAAGTTAGCCATTATTAGTAATGTCTATACTTTTGTGGCGGATTTATTTCTTTAATAAAAATTTTCTGAGTATTTCGCCTCTGTAAGAAAATCAATTTTTCAGTAGTATTTTACAAGTAAAACAAATTTGTTGAATAGGCAATACATATCATCAAACATGAATCAAATCCATCAAGTGGTAATGGGCAGAACAGCTGGCAAGAAGAACGGACAACAGATGAGCCACAAGAATTACAGCATGGTAACAACGAGAAATTAGGAGACCTAGAAGATGGGATTATTCTAGGGATCAAGAAAAAAAATGATATTAGGAAATTACCAGGGATAACATTTGTACCCCTTATAACCAACAATAGACAATAATGTGCCAACTATAAATATATTTCTCCAAAAAAATTTTTTATGGGTATTTCGCCACTGCACTGCAAGAAAATCTACAAAATAAAATAGTTATTTTTTGTAAACACTTCTGCGTTAAACCTATATTATATTAAGGGCTGGCAAAGGTTAATCTTGGGTCGAGATTTCCGTATGTAATAAAAGTACAATGCGTTTATAATGTACTGAACAAAGAGAGAACAGTAAACACGTTGCCAAACGTATGAAATAAACCAAGAAACTGTTCACATTCCTAAGAAATGTGGAAGGGGATATAGCAGATTTGTCGCAGTCGACCCAATCAGTACCTCTGTCAGTACAGTCGTTCTAGGGAAAGGTCATGATGGTGTGTCATCATGTGTTCAGCTTCACGATTTAATTACGTCTCGCGATACTTTATTTGTTTATTTATTAACGAGTCGTTGTAATTTCCCTATAGCTTGAAAATTTTTAAGTGCAAGTTAGAAACACTTGAATTTTTGGTAAAAATAAATTGAGTTGGTGTTCGACAGTGGTCGCGCTATTAGTACTCTGAATTCAAAAATCGATATCTCAAAATGTATTAAAAATAATTGATTGTAGTTTTTTCAAAAACTTTCTTAACATTTCTGCTCTATTTTCTTAGCAGTCAGTATGTGAAAAATTTTATAAATAAAACACGAGTTATACGGTTGCTGAAAATTCCTATGCATTAAAAGTAAATGGATGTGTTGTTTAAAATTTTTGAATGGAAAAAACAACCTCATCGAATTTTTCTTATTCAAATATATTGTAAAAGATCCGATCTTAAAATAAAATAAACTTTCAATGTCTAAAGTGGTTCTTAAGTTATGGCGTGTTATGTGTTAAATAGTTTCGTTTTTAAATTATCGCGATTGCTGACGTTATAATGGTCACCCTAACGATATCCTTACAATTTCATTTCAAATGCTCAGAAACATATCTAATGATTTTATCTAGTTATCTTTTCGTAAATGTGTGGCAACGTGGCAACGATACAATTATAACTTATTAAAAATTACGCTTTCGTATTTACTGACTTTTGCATGTAAAAATACACCTACTATTAGCTAAAAGTAGCAAAGTGAATAGTGTTAACCTATAGTAAGAGTGGTAAGCATAAAAAAATCTCGTTTTTATTTATAATATTAAGATAAGAAAGTAAAAAGTAAATTGCAATAATCTTAACCTTGAACAAATAAAAGGCATTTAGTAAACAATTTATAACAAGTCCATCTTCAACGTTGCAACGTTGTGTGTAAAAATAACATCAACCAGGAAATTTAGAGTTGTATAATTTTATTTTTAATTTTTTTTTAATAAAACCAAAAGATGGTGGAAACGCGTAATACTAACAGAGACGAAGGCAGACATAAATCTGCAAAAAAATTGATTGAAACTACTGAATTGGAAGAAATTATAACTCGAATTGTAAGTGATAAAACCAAACAATTGTTGGACGAAATATCATCTCTTAAACAAACAATTGATCATCTACGAGATACAAATATTGAATTGATTAGAATGTTTACGAAGAAACCAGGTTTACTTGAGAAGTCTGATGAATCTTCAAATGTATGTTCAGTTACACAAATGGATGTCACAAATAGTCTGAATACGTCTAATATATCAGAGAACATGGAAAAAACTATAATAGAGGTGCCACTGCATCTTGCAAACATTTCCAACGTGAAACAGAAACAACGCAGACATGTTACAAAAACACACTCAACAAATATTAAAGCAGTGAAAAGCAAGGAGAAAGTTATTCAGGGGTCCTCTGAAGAAGAACACAATGGAATTAGAGCAGCTACTAAGAAGATATGGATCTATGTCGGTAAATTAAATCCCACAACAACAACTGAAGACCTCAGAAAGTACTTACAGAGAAAAATTCCACATAGAAACTTTACCATCGACCAACTTAGAGCAGACAAATCTAGTTCTTCTTTTAGAGTGGCGGTGGATATAGATCTCCAGGACACAGTGTATTCGAGTGACTTTTGGCCTAAAAGAGTTATTATAAAAAGATTCATATTTTTTCGTCACAAAAGAAACAACTTTACTACCAACCAATCCAAATTCTCGCAACAGTAGAGAAGACCAACTACCTAAACTTTGTGAATTGAAAGTTTTCTGCGTGAATATATCCTCTAACTAAATTATTCAATAGATGTATAAGAGACGGTACGTATCCCAGTTGTTTAAAAATTTCCAAAATCGTACCAGTATTTAAAAAAGGCGATCCTGAAAGTGTGAATAATTATAGACCTATAGCTTTAATACCCACACTTTCAAAAATTTTTGAATGTTTATTGAAACACCAGTTAACACATTACTTTGAATCTAATAACTTGTTCATAGAGAATCAGTTTGGGTTTCGTAAAGGAAAATCTACAACAATGGCTTGCATTCGTTTGATGGAAGATATAATTGAGGGTTTTGAGAGCGGTAACTATGTTGGTTCGGTCTTCTGTGACCTTACCAAGGCCTTTGATTGTGTGGATCACAACATACTTTTACAGAAAATTTCATATTATGGAGTAAATAATTTGAGTTCGAAATTATTGGCTGATTATCTTGTAAACCGATCTCAACAAACATTAGTACGCTCTCTGATGTGAGTGTTGTAAAATATGGTGTTCCGCAAGGCTCAGTATTAGGACCTTTATTGTTTTTAATTTACATTAATGATTTACCCGTTGCTACACTTCAGAATAATTTGATTTTGTTTGCCGATGACACTACTATCTTATGTGCCCGGAAACCCCCTGAAGAAATTCAAACTAATTTTGAATCGATTTTGCTAAATGTTGGTGACTGGTTGTGACAACCGATTATGCCTGAATAACACTAAAACAGAAAGAGTTATTTTTTCTCTTAAAACAAAATATAAAGTAGATTTCTGCAGTGTCCGATTTCTGGGAATAAAATTTGACACAAAACTGAGTTTTGAAAGTCAAGTAGACTATGTGGCAAGGAAGGTTTCCATAAGCATGTATGCATTTCGGCGATTGGCTAAGTGTGTGGAGAGTGATGTGTTAGTAGCTGCCTATCATGCTCTCATTCACTCGGTGCTTACTTATGGAATACTTGTTTGGAGTCACTCAGCTCATGCTGAGAGACTGTTTGGACTGCAAAGAAAAGCATTGAGAATTTTGTCAAATTTAAGTTATCAAGCAGATACAAAAAACGCCTACAGAAGACTGGGAATACTGACACTTCCATGTTGCTATATCCTCCAATGTCTTTTATTTGTGAAGGATAACCTAGAACTATATGCTACGCATGATGAACAACACAATTATGCAACCAGAAACAGAATGAATATAAAGTCTGTTCATTTGCGCCTCGGAAGATCTTGGAACTCCAGCCTTCATTATGCTCCTGCATGCTGTAATAAATTATCTCAAAATGTCAGAAATTTACCAAGACATCAATTTAAAACGACAATTAAAAGCTACCTTCTTGATATGGCTTATTTTAGTGTTACTGATTTTTAGAAAGCAGTGAAGGGTTATAGCGTGGTTATAGGTTAAAACATTTACATTGTGTATGTATTGTTTTTTTGTGTACTTTAAATTACTGTTAGATAATTATTGTGCTTATTTTATAATTTTGCATTTTACAAAATATGACTTTGTGTAAGGATACTTGTATCTATTAACATGCAATAAATGATTTGATTTGATTTGATTTGAAAAAAAAACTCATTTAAAAATAAGCGGTTTGCAATCGTGATAGAATAGGGACAGACGTACCGGTAACGCCGCATCAGCACACCGTTACATTTCTCTCGCTCCGACTTAATAAGATCCGTATGCGATTTACTTCCACACATATAATTAACAACCCAAAAGTAACAGTTGCCAGCACGGTATATATTAAATATCTGAGGGAAACTACACCATAGTAGGAAATAGTTGAATAAGCTAAAACTGATGATGATTTAATGAAACTTGTGACTGATATCGATATTCCCAACCATTCCTAATATATTTTTTCTTACCCCCTACTGCACACCTAAGAGCGGAAATATTTCTTTATTTTTCACACCCAAAAAGAACAGCAAAAAAAGGGGACAGGAACGCCTTTAAAATTTATACGACACAAGGGACGAGGGTGCGAGTAAACGAAACAGGAAATCACAATTTTAGGACGTTTCGACGAATATTCGACGGGTAGATGGCGGTAAAAGCGTTCGCTTGTCGCAGACGAATGGCGCGCATTTTGCCTTTATGAATAATAAAGGAAATCCCTCAAATCCTTAACGGTATAATTCCGGAGGAAGAAGATATATATGTCTGATAGTGAATCTTAGATGGGATGTCTCGGTATTATAATAGTGCAATAGATTTTTACCAGATTCGATATAAATTTAACAGCATATATTTGAAAGAAGTATAAATCCGACATATTTTAATACTAAAAATGTGTAATGACAGATTCACCAGGGACGCGCATATGGGTTTCACTAGAATATTTTTCTGAAAAAACCTGTGATTTTTTCCTCTTGTTACCACATTTGTGTAACCCGTTTAATGCCTATTAAAAGTTGCCTCTTGATATTTTCTAGATTTCAATCTCTTTTAATGAGATAAATATAATTTTCCTTAATCCAAGAGTAATAGCAACTTTTAAAATTTGCCATTAACTGATCAAATTTAATGCCATTAACTGATCAAAGTGTTAAATAAGTACTTAAAGTGTTAAATAAGATCACATTGATTCCTCATCAAAAAATATGAAAAAAGTCTTTATAAACGTGGGTGTGGAAATGCATAAAAGTTTTAAAGTTACAGGGTGTTAAATCTTTAAAAATAGGTCTTTAGAGTAGCCAAGCAATATAAAATTAAAACTGTTTTTAAGTCTGGGACTACTCTGAGAAGTCAAAAACGAAAAACAAACCCGGAATTATCAAAACAAGAGAAAGAGTGTATCGGTAGAAAGAGTCGTAGGTATTGCAGAGACAAAACGTCCTGTACATGTACGACTTGACGAACATAAAAAACATACGCATAGAGATGAAAAAATAAAATCGGGCGTTGCAGATCATGTGTGGTCCAAGCACTACAACATGAAATGGTCGGAAGCCTGGGTTGTCCACAAAGAACCCCATTGGAAAAAGCGCAAATTTAAAGAAGCCGTATTCATATCTAACAATAATAAAATCTTTAGCAATCCAAGTGTGGAAGTTTGAACAAATGGCATCCACTCTTAAAACGCTCCAATGCAGGTATACTTGGACATCCTCATGCTTGACTGTACCCGACTACTTCACAGGCGAATGCTCGGCTCTAGTATATTAAGCTCAGTTGTTTTAGGATTTAATTAGTTCACACTTGATTGGTCAACTGCTTACAAACTCAAACTGTCAGTGATATTCTGACCCAAACGTTTTGTAAGCAAAATAAACAGACAATGGACAAGTCCGAAATTCTTTTGGCTTCAAAAAAAAACACTTTTGCTAACCTTGTTAGCATCATCAGCAGGTGGCTAAAACTAAACTAATATCTTTGAGCATGCAAATTGAGCGTTAATATGTGGTGACAAAGCGTGGCAAAACTAGTCAAGCGAGTCAAAACCATGATACGATGTATGATCGATAGCGGCTCCAATTTCGTTCAGTTCGCGTATATCACCTGTGACGTCACTACGTCATACAAAAATATCCATGTTGTTCAATTGCCATTAATAAAAAAAGACCTAAAATAGGCAAGAATTAGGACTTAACCTAAAAGTTATTTCAAATCATTGAGTTTGACATTGGAAAAGTAATTTTCACATTTATTATATGTCATCAGTTTGGCGATTTGAAATTGGCGCGCGGAGTTTGCCGACCAATGGTGTCGATATCACCTGTGACGTAGTGACCAACCTGCGCAATATCATACCTTGTCTTCTTTGTCAATTTTTTTTATTACAAATGAAATGCTTTTATGAATAAAGTAGTATATGATGATAATTATGATAACAGCGAAAAAATAATTGGGTTAGTTATATCCTTATAAATTGTTGATTTGGCCTTTTTTTGATAGACTGTTAATTTAAATTCTATTTAAGTTCTACCATGAGTCAAAACTAACCGAGCGTAAAAATTAATTACCAAGACTAAAGGAATAGAAACAGAAAACTGAAAGGAATTGGACCATTATCTCTGTTCATATTATCTTTATTTTTTTTTAAATAAAATAAGTCTCAAATTACAGGCAATTAGATGCATATGAGAGCGCCAAAATAAATAGAATTATGGTATCCAATTAAAAAAAACACAGTATACTATGTTATTATAATTCCGTTAGAACAAATTAGTCAACACTACAAAATCAACAATGTCAGACATTACTTCTTTGTTTTCCGAAGTTTTTAACTCATTTTGTCCGTTTGTCCGTTTGAGTTTGTAAGATTTACATAGAAAACACTAGAAGGTTTTAGCCATCGTCAAGTCACAATGTCACAATTTACACTTTACAAGGTATTTCAATAGTCGAGATAATTTAGAATCAAGGCTCTGACTTGTGAATAATTAATAACATGAAATTACATGACAGCATTGGTAGTTTATTCGAAAATTGCGTAGGACACCCCCTCGTTTGCTAGAGCAAATACGGCGTTAAATATGCAACAGAACAGAACGAGTAAATACACAGACGCGCATGCAGCCCCGTTCCATGTCGTCTTTTTCCTGCAAGCAGGCAGGCACGACCGGCCAAAACGTAAATCGAATTTTAAGTGGATATTTGACGGTAGGAATTGGCGAGAGTGTTCGTTAAACATTCCGACGCGAACGTGTGCCGAGACCCTTTTGGAACCGAGTTTCCACCCACCGTAATCCCGCCACAGTTAATCAAACATGCTTCAGCGAAACACGCCACCGATTTGTTTGTGATTTTGAAGCGACGATCCATTGTTATGCAGAGGGATAATTAAATGAATTATCTTTTTGTAATTTTGAAAATCTTTCTATCATTTATTTTTAGATTTAATTCGAAGCTTATTTAATACAGACCTAAACATCTTGCATGTTTACTGTGTAACATAGAAATTGCAACACCCAGTAAATGAAAATATATTTTATTAATATACAGGTTGTTAATTTGTTTATTACTCGCGGCAAGAGCTTTATGGTTGAAATATGGCGACCTCGGCCCGCTCGTCGAGAGACGACGCGACGGGATGAGTCGGCAGCTTAGTTTAGTACTTATTTCGAATGTAGGCAGTGTTGCCATTCTGTTTCCCAATAAGTAACCGTCCAGTTAACAATCTGTATATATACACGTTGACTTTTTAACTAAGTGCAAATATTTTCAAGATTAGTAGATCTCGATTGGAAGAAACATATTTCCTCTTTACCGTTTTTCAAATAACTCCAAAATAACCAAGAAAAAAATTATTTTTAGTTAAATTTTGAGAACCACTGTATCTTTTCTGGATTTTCTTTCTTTTAGATTTAATCTACTGCCTATGTTGACAGATTATGAGGATATTAAGGATTTTAAGTTACGATTTAAAAAAAATCATTTCGTTTTTCTCCTAAAATGACTTCTCATTATGTCATTTACATACCAAATCTCGTTTTTTAATCTGAAAAAATAAAAAAGTTATAGGGTTGAACCACTTTTGAGAAACACCTGGTATACAGAGTGAGTCTTAAATAAGTGCAAATATTTTCAGAGCTGGTAGATCTCGATAAGAGAAACATATTTTCTATTTACCGTTTTTCAAGTAAGTCCAAAATAACCAAGATATTTTACTTTGAAAATTAAAAAAAAATCTCTTAAATTGTAAGAACCACTGGTTCTTTTCTGAGTTTTCTTTCTTGTAAATTTAATCTGCTATCCGTGTTATCATATTATAAAGATTATTATATTTTTTAATAAAAAAAATTCTTTTTAAAAAAATTTTCGCGGAAAAAAACTCATAGACGTGTTTATGGGGTCGAAATATACTATATTTGCACTTATTTAAAACTCACATTATATAGCTATATGTTATAATAACTATATTATTTTTCCAAATATACTTTTTTTAATAGCTACGAATTTATACTAAAAAAAACAGAATTTTTTTCGGGTAGACTAATCTCTAATTTCCCATCGCGTTCAAATCAATTAAATTGTTTTTGTTACGCCAATTCATGGTGAACGCGCGTTTTTTACTTCGTTTTTTCCATTTACTGATTCGTCACCCGCAATTAAAACCGGTAAACATTTACTAGAGTACGATTTTTATTCCTAAAAAAAGAGTTGTTCAGGTTTTTCGAACGAATTCATCGTCCAGATGCACCAAAGGATTTACAAAAGCTTAAAATCCAGCATCATAAATTGTTAATACAGAGTTTGTTTTCATCAACAAATGGATGTGAACAACCAAAATAGTTTTTAACATTGAAAATGTTTCTGTTATCCTATATAAGGGAGCCCAAATCGAATTAGAATGCTACATTTGCCACACCATGACGTCATATATACAAGGGTATAGGAAATCTCGGCGCAGCGGCGACAGTCGGCCAGCGCGCGCAAAAAACATTACATCGCTAATTGTTTATTGATATATCTTTATTAGTTTAAAAGCAAAAAATATGGGGTTTGCTTTCATACCTTGTCAATACATAAGCGAAACTTTTAAATTGTTTCTTTTTTTCATTTAGGCCTTCGTTTTTCGTTAAATGAGAGTTATATTAAAAAAAATCTATTTTTAAACCAAATTTTCGCATGATTGAAATTATTATTCATGTTTAAAGTTTTTTTTGGTCATAAGCGCTAATGGAAATATTTTTTTGTAAATAATTATAAAAAATATTACTCCCTACGACGACTTTATTGTGTACTGGATCAAAAAATAAGTATTTGTTTTCTCTATACGGTGGTATTAATATATCGATTTTTGATGATAGTGCCCTTTTACCCGGTCTAATTTTGTACTACTTTCGGAATAAGGGTCCCCATATCATGTACTGTACTTCCATCCCTGAAAAATTCAGCTTGTGACACCGAAGTGAGAGGTAACGTCAAAATAAGCTTTAATCTACCTACATCATAGGTAGGTGTAGGTACTCTAGGTATATTCTACCTAGACAGTAGCTGCACGAGCTGACAGTAGTAATTAATTTGTTATCCGATAAGTAGTTGTCATTATATAAGTTTAATCATTTTATACCTCCTATAACGGTAGGTTTTGGATTTTTCCTGATCACAAATAAGAAATGTTTTATAGTTTTTATTATAAAAAACAGTGATTATACAATTTATTTACCCCCTTACACTGTACCCCCTTGTCTGTAAGGGGTGTAACCAGGAGTATATTTCGTAACCTCTTACGATATAAGAGGGCACAAAGTGTTTTATTACTTAATGCTTAGAATTTAATAATATATTTGTACATAAAATAAAATAGACTAGAAAGTCAATTAATTAATATTGACGTAATTACTAAATCAGTACAAGATTTCTTTTCTAATTATTTTAGTGTATTTTTAGTCACCTAATTATAAAGGAGAGATATCCAAGCATTGGTTATCCAAGCAGTCGTTAAACAGGCCTATAAAAGCTATAACAACATAGGTAACTAATATTTATAATTTAATTCGAGTTTTAATCTCAAATAATAAATGTTTTTACTGGTGTATTTCTGAAGTGTTCATTATTAAAAGTAGATATTCTTCAAGTTATGCGAAGTAATAAGTAATGTTTCCATTGTTTCCGGTGAGACCGCATATGTGTCACCGGATTCTGGTTAGTATAAAGACTTTTTCTATAGAAAGAGTTTTTTCTATATTTTCCTTTCAAAATAAGACTAATTTCTTCTTATTCTTTTAAATATTACAGTGTTTCTTTTTCCTAAAATGTTATACTTAATTTTCGCTTAAAATTAAAAAATCACAAATGGAGGAAAATATACGTTATTGAACAAAGTTTATACAAATCACTTTACCATAACAAAAGAGTAAAAACATGTCATGGCGGAAGATATTCAGGTGGCATTTCACACATTTATCTATTAAAATCGAGATTAAAATAATAAACTTGCGTAACATGTTATACACGAGATAGAAAGTTTCAGAATCGATTAATACGCAATACGCTACGCAGTCAACTTATTCCTATGCGCGGATGAGCGTCTTCAAGACTCTTCCTTCGGCCAGGGTCACGACGCCGCCCAAAAGGAATCGGCCTACGTTGGCGAGTCTGAATATTTATAAAAATTTGCAAAGTAAAATATGTTGGAAAAATAATTAATCCATACATATATAAAAGCTCAAAGGGTTTTTTTGTTGCATCCATCCCGCCGAAACCGCTTTACCAATCTTGATGATTCTTTTTTTAAATGAAAGGTATATATGTGTAGATTTGTTATGAAGTATTTTTATAGTGCTTAATGGCTATTTCTTTGTGTAAAACGACTAAATACTAAAACATACCTGAAAAAACACCTACACACAATACCTCCAGAAATAAATTATTTGTCATTGTCAGTGGTGTGTCAATTAGATTAAATATTACGTTTTTAGATATTTTAGAGTGAGTTCATGCCGCCAGCTTTAGATACATAAATATTAGCACAAAGGTTCGTTTAAACGACATTAGTGAATTAGCTACACAAAGCGATTTTAGGAAATTCATCCTCTTAGAGAGTAAAATTATCTCGGAACAGTTTGTTGTATAAAAATTCCTTACTATTTGGTCTAGAAGAATGAAATCCTACAAAAAGAATTAAAAGAAATTTTTGAAATTTATCAACCAAATGGATAAAGTTAGTAAAAATTTATATAAAACTTGGTGACCTCTGGATTATACACATAAAAATTGGCACAAAGGTAAAGCGAATTTATGAAATTTATACCCTTAGGGAGTAGAATAGGGAATGAAAGTTTGCTGTACGAAAATGCAATACTATAACATTATAAAGCAGACAGTATAAAATTTTATACAAGGGTTTATTTAGTGACATCATAACGAAATATATCTTCCTCAATTATCCTTCAAAGAATAAAAAATAACCTATAAAGAGAGTATTAGTGCTCTTAATAAATAAAAAAATGATGAAAAATAAAAAACATCTATGCTCACTAGCTCTCAATTTATTAAATTATTTTATTTAACTCATTAATTTTCATTGAAAAGGAATTTTTGTAATTCGCCACTATATTAGTTAAAAACTAAGAAACTCATATCAAATTTAAGTTTTGCGATTTTGACTTATACTTTTTACAAAATCTGAACACATTTTAAAAGAAAAAAAGTTTTTGATAATATGTGTGTAGATTGACTACAAGTTGTATAACATAAATTTCTACGACCGGTCTACCTAGTGGTCTGCAGCATCGCCTTGTGGTGCAAACGTGGGCCTGTTAATCTGTGACGTGACGCACAACAGCCAAGAAAAACAGAAGCGTGGCTAAGAATTTAGTAATTTAAAAAAAAGTCTTTTAGATACAGTAGTAGGTATTAAACAGTTTTGTGTTTAAATGGGGTTTGCCTTTAACAGTTAAAAAATTATATCGTAAAGTGTAACTTTCCGTAAGAATTTTTATCTGTCATTGATCATGATATGTCATCATGTTAACCTGATGTTTTGTATGTTATTTTGTTTTTTTTCGAGTTTTTTTTGCTAGTTTGTTTTACGGATAGGTGCGATCGCATAATTATTATTGATAATGTTTTATTTAATTTTAACATTACTACCTTTTCAGTGAATCTTTAAATCTGTTGTTTTTTGTTAAGTTCGTTATTTAAACATATGTATGTAATACACTCATATTAACACTAATCATATTTTTACGTTTTTATTCATCATTTTCAATGCCCCCCCCCGGTTGCATCTTTGTAAAGGACTGTGAATTTTTTACACAAATAAACTGACATTTTTATTCAGATTTTAGTTTTCAAGTCAATTTTTTTTATTACAAATGAAATGCTTTTATGAATAAAGCAGTATATGATGATAATTATGATAACAGCGAAAAAATAATTGGGTTAGTTATATCCTTTTAAATTGTTGATTTGGCCTTTTTTTGATAGACTGTTAATTTAAATTCTAGCCCAAAAAATATCCTAAATTTACTATTCATAAACAAAAGCAATGTAGAATTAATAACAAAATAATATAAAATAACGGTCAGAAAAGCACAAAAAAATGCAAAATTTTCAATCAAATTTAAATTATCAATTGAAACGTCAAACAGAACTGTCAAAAATAGGGTCTCGTGATGTCGATTTCTTCTCTAATGCTTGAATACTTTGAATGCACAAATAACACTATACTCCTTCCTAAAATCTTTTTATTCAAAAAATTTCTAACCAGTGGCGGGCGGTGAAAGTTTTAGAGGGGGAAACGATTCGATAAAAGTAATAAAAAACCAACCAGAACCAACTTAAAGCAGAACTAACTTAAGAGACTGGAATATTCTTTCCGTAACCTGGAATGGGAATGCTCCAGCGGTCTAAGACACTCGGAGAAATTTCTCAGGACTTCTCAAAAACTCAAATATTTTCCTTGATTTACGTAAGAACAATCTTTGGATTATCACGGGGTTTTTAACAGGACACTGTTTCCTTAATCAACACCTCAGTAGATTGAAGCTAAATAACAACGGCAAATGTAGATTCTGTGGGGAAATTGGAGAAACACCAGAAGACTTCATCACTGAGTGCGTCAAGTCGTGCGACAACCATTCGTGCCATAAACGTTGGTACGACTGATATGGGTGATGGAGAACTGTGTAAAACTCTGGAATCTTTAAAACTGTGGAACCTCTGTAAAACTATCAGATTCTGTAAACTACCAGTATCAGATACTGGCTTTTGTCAAAAGCCTAATACTGTATGATAAGTTGTAACTCAAGAAAGGAGACACAACAGATGTAAAAGGTCGCGGTGATTAACTTCCCCCCTCCCGAAGATTCTACAATCTACGCCTCTGTTTCTAACCTTATTTGAATGTTAATTTTTCTCTCAATTAAGCTTTCGATTAAAGTTAGACAGAAAATAAGGTTAAAGAAAAAGTGTTCGCTGTCTCAGCTAACTTTTAATATTTCCAAATGAACGAATCTCGAAGACGAACAACTATTAAAATTTTATATTAGATTGGACGACACGACGCCAATGACAAAGTTGGAATTTATTCTTAAATAAGCGTCGCCCGAAAGAAAATTGAATTTTTCTTGTCATCTTTGAGCAACTGAAGATTTTTATTGCGAGCTGTAACTCGAATCGTTTAAAAGTTTCTAAAAAACAAGAGGCCGTCAACTGTAGCGTAGAAAAAGTGTCGGATTAATTTAAATCAATTTATTTTTAAGTTTCATTTTTATGGAAAGAACGTGACAAATTTTAAAGCAAGCAAAATTATACGAGATTTATGGCAATAAATATTCATGATTCCGTGCCCGTTAATAACAGAACATTATAAATTTATTTTTTTAGTGAATCAGAAATTGCACTTGCACATATTTCTATTTTTTTTTGTCAAAAAGTACTCAATACGAAGTTGGTAAAAGACTGCCTAGAGAAGCTGAACAAATTAGGCAAAGAAAATAGACCTCATACTCTGAGTGTCAGGGTGGAACTCTGTAACAAAGTAGCGATCGGTAGCGATGAAGAATACTGTCCTTGGCCGTAGAAACTAATCGACAAGCGACAGTATTCTTCATCGCTACCGATCGCTATTTAGTTAGAGTTCCACCCCAGGTCTCCTAGGGATAGAGGGCAATGAAAAAGCAAACGATCTAGCTACAAAAATAAGCGAACAAACCAATTTACAGCAGCATCTGGAAGGCTCCATCCGTAACCGGGAATAGGAATCCTCCAACGGTCTAAGACACTCGAAGAACTTTCTCAAGACTTATGACCGAGAAAAATCAAAGATTTTCATTGATTTAAGTAAGAGCAATCTTCGGGTTGTCACGTGGTTTTTCACAGGACACTGTCTCCTCAATGAACACCTCAGTTGACTGAAACTAAGAAATAACGGCGAATGCAGATTCTGTGGGCAAAACGGGGAAATTGCAGAACACCTCATCACTGAGTGCGCCGAGACTGATATCGGAGGGGGAGAACTAACCTCAGTAAAACCGTCTCACTGGCCTTTTTCAAAGCCCTGAAACTGTGTGATAAGTTATAACCGAAGAAAGAAAAACACAACAGATCTCCCCTCCCGTACAATCTACAAATCTCTTCGTCAGAAAGTAAAGGTATGGTTTCGCTTGTGCTGCAACTCTCTGATTAAATGCGTCTGCCGATCTACTGGGACGTGTCTCAGTCTAGCCGCACAGACGTTGAACTCGCCATGTTGTTGCGTGTCTGTTTAAAATTATGGCGCCAAAATTCTCTGCTATAGAGGATAAAAAATTAATTGACAAAGTGAGGAAGTCTAGTGCTATTTATGATCCCGAGCAATGGGACTCTTCAACACTTTAAAATATTCTTTTTCTTCCTCTTCCCCTTCCAATAAAAGCGCAGCATCCGGACGCAGCTGACAGACACACAAGCGGAACCATACCAACCGCGCCGTCAGTCGCTGCAGCCGGCAGTCGCGCCTGGACGCAGCCACCAGACGCACGAGCGAAACCATACTTTAACTTAGCCAAATACATCCCTACGTTAGTATGGTGACAGCGTCACAGGCTTCCATAAAATTCAAGCTGGAGCCTCGCCCGGCAGCGTGATGTGTCCAACACTTCACCTAGTAATAACTAGGTGAAGAATACCTACTTATACTGATCTACCAAACACACAAGACACACTCACGCAAACATTTGCTGATGATACTGCAGTACATGTAGTTGATTAAACCGCCTTTGGTGCATCTACAAAATTGCAAAGACACTACTTATGTTTAGTGATGGGATAACTCCAGCGAAAATTCGCCCAAGTACTCGATTATTGAAATAACCGACATCGCTCGATTATGAACGAGCGATGCAAGTAACGAGTACCAAGCGAGGAACGCAAGCGATCCTAAAATGAAATAAATTGAAATCCGATTTTAATGTGACATACTCGATAAAAAACCGAGCCAGTTTTCTACATACATTGCAGGTAGCAGATTTATACGACGCCGTATATATATATATATTATCCGTTGCGTATTTGAGGGACAAAATTTTACGACCTACATCGACAATGCTTTCAAATAAACTAAATCAATCGAATCGCTTGCCATTTGCTACTTGCCATTCATTACTAGCGGGTGAAAAACCGTATTTTTAAATACGAGGGTTATTTCGCTCGAGCAATCACTCGGTTATTGCAATCGCTTGAAACTCGAGTACTCGATTATTGAAATTAATCGGTTTTTCCCATCACTACTTATGTTAAGGAAGAAGATACAAGAATTCATTGCTTACTTATTAGTAAGGACCGAACGAACTTGGATTTTTAGTCTCGGTCGAGACCGAGACCGAGAGAAAAAGAAATTCTCGGCCGTGGCCGATAATCTAGGTTTTTTGTGCCGAGAATGAGCGCGAGATTTTTAATCGAGAATGACTGTAACCGAGACCGAGACCGGTCGGACCTTACTGATTAGCAAGACAACTAATGAAAAACCAACCTAATCATACATTTAAAAGTTTAAAGCTTTTAAAATTTTTCCTATCAACGCATAGCATTAGCGCGCGCTAAAATGCAATTTTTAGTGAGCCGACTATTTAGTTGCAAAAGTGAAAACAATACATTCCTATGGATGGATCGGTGGACTATTTGATTGCATATTATGTGCGCGGCTCCATATATATTAGTTACAAATCAGCAACTAAATAATCGGCCGACTAAAAATAGCATATCAGCGCGCGCTTATAGTGTTCTTGGAGTCCACTAAAAGTACATCAACTTGAAAAAATAATAAAACAACCATAGTGTATCTAAAACCATTCAGTTTAAATTACCACACGGTAGTGCTTCTGCTATAGCAGTTTTAGAGCAAATTTAATGAGCTTTAATATATATAGAGCCATTAATCCATTTAAAACATAATATACGGTTTATTCATTAAAATTTACGATTTCAAATAAATCTATCCTAGTATTTTAATAAAATACTCTTAAATTTTACTATAAACATGTTTTATATGCCTTTTTGTTTGTAATAAAAATTATTATGTTTTTGTTCCGGAAAGTTCGAAAGTTAAACACAAAAGGAATAAAACGTAAAATCTGAACATATTTTATTATAAAGAATAAGCTATTGCAACTGGGGATTCCAAAAATCTATTTCCTTTTCTGAAAAGAAAAACTATAAATTTTATCGGGCTCGGCACAAATCATATAAGCTTCAGCACTTTAGGAACTTTGTGTTTTAGTTTCCTTTTCCTTTGTTTTGCTTGAAAAATTACAACCATAACGGCCAACATTGTCCAAAATGGTATCTTTAGTTAAAAGCCTCTAACTCTAATAGTGTGGGGGACGAACCCACATAAGTGTAGAATTATTATTGTCTTTTGTATCTTTTTGTGTTGCATAATTATGAGGAGTCTATCATAATTATAATATATAATGATATATTTTCCAGATTTTTAATTTACAAGTAAGTTTTAGTAGAGTACACTGAGAGTATGAGACTGATATTTAAATGAGATATTAAAAAAATAGTAGAAACTTACCAAGCTTATCCAAGTCCAAACCAATCATCAATGCCATTGAGAGACCCAGAACACTTCTGCCCCTAGACCCTGCTAGGGGTAGAAGGGTTCCCAGGGGTCCCAGAACCCTACTAGACTTTTTAAAAAGGATAGAAGTGGAAAATGTCACCTAAGGATTAGAAGAGGACCACACAATATATCTGAAAAGGTCGCAGTGGCACATAAATATACACATAAAATATTTTACAAGTGCCAATGTATTGAATACATTGTATAATAAACGAAAATTAGGCCATATTTTTTATGTTCTCGTTATATAATACTCCATCAAAATGTCTAACGCGTTCGTATCAAATTGAAAGCTTAAATCTGTATCAAATTATTCATGATTTTCGAAAATAATCTAAAAAACATTATTAATTCATATCGAATTATAAATTTGATGAAATCCCGCGTGAGTGAAAGGTTTTAATTAAATTATATGAGCTTTATGCTGATAAATATAAACGATATACTAAAATTATTAGTTAGTCAATAAAGTTCGAATTTTAAAGTGGACTGCATGATAAAATAAATTTTTTATCAGGTGGCATCAATATTGCTGCACAGATGACCATTTCATAGTCTTTTTCTAGCATAAATTTTAAATATGGGTAAACAACATCACATTAATAGGTTTTATCATCAAATAATAAAGATCTACTGACACTAAATCATAAAAATGAAAATATCTAGGAAAATCTTTGTTTGAGGGGTAGGCAACCTTAATAGTGTTTTGAAGAGACATGGATTCTTCATTGAATATCGGAATATTATACTGGGTGTTCCGTTTAAAATAAAAGAGTAACTTGCTTTAAAGTGACCAATGTTCAATATTAATTTTGTCTCACTCTGTATAATTTATTGAGTCTAGTTATAATTTTATATAAAGTACATTGGTCGTTTTAACTACATATTAAGCTATTCCGGTTCTAATTTAGCTAGCTTTTATTGAAATTTAAAATTTGTTCATTTTTAGAAAATGTTAAATATGTTAAAAACCTGACATTTACGTGCTTCTCTAATGAAACTCAATTAATATATCGGGTACGTCTCAAAAGTGGCTCACCCCTGTAACTTTTTTATATGACATAAATTAGGATTGATTGACGTATTTAATTGTTTTTGTTCACTTACTGTTTCACCGGAAATTACTACAACATATGATTTTTAAATGGCACTCTTATTTTTTGTTTACTTTATTCGATAGAAAATGACATGACGTATCATATATCAAATTTTGACATTTTTTCATATGATATATTTATTTGAAATTGTAACATGCGGTCCATAACGACAATTTGACTCGAAATATCTAGTGTGTGGTATCAAATTATTCGCAAAAAAATGGTTTTTCCAAATATTCTGATGAACCACCCTCGTTCCATTTGAAAAAATTGAGATATGATTAAAAATACGATTTGGGCATCTTTAAAACGACCAGGACAAGACACGAAATAGAGATTAGACGATCAAATATATTTTTTCTTGGCTCCTTGATTAACAATCCCGTTTATACTTTTCCAAATTTCCACATCGTTATAGAGAAAATTAAGAAAAACATGAAAATATGGTCGAATTTTTTCAAGTCCTAGAAATGAAAACGCTTGTTTATGGCAATTTTAATTCAACGTTAATAAACGTCATATTTTTTGCTGTTTTAAAATGTAAAAAAAGCACAAAATTTATTTAGTTCAATGCTACGGAAAGGGCGATAATAGTTATCGGAAAATGTGATACATTAACATAACAAAAAATACGAATTTAATCAGAATTAATAATAATCATTTATCAAAGAATGAAATCGAAATTACATTACCATAGAAACGCCTTTGAGTTTCAGGACCATGCATTTTTATCAAAATGTCAATAATAAAAAAAAAATTCTACTTGTAAATACAATCCCGGGACATACTGTAGAACTTTCTTAAAAATGCTTTAAGTTAACCTACATATACTCACAAAATTTCATATTAACACAAACTCTCGTTCTCATTAGAGCCTCCGCGTAGTATATGGGAGGCGCCACCCTATAGTTTTATTTATATAAAACAACGTTAGTTGAATCTGTTTTAACTGAACACGGTCCATCTAAATCAAATAGTATGTCAA
Source organism: Sitophilus oryzae (assembly GCF_002938485.1). Taxonomy (NCBI): domain Eukaryota; kingdom Metazoa; phylum Arthropoda; class Insecta; order Coleoptera; family Curculionidae; genus Sitophilus; species Sitophilus oryzae. Next base: position 1,984,105 of record NW_022147080.1, read on the forward strand.
AAGCGATGTTTACATGATGAAAACTTTGGAGTTTTGCTAATGGCACGTCAGGAATCGTTACCAGCCCGTTCTCGCGGAAGTTCTGGAACTCCTAAAGCGATTTAACGTCAGTTCTGCGACTGGCTAATGGAACATTCGAAAAATTCCGTTGTTCCAATGTTATTTAAAAGGGTTCGTTCGGCTTTGCTAGAACTGGAATTTCGTTCGATTTCCTTCGGCCCAAAAGCATTCGCGATGATGTCAATGGATTTAAAGTTTATTCGAGCGGAAAATACGCAGATGCAGTAATCAATCAGTGATGTACTAGTGCAAGAGAGGCAGACGATGACTTCGTAGTTTACATAATTCTGTTCTATGGTAGAACCAAACAAATTAGATTAGATTTTTGAGTTGGCTATCGGTCTGTTCCACTGCGACATTTTCAGTTCTATTGTAGTCCTCTTTTGATCTCTAAGTTACCATTCTCTAGAACTATCATTTTCAAAAAGTCTAGTAATTTGGAGACAGAATCCTCCATACAGCTCTTTTTCATTGCCTAAATACGCGCACATATGCCAGGCTGTCATACTGACCTAAAATGTGTTCTATTGTTTCTTCTTCAGATTGATTAAACCTCCATATGACTTGGTCCCTCAATCCCATCAGCTTTAGATGACTAAATGGTAGACTAACTACAGCTTTGACTGTCTTACTGTTTTAATGTCCTACTACAAACTTTTTCGCCTCTCTTTGCCCTAGTGAATTTCTTCATCATTCAGCAATTGGTCGCTTGATCATTGTCTTGTAGTCTAATAAGTAGTCTTAGTCTTGGTCTTGCTGCAAGACTCTTACAAGTCTTGCACTTTTTTAATAGATTTTACTAGAGATACTTTTACAGAATTTTTTTTTAAATAATAGTATATTATTTAACGAGCATATAATGGTGGCTGTTATTCACGCGGATGAAGTTTAAATCATCCAAGAATAAATCATCCAAGTGAATAACAGCCATTATATGCGAGTAGAATACTATACTTTATCCAGGACTATCAAAAAAAAAATAGATAATATTAATATAAGTTTTTAGTTTTAATGTCAAAAAAATATTGAACGAGTATAACGAGTAAGTATAGTAACATGAAAACAAAACATTGAAATTTTCTTTAACTAGGTAGCTACCTAATTTAGCTTTAACTAATTAAAACAAAAATTATTTATTTACATTAATGGTAATGTTGGACAGCTCTTATTTGGAGTTTGGATCGAGATATCCGTGGAAGTGGTGAATAATGAAACCATTATTCACTAGTGAATAATGAATATTATTATTTCATAAACTCATGTATAATAATCAAATTATAGACGAGTCGTGGATAAATAGTATTGTAGCCTTATACTGCAATAGTATTTATTTAAAGATCGTTCAACAAAGTTGAAGAGGTAAGATTTTGGTCACCTGTATAACAAACAGTTTCAGTGAGATAAAGGAACCTACGTTGTGTTAAAAAGTATATTTTTTTATTGTGACTTACCTCGTATGCGCTCGACAGAAGCAATAGAGAAATTTGAGGATAATAGGTTATGTAAATCAAACGCTAAATTTGTAAATAGCCATACTTATTTTTTTTAATGAAATGAAAGGAGTGTCGTACTCTGCCTGGAGAATTCACAAGTAAAAGAGCACGGCATAGGCAGAGAAACTCTTGATCACTATTCCAAAGAATTCTACAATGCTGTTCTGAACTTTAATAACGAGAAATAATAATAATACCAATGCTGTCCTCATATCAAGGTTTTGTTAGTTAGCAGGTCCCCACCTGCAGGTACTGAGGTCCCCAAATAGTTGATATGTTTGGTGCAAAATATCTTTAAACTATGAGTTGACTGCTCATTTCTTTGTTAAGATATTCGCCCAGTCACGGTTGGAAAATATTAGTACACTCAACAAGGCCATTTTTGTCACGCTAAGTAATACTGATCCAAAATCATCGGCGCGAATGGACAGCAAACGATTGTATTTAGATTACCCTTAAACTAAAATAATTCACAGCATAAATCGATTCCATTAAATATTTACCCATGATATACAATATAATTCCCAGATGAAATAAAATCAGGAAAAGCTTTAGCACAGAATATTACAATAGAAAAACAAAATATATACTTTAATTAATACTAGTTAATTATATAATGAGAAAACATTTACTTTACTTTCAAGAACATTCCTCATCACAATGAGCAAAACTTACAAACCAAAATTGACATCAATGCATCTTGAACGGTGGTCTAGAAGCTATTACCTAACACCTATCATCTCTGTTCGTTGTCTGATTTCCCCCTGTCTAGTTTATGGATAATATTTTAAAAATCGATAATGATTTCGATTTAGATCGAATAACTAATGAACGCATAAGAGAGATTATGGAAGTTAAACATACGATAGTGGACGACATAAAGAACAGTCAACTCATATGATACGGGCATGTCCAAAGAATGGCAGAAATAAGAATCCCAAAGCAAATTATAAACTGGAAATCTGCAGGAAGAAGAAAACCGGGTAGACCGAGAAGAAGTTGGCAGGAAGGGATTGACACATTTATGGAGGAAAGAGAAAGAGAGGCATAGGGAGATGGCATCCGAAGACGTAGAACGTTTTAAACCGATTAATATATATATATATATATATATATATATATATATATATATATATATATATATATATATATATACAATATATATATATATATATATATACAATATATATATATATATATATATTGTTACGTTAGTCTTTTTATTTTTCTTATCACACACGCCACACTTGACACCAATTGTTACGTTTTTCGTCGGTTCCGTGTGGATAGAAAGTCTCAATTTATTTAAACACTATTTATTTAACACTAATTAACAAAACTAATAACGATAAACGACTTATAGAACTATTTACAAACGATTTATAACTAAGAATTTATTTTGAATTTTAGCGCGTCAACTGTATATTTTATAACTGCCCCCTGTAGGCCACGGCCGCCGGCTTTTATACCGGCAGGTAAAGAACTCTAGAATTGTCCATAGATCGTTAGGTGCGTAGAGAAGGTTTTCGAATGTTCTCGTATGTACTCGTCCATTCCAGTGGGACTCGATTCTTCTCGAACGAATGAATCATTGCGGTGTCTATGCGATGTTAAGGTCATCCGAGGGCGGGCCATATTGTGAGGTTAGGTCGAGTCCACACCGGCCCGCAACACTGCCCCTTCTTAGGTACATGCTCGTCCCGAGATTATACGGTGAATGAAGGTATTTGCAAAGCTGGCCCCTGGTACATTGCGAAGTCTGGTAGAAATAGCAGTCTACAGTTTTCTCTCCCGATCTCAGCTTTGGGTTGTAGCAGCAAACGAGGATCTCGATTCCCGTAAATCTGAACAAGACTTCAATCATGTTCCGGATTGTACGCCAACTCAAACCATCGAGTCCACACGCCAGCTTCGGAATGGCTAATCGTGCAATGTTGTTGTTTAGCAGGGCTTCTCTCAGTTCAATCAGGGTCTTCCATAGATTGAGATAAGTCGGCTTACTCGGGGACCATTCCTTGGTGACCAGGTAGAAGATGTGCCTTGCTTGACCATGTGCATTGTCGGTTAGCCTCAAGACGCTTCCAACCTCTGGATCCTGTCGGCGTAGTTCTCCGACACGCCCAAACTTCTCATTGAACGTCGCAGCGATTCCTCTGGACATCCGCAAATCTCGAGCCACACAATGAGCGAGCGAATAATCAGGAGGCACGGAAAAGAGGTCTCGTTGATCTTCTTTGGTTACACCATAGCGAGCCTTCTCACTGCTGTTGTATCGGGCCATGAAATCGTCAAAGGACATCTCCGAATCAGGGGGATCAAAGCTGCAGGTTCTCACGGTCCCAGCACGATCTTCTATTTCGCCTTGGTAGGGGCTCAAACGGTTGAAATGGACTACCCTCGGTTTTCCTTTTGGCAATTTTCTGATACGGTATACGACGTCATTAATTCTATCCATGACTTCGTATGGCCCTTCCCACGAGGATTGTAGCTTCGGAGATAACCCACGACGTCTCTGCGGGTTATATAGCCACACCAACTTCCCTGGTTGGTATCCTCCATGCTCAGCTTGAATGTCGTAGTGTTCCTTCATTCGGTCACTAGCACTTTGAATATTTAGGCGGACTCTCTGATGAATGTCGTCCATCCTTTGACGTAGTGTGTGGACATAATCTTCTCCGGCGACTTCTTCTCCCGGTCGGCAACCAAATTTCAGATCACAGGGTAGGCGCACTTCCCGTCCCATAACGATGCTGGCTGGAGTTTGCCCTGTAGATTCTTGGACGGATGAACGGTAGGCCAACAGGAACAGGTGAAGAAATTTGTCCCAGTCTCTTTGGTGGTCAGAGACTACTTTGGCCAGATAACGGTTGATAGTTCTGTTCATGCGTTCAACCATCCCATCGGATTGTGGATGTAGAGCAGTCGTCCTGGTCTTGCGGATGTTCAGGACTTCACAGACGCCTTGGAACAGATTGGACTCAAAGTTTCTTCCCTGATCTGAATGAAGCTCCATGGGAACACCAAACCTGCAGATCCATTCTTTAACAAGGGCATCAGCAATCGTGGACGCTTCTTGATTTGGCAACGCGTAGGCCTCGACCCATTTGCTGAAGTAATCCATTACTACCACAATGTATTTGTTGCCATCGTTCGTCTCCGGGAAAGGACCAGCCACGTCGATCGCTATTCGTTCGAAGGGACTACCAACATTGTACTGGCGCATAGGGGCTTTACCACGCTTTTGTGGCCCATTAATGGCTGCGCAAATGTCACATTTCTTACACCAGGCCCTCACATCTTCTTTGCAGTTCACCCAGTAGAACCGTTCACGCAGCTTGCCAAGTGTCTTGGTAACACCAAGATGTCCTCCGCTGGTTCCATTGTGAACTTCCTCCAAGACTTCTGGGACCCTCTTCTTTGGAATGACGATCTGCCTTCTCTCTTCTTGTCCCTCCGGTCTCTCGATCACACGGCGAAGTAGTCCGTTATCTATTACCAAGGAATTCCACTGGGCCCAGTACGACTTTACGTTCGGCGAATATCTGCAAACTTCTTCCCACGTTGGTCTTTGGCCTGTGTTTTTCCAGTTAATCACCAAGCCCAACTCTGGATCACTGATTTGGTCATTTGCAAGATCTTCGGTTTGCCAACTATCACCAACCACAGTCGTCCTTAAGACTTTCACTTCTTTCTCTTCTTTGCAACGATTTCCCATCTGTCCGCAATTCCAACAGCGAATCGGTCCCCCCTTCTTACTCATATACTGATCCAGTACTTTCCGCACAATCCTTTCCACTTTGGAATCGTCGGAACTCTCCTCAACAGCCCGTACAAATCCTAGAGACCTAGAGCATTCTTTCGCGGCCTCAAATTCCAGGGCACGTGCTAGGGCATCTCCCAAATGCGTTGGATGAGCTAAAAGAAGTGTTTGCCTTGTCTCGTTGTCACATAAACCATCAATAAAAGCCTGTACTTTTAAGCGCTCCATAACATTTTCGGGCATAGCAGGGTACGCAAGGCGAACGAGGCGGGCTACGTCGGCTTCAAACTCCTGCAGAGACTCATTTGACTTTTGAATGCGATTTTTTAGCTGGGAATGATAGACATGTTCCAAATGAGCTTGGCCGTACCTCATTTCTAAATGTCGTACCAATTGCTGATAATCTCCCTGTTCCGATGGTGACAATGTCTGCAGGATATCAGTCGCATCTCCTCGCAGTGCGACAGTCAAAGCGGTAGCCTTTTCAGCGATTGTCCATCCGTTCGCTCTCGCAGCGGCCTCAAACTGGCAAAAATAATTGGCCCAAGCGGTTTTTCCGTCAAACTGTGGAGGCTTAATAACTGACTTTGAGATATACTTATTTTCGACTAGTTTCGGTGCCTCCGATGTTTCTTGACATTTTGGTGAATTTGTCTTTGCTATTTGTTCTTTCAAAATTTCGATTTTTCCATTTACATCTTCCTCAATCTCCGTTATTTTGTCTTGTAGTTCCGTAGAATTCTCTATAATCTTATTGTTTAAACTTTCTTCTAAATTAAGTATTTTGTCATTGAAACTGGCATGTAGATCTTTAGAATTTTCTATGATTTTATCCTCTAAAATATTAATTAAATCCTGGGAATTTTCCATAATTTTATCTTTCAAACTGTCTTCTAATTTTTGAGAATTTTCCGTCATTTTATCTTCTAATTTTTGTAGGCACGAGTCAAGGTCACCTTCGAACTCAAAGCAAAATGTGTCCGAATCCTCGCCTTCCTCCCTCAAAACGTCTCTCAGTCTGGTTTGCAAAATACTTTTCTTTCCATCTGTCTCGCACTCTCTCTCTTCCAATATGGATTTCAGTTCGGACACTTTCAAGTCTTTCAACAATTTCTTCGGAGCCATTGTTAGTCTTTTTATTTTTCTTATCACACACGCCACACCTGACACCAATTGTTACGTTTTTCGTCGGTTCCGTGTGGATAGAAAGTCTCAATTTATTTAAACATTATTTATTTAACACTAATTAACAAAACTAATAACGATAAACGACTTATAGAACTATTTACAAACGATTTATAACTAAGAATTTATTTTGAATTTTAGCGCGTCAACTGTATTTTTATAACTGCCCCCTGTAGGCCACGGCCGCCGGCTTTTATACCGGCAGGTAAAGAACTCTAGAATTGTCCATAGATCGTTAGGTGCGTAGAGAAGGTTTTCGAATGTTCTCGTATGTACTCGTCCATTCCAGTGGGACTCGATTCTTCTCGAACGAATGAATCATTGCGGTGTCTATGCGATGTTAAGGTCATCCGAGGGCGGGCCATATTGTGAGGTTAGGTCGAGTCCACACCGGCCCGCAACAATATATATATATATATATATATATATATATATATATATATATATATATATATATATATATATATATATATAATATAATATATATATATATATATATATATATATATATATATATATATATATATATATATATATATATATATATATATATATATATAGATAATGATTTATGTATACAGAGTGTCTTAAAACTGAATGTACTGAATTTAAAGAAATATGGTTATTTTTAAATAGGCGTGTCATCTCAGAATTTTCAGTAATTTAATGCAAATAAAACATTATGAAAGGAACGATATTTGTCTGATATTTTTTTTAATTTTTCAATGTATTATCAATTTTCAATATATTACTCATAAGGCTTCAGTGACACTGAAGATGAGAAGGTAGCATGGTAACTGGTAGCGTGAGCTATCTTTATAACAATTTTAATCAAATTTTCAACCTTCTTTCATATTATGTTTGCTGTAATTCCTATCATATCGATAGGCTCTCGATGTTCGATTATATCATACACCTGTCGAATTCTTTCCTAAACTAATATAAAGGTGTCAAATTTGCCCATTGTAGTCCCTTTGCTTCGCTGTGTAGCGACCCGTTTTCAACAGGGGAAGGGTTAAAGTATAATAGGGCAATAATCTGCACGCTCCCGAACAAAACCCCGGGTTTTATTAAAATTTCAAGGAACGAATGGCGAAATAAAGGAGTTTTGAGGTTTTTATTAAAAAGCAGGGTTAATGGGCGGACGTTTTTTGGTCTTTCTTTTTTCATTTCTCTAATTGATTGCATAATTTGTCAAACAAATAATGAAACAGTAAAATGGGTTAGGTTATTTTTTTACGCGATAACCGTACGTCTCAAAAAAAAAGTCAAGAGATATATTTGTTCTAAAATAAATGGGCATTCTACAAATAATTTTTATTTAAAAAAATGTCACGGATATGTGGATACCATTATTTTCTTCTTGAAAAAAATTGTGTGCGCATATTTGAAGTAAACCTTTTTACTTATCTAACGATTTTTTACGTTTTACCAAATAGAAAATATTGTTTTCAGATTTAACTAAAAAGCGAAGTTCCTATTCATGATCTTATTAAATCTTCTAATATTATAAATAATGCATTTAAGATATTAATAGTAATTACAGTAGGGTAATTAGTATAGTTTTCACACATTGTAGAGGAAGAAAAAAAATATACAAGGCAAATCAAAAAGAAACTTTAAATATGATTTTTTTTATTTTTTAACAAGCGGCAGAAAATAATATTTTAGTGCAGTCTACTGGTCGCAGCGATCAGCCAACGGCCAGTCGTTAGTGCGCGTTGTATCATTTGATTTAATGGTATTAGAGGTAGCAGTGACCTGGCCGCCATCGTCAGTGCGTTTGAGCTCTAATGATGAAAATACGTGTATCAAATTTCATAAAAATATCTAAAGTGGCTCCGATCATGAGAAAACGATTTTTTTCTCAAAATTTTGACGCCCTGTATATTGAAAACGAAACATTTTAGAAACCATGTTTATATGAACTTTTTGTCTTAAAAACACTTGAAAAATCATCCTGTGAAATATCGGTCACTTATTAAGAAACACTCTTTAAAAAAGATATGGTTATCATGCAATCATGAATTGTGAAAAATATATTTTCATTTCACTCTCTATCAGTATTTCTTTGTAGAATTCGTTTTTACAAGCAGAATTTTCTTGATGAATCGGTAAATAAATCATCCTGTGAAATATCGGTAACTTATTAAGAGACATTCTTTAAAAAGGATATGGTTATCATACAACCATGAATTGTGAAAAATATATTTTCATTTTCACTCTCTATCAGTATTTCTTTCTAGAATTCGTTTTTACAAGCAGAATTTCCTTGATGAATCGGTAAATATTTTTCGTCTACGTTCGGTTCATTAGTCCGGCGTTTCTTTCGAGTGGAACAAATTTGATTTGCTCCTTTTTAATGGGAATAGACAACATTTACTCGCTTAATTTACCGATCGGAGAAATTCACCGAAATGCTATATTGCCTGATAAAATATTTTGATAAAAGTACGTTTTATTGATGTTATTTCTACAGTATCGTTGTTTTCATTTAATATTCTGAAATATACCTCGCCGAAATACAAATTTGTCCATCCTGTAGGCTATTTCATGGATAATAAAATTGAAATAATAAAGCTATAATTTGAATGTGTCCAATATTTCACCACTATCCACTCGTATCGTGTTATTTTTCAAAATAAATTTGTAATGCCTAATTTATAATATTTGCCAATGCATTTCGTCGATTAAATAATAATAGTTGATATTTTAATTTATTTATACATAACAACTGTCTGTACGGTTTTAACTGAAATTTGAATTTGTTATTAACATAATAAAACAAAATATAGTTGCGATATTACCGTATCAATACTTTATAGTTATTTCAGACTATATTATTCTCTTAATACTATCTACCAGGTATTCCTTAAAAGTGGCTCACCTTTATAACTTTTTTATTTTTTCAAATAAAAAACGAGATTTGGTACGTTAGTATATGACATAGCTCAAGATTGATTGATGTAATTGACTACAACTATTGACATTCTGTCATAATACAACTGACATTCTGAATAGAATGACATATCATATGTCAACTTCTGACATTTTCGCATATGGTTTATTTGAAATTGTAATATGCGGTTCATAACGACAATTTGACTCGAAATACCAAGTATGTGATGCCAAATTATTCGTAAAAAATGCTTTAATGAGTTACCCTCGTTCCATCTGAAAAAAAAACTGAGATATAATTTAAAATACCATTTGGCCATCTTTTAATCGGCCAGGATAAAACATGAAAAACATTAGCCGATCAAATCTGTTTTTCCAAGCCTGCTTGATTAAAAATTAGCGTTTTTAGCCTCTAGATTGAAATTTAAAATACGATTTTTTTAACGAAAATGTTAAAAGTCCTTTTCTATCGAATAAAGTAAAAAATATCGAAGGTGTGAATTTAGGTCATACACTAACATACCAAATTTTGATTTTTAACTGAAAAAATGAATGTGCGGATAAAATGAACTGAGCAAAATGAGACGGTGTGTGATGTCATTTGCCTGTTAAAACCGAGGAAAATAACCGAAGTATATGGGGGCCTTTAGACAAATTAATTTACAAGTAAACATCCACTGAGAGAAGCTAAAGTCTGTTTAAATTCTATTCCAGGTGGAATTTTACAAGAAATATCTCTTTATTTTTTAGTTTTATGTTTCACTGTCGAAATGTTATGCTGTTATTTACATTAGTAAGTTATTCATGTTTTTCGAGTTATTTAAAGCATCCCGCTCGTTTGCATACTTTCAGGATAACTCTCGGTTTTTTGTTGTAATTAGTGAATATTTAAATGAGCTTGTTATCTCGCAGTCAAGGTAAATTCCAGAAAAAGGAGAGGCGTAAAACAGACTAGAGATTCTAATTAAAGTAATCATTTTAATTACGTTAATGTAACGCTGGATTTTGTACCTTTATACATACAGCATGCCAAAAAAAATCACAGATAAATTTAGGTTTCTCAATTTTTTTAGATAAAAGTTGTGCAAAATGGCAGCTAAGTGATTGTGAAGGATTATAAAATATTCATATTAAAAATTTCAAATTAATAAAAGCATTTAAAACACTAGTTTCTTGATATAATCCTTCCTTAGGCTCTTTATAAGAATTGTAAGAGCTATGCACAGGTTAATTCATGGTCAGCAGCACAAGCTATAAGCAGACAAGGTATTGGGAATACCAATATATGTAACACCTAGAGTACGTCTACTAGATCTGTGTCTATGAAAGGAAGTTCAAGAATGCAGGCACAATATGTAGTATGATCAATTTACTACAAAACGAATTTAAATAAACAGCAATATATCTTATAGATCGCTGCCTATACAGGCCCGGCAATGGATCTCTAGGCATAGGAATTACATGCATTGGAATGAAACGCCTATAAAAAGTCTATGCTTAAACAGAGATGGACAACAACTTCCCCGTTTCCACTTCCACTACGACTGTCTACTTAGACAAACTCCAATAAGATAACAAATTTTGGAAATTCTGCCACCTCCCATCCACTCATGATACCCATCTCCCTGCCCTTTATTTATCGCCATTATTTTATTTCCCTTCCCGCGCCTCCGCACCTCGCTATTCCGACTCCCGTCAGTTCATCACAGAGTTGCCAGTAGTGATGGGCAAAACTGTTATTTTTAGATAACAGTTGAAACTGTTATAGTTATTTATAAAAAACAGCTTAAAATAACAGCTTAAAAATAACAGGTTTCTTTATTTTATTGCTAAATATCTGAAAGAATATGAGGCGGTCACCGCCAGGCGTATTAACGCAATTGCAATAATGACGTGCTCGGTGGTAGTATTTCCAGGGTGTCATAACATTTCTAAATATCGATTGTTATCTAAAATACCTCTCTAAAAACGGGGGTTGTTTACAAATAAGCGCTGTTTACAAATTGCGATATAAAAAAGCCAAAATGCCGCCACTCGTCTATATCTATAAATTCCGATCTACCTATAACGCCCTACCCCTCGATCCGCGTAGATTCTGAATTGCGTAGCAGTGTACAGGGTGCATCTCACTCGACGGGCGAGAAGCTCTTCGTTATGATTTTACCATTTGCGGTCAAAAAATAGCAATATAAGAAAATGTGTAGTATATTCTTCATAAGTAAACCAACTACACACTAAAGTTCGAATTAATTTTACACTTAAACTAGCATGTACAGTTTGACAAATATAGGAAGAGACTTGGGGATAGCACCGGTCGCGCACACGATAGAGAGAGAACGCATTCGGCGGAAGAGAGATGCAGTTACGCTACGAAAAATCTGATTGAAGCAAATTTGTGGGATGTCCACTGCGCATCGGGGGGCGTCTCTTATTTTATATTTCTCACGTCTCTAGCTATACTTGTTAAGTTGTACCCGCGACTTCGTTCGCATCGAATTATTAATTTGTAATGGTGATGATAAAGCAAAGCAAGAATTTCCATTAACATACAAACTGGATAAAATTTTCTCACATTTGCCAAAAATATGCTTTAAACGTCGAGCAGTTTAAGCAGAATCGTGGTTAATCATTTACTCAACTTTTTTGGAACACCCTGTATTATTTTTTAAAAATTTCAAAATATGTAAAAAACAAAATAAATTATGCGTGTCCAATCGTTTTCCCGAAAGACTAACCGTTTTTAAATAATAAATATTGTAATATTTGAGGGGCGTTTTCACCCTCTTGGAATTTGAGATTCGAGAAACCCCTCCTTATCGCACCTCTACACCCCACAGTCAATCCGTTTACCAAAAATCAGCTTTAAACGTCAAGCAGTTTAAGCAGAATAGTGATTACTCAGTGGTCATATTTTATAAAACACCCTGTATATATTTTGTAAAAATCTCAAAATATGTAAAACAACAAAATAAAATATACGTGTTTGAGAGTTTTTTCGAAAAACTCACCAGTTTTTAAATAAAAAATATTCTAATATTTGAGGGTGGTTTCACCCCCTTAGAATTTGAGAATCCCTTAGAATCTTAGAATCCCTTCTTATCGCACCTCTACACCCTAAAGTCAATCCGTTTTCCAAAAATCAGCTTTTTACGTCAAGGGCTTTAAGCAGGATCGTGATTAATCAATGACCAGATTTTTAAAAGAACGCTCTTGTTTGCATTTTTTAAAAAATCTTAAAGGTATTACAGTCTGAGAGGTTTTCTTGAATAAATGCTCAATAACGGGTAAAAAACAACATACAACCTCTTTCTGCTCCGTTGTCGGTGGCCAATGTAGCCTGTCGTGGTTGTCAATCGTTATTTTATATCTGTTATTTTTAAAGCATTAACGGTTGCGTTATGTTATTTCTAAATAATTGTTATAAAATCTGCTGTATAATCGACTTTGTGTTCTAAAAATCCTTAGTACTCCCTTGAAGATTTTATTTCATTCATCTACTAGAGTTGAACCATATTTTCCCAAAAAATGACAAAAAACAAAATTTAAGTTGGGTGTCACTGAGTCAATTTGTACAGATCTACCGAGAATTTTTGTTCTCGTGTAGATTATAATCTAACAAACCAACAACCCTGTTCGTCTACTCCTTATAAAGTTTTTTCGGCCTAATTCCTTTGTGCTAGAAACATTCGTAAAATTGTTTCAGTACTTTATTTAATATTTCATTAAGTAGGCAAGATAATGGGATTAGAAGATTTAGGATTTTGACAAGCCAACATAATTTCGATTTAATTGAATGGCAACACTGTCCGTCCTGTTTCTATTTTTTCGATTCTGTTCTATTAGTAGGCGGTAGCCCCCACACAAGCGTCTTAAAGACCCGCCCGACGCCCCCTCTCGCAGGGGCTCTCTCGTCGTATCACTTCTATGGTCACTTCCCCTATACGATGGTAGGGAAAAGACACTTTATCCGTCTCTGTTGCACTGCAGTGTATTTTGCAGCCTTACCATCTTTTTTTATCGCGTTGAAAACCTCCTATTGCTAATATTCCTTTGCCAGTAGTGTATACACCCGGCAGGGAGTCCACGTGAACTTGACGAGTATGTTACCACGAAATACATTCCGTCCATTCATTACATTGGCTACTTGCAAATTTGTCGAATTTTTATTGACGGGACGCATCGTCGATTTTTTTACAAGAAAGATCGATTAAAGCAGTAGTAGACTGGGCTTGGAGAATAGTGCAGTCCTTATCGGTAAAATAATTGAGTGATTTTATTAATTTTTTATTGTTTTTCTTCTTAATTTTTTAATTTTTATAAAGATTATGTCTCAGGGCGATTGACCAGGGCAGAGACAGGTGAAAAAGTATCTATTCATAATAAAACATTTTCCAAAATTTAAGGCCGATCTGGTAAGGAAAGACAGAAAGACTGTCAAAGCTGTAATGAGTCTACTAACAGGGCATTGTAAGCTTAATAGGCATCTAAACTTGGTAGGATTGACAAACCAAGTCATGTGTAGGTTTAATCAATCTGAAGGAGAAACTACAAAACACATTTTATGTCGGTGCGACAGCCTAGAAAATGTGCGGTTCTTTGTATTAGGCACTGAGAAGCAACTGACAATGAGAGCTATATGTCATGGTTCATTCTCTAAGTTATTAAACTATTTGAAAAGAATATGATTGACTGGAGAATGTAACCTAGAAATGAGAAGAGAACCAAAACAGATCAACAAATACTATAAATATTTAGCACAAAACTATTTTTAACCATTATTTACGTAAGCAAAATATATATTTTGTCAATTAATACACGCAAAATGAAAAATATATGTATAATAAGAACACGTAAACTATTCCATATATCTTCAATAATACCTGAATCCATCTACCGCCGTTACGTAATCCATATTAGCATGTATGCATATGTTTGAAAAGAATATGATTGACTAGAGAATGTATCCTAGAAATCAGAAGAGAACCAAAACAGATCAACAAATACTATAAATATTTAGCACAAAACTATTTTTAACCATTATGTACGTAAGCAAAATATATATTTTGTCAAGTAATACACGCAAAATAAAAAATATATGTATAATAAGAACACGTAAACTATTCCATATATCTTCAATAATACCTGAATCCATCTACCGCCGTTACGTAATCCATATTAGCATGTACTATAACTGGGAAAATAATACCCCTCGGAGGTGTTTAGCGGCTTCGCGCTCATATTTTGCGGCGCTGAACACTTTCAGCCTTTATCACTTTGGAAATCGCTATGAGATTTTCTTTGATCCCTGTACGTGCGCCATATAAAATGTCGGGAAACTTCGCGATAGACTTTCCCGACATAATATCAGATAGAATGCATATTACGAAGTAAATATTTTTCAGGATTTGACTAAAAGACTTTTCTTATCAGATTTCTGTTTTTTAACTTTATAAATTACCGTAACGCCTTCTCATTACTTGCTGTATGAACTAAGTATTTACTTTATATTTTATTTCATTACTAACAAGAAATAAACTTGATGATAAGATAGATATACAGAGTAAGTCTTAAATAAATGCATATATTTTCAGGGATGGTAAATCTCGATAAGAGATATATTTTTTCTTTACCGATTTTCAAATAAGACTAAAATAACCGAGTCGTTCAAGATTGAAAAGTTAAAAAAATATTATTTTGAAAAAATTTTGAGAGCCACCGGATTTTTTCTGTATTTACATCCCTTTTAGTTCCGTAACGATTGTAATATATTAGATATCAAGAAATTATATCGTGGAAAAATTTGCGGTGAACGGGCAGTTCTAAAAAGTTGTCTAAAATATACAGGAAAATTTAAAAGAAAATGCACGATTTTCAACATCTTTTTTCATCCCATAGACGTCTGCCTGGGGTCGAAATATACCACCCCCAAATATTTGCACTTATTTAAGATTTACGCTGACATGACTGAAATGATAAATCTGTGAACTTTTATTTTTTTTTTTTTAATTAATTATATTTTTTTCTGGAAGAAAATTTGAAATAGTTTCAGTTGAAGCTTTGGCACAAAAATATTTCAAATTTATGATTTCAGTCCAATCTAGTCAACTTGTTCAATTTTTGTTAAATATGACATGTAGTGATTATTTCGAGTCAAAATATTTCGAGAACCATTATCGTAGCATTTTTTTTCATAACAAGGGGCCGTCCTCTACCGGAAACACTGCGACCTGTGAGGCTTATTGTGTTTGTCCTCTTTCTATATCTGCCCCCATTCTCCTATCCCTGTGCCCTGCACTAGCTTATGCAGGTCCTTGATAAGATGAGAGCATAGTTCCTGCGGTTCTAGCCTAGCTTTTCCAAATAAAAAGTGTCGCTTGCGATCCAGAGCCTCGCAATGACATATTATGTGCTCCGCTGTTTCAGGATCTTTATCGCAGAGACTGTAGCAAAGACTTCCTTCATACAGGTTGAGCTTGTTCAGGTCACACTTGACAGCTATGTGTCCTATCAAGGGGCCTGTTGTAATCCGCACTAGCACTAGCTAATCATTAGCAGTTCTTTTACGGTTTTAGGTCCTTGGATAAAAGCCTTGCTGTGCCTGTGCTCCTATCTGTTTCTCCAGTGGATATTCTGCTTTGTAGCAACTTTTTACTAAGAGACTTTTTTTACATTAATTTTTTACATAACACTCAAGAAGTTTATACAGGTACGGACGAAAAGTTATTATTCTTCACACCAGTTAAAAAATATGAAGGTGACGCCCCCTACAAGTAGGAGTCATATTGACATGTTGTCACAAATTTCTCATGTCAAAAACTTCCAGACACCAATTTTCATCTAAATATCAACGTTAGTTCAGAAATTATTTGGAAAAAATCGAAATAAAAATGAAACTTCATTTAAACTTTTTTACTTATTGATATCTGCAGAATATGCTGCAGATAACAATAAGTAAAAGAACTGAATATTTCCGAATTTTTCCCGCATTCCTTTCCCTGCTTCAGATCCGTTTGTCAGATAACACCGTATGATCGAAAAAAAATGGCGTCCAGTTGGCTTGGAAATGAAGATCCCCATATACTTTTATATATAAAATGACAGCGATCTTCATTTCATAGCCATCGCTGACGCCGTTTTTTTTTCGATCATATGGTACTATAGGTATGGGGAAATTAAAATAACTTTCGTTGCACATCATAATACGACCACCAGCAAACTCCACAAGGCGACGACGCCTGGTGTCATTGATGACGTGCAACCAAAATTTTGTTTTTTAATTTCCCTTTACAAAGAACACTTATTAATTTCCTTAAATAAACGGAATAAAAATCTTCCCTGTAATCGTTAATCAGACGACACCAAAAAACATTATTATAATCCCCCAATGACAGCGCTAAGGGTCGAAATAACTGTCACTTTAACAGGGGAGGCGACGTCCCTCTTCCATTTAAATCCATCCCCGGGGATTAAATAAGTGGAAAACTGAATTTAGATTGGGCGAAATTATTCGAAACGAACCGCCAATGGAAGAGATATTGAAATTTGGAGAGGGACTTTTATTCCAGAAACGGCGGAATTCTATTCATTTTCGGACTCGTGCTGTCTTGAGTGGGGCATTTCAGCAGGGGTTAATGGAATTCTTTCCTGTCACCAAAAACGAATACATTCAAAGATACATAGCTTTTATTTTCGTTTCTTTTTCTGTTATTCTCGTAAGCTTATATACAGGGTATAAAAATATCTATACCTATGTGGCGGATTCATCTCTCCAAAAATCCTATATGGGTATTTCGCCACTGCAAGACAATCTACAAAATATAATTATTATTTTTTTTGTAAATACTGCTACGTTAATCCAACGGAAACTACTGGTCAGCAGGTTTGCTGATAAACAAATTTGCCTAAAGAACAAAAAAATGCTTAACGTTTCGGAAAGTTTATCTCTTTCCGTCGTCGGATGCAAAAAATACAAAAAAAAAAACTATTTAAAATACTTAAATGCAACTATTCGAGAGCACTAGTTTTTAGGGTTCCGTACCCAAAGGTTAAAAACGGGAACCCTATTACTAAGATTTAGCTGTCCGTCCGTCCGTCTGTCACAAAGGTCTATCTTATGAACCGTTATAGCTAGACAGTTGAAATTTTCACAGATAATGTATCTATGTTGCCGCTATAAGAACAAATACTAAAAACAGAATTAAATAAATGTTTATAAATAAAAAGTACTTTCACTAAACATTATCGTTTAAGTAAGAATTTTACATAGAATCTTTCAAGTCCTCGGTGGCCGCGTGGTTAAAGCGTTAGGACTTTACGCTGCTATGACGTTGGAGCCGTAGTAAGGCAGGTTCGAATCCTAGTCAAAGCGATTTTTTAAGCGTTTTTTTTTTAATTTTTACATATTTATTTTTACTCTTTACATATTTATTATTGATTAATACAATTTTTAGTGATGTGTTTCTTCATTTTTTTAATTACTTATACGCGCATTCAAAATTTTATCTAAATCGGAAAAAAGGTTTATAATAATATAGTGTCTAATGTTGTATAGATAATAAATGGTACGGAACCCTTCGTGCGCGAATCCGACTCGCACTTGACCAATTTTTTTAATAGATACGTCTACAAAAACCGTTGACGTTCTGTTAAAATGACATTACATCAAGTAAAACTTCAAAATTAACAATTACTTAATAAGGTAAAACCAAAAATCTTCAAATTTTCTGTATGCTTATTTTTAATTTTTACGTATGTTATGTTTATTTATGTTATGTTCTTTAAAATCAAAGAAGCGATTGCCATACATTACTAACATCTACATGCATGAGCAATACATTTATTTTTATTAGATTGTATTAAAAAAGCCTCTTTTATTTTTCTTTTAAAGGATATCGCTTCTTTCATTATAGTTTTGGCGTTGTTCCGACAACGGAAAGAGATAAACTTTCCGAGATCTATTCTGTACCCCATGTCCCATGAATGCGACAAATCTGTAGATGCATCTGTAGATGTTAGTAATGTATGGCAATCGCTTCTTTGAAAAATTAAAAATAAATTAAAAATAATCATACAGAAATTTGAAGCTACTTAAAGTAAAACCAAAACCTTATAAATAATTATTGTTATCAGGTAGTAATTGTTAATTTTGAAGTTTAACTTGATATAATGTCATTTTAACAGAACGTGAACGGTTTTTGTAGACGTATCTGTTTAAAAAAACGAAAAGTGTCCTCGAATAGTTACATTTAAATATTTTAAATAGTTTTTTCTTTATTGTTTGTATTTTTTTGCTTCCGACGACAGAAAGAGATAAACTTTCCGGAATGTTAAGCATTTTTTTGTGCGTTAGGCAAATTTGTTTATCAGTAAACCTAACTGCTGACAATTAGTCTCTGGATTAACGCAGCAGTGTTTGCAAAAAGTAACTATTTTAATTTGTGGATTTTCTTGTAGTGGCCAAATATCCATATAGAATTTTTTGGAGAGATGAATCCACCACATAGGTATAGACATTTTTTGACCTCAAGGATGTTGTAATTTATTTTTATATTGAGTAAAAATGATTTCTAAATGGTGCTAGTTTAAAATTACAAAAGAAATAACACACAATAAAAAAGCAAAAAACACACAATAATAATACTAACTTACAAATGAAGACATAACTAGCAAGCGTTTAAATAAAGCTACAATATTTCTGAATATCGCAACAGAATATTAACATTTTGACTGTCTTTATTATTATTATCAAATCTATAAACCTCGATCACCTAGCCTGTCTCACGGTTATGATTCTAGACAGACACGATTCATCGTGATTTCCCGACATCGGACACATTTTAGTGCTTGGGCCATCAAAACCGAAAACAGCCGAGCTAAATCCTCGGCCCGTTACGTCAGTTCCGCTCTGTCGGATTACCTGCAGATTGTATCGGTTTACGAGCCTGATACGATTGTTTCCTTTCTCTTGATTGTCATTTTAATTAGGACGCCTGGCAGACCATAAAACGTCTCCTGTTGATTAAAGTAGCCTTATCGGCAGATGGGTGATTCCCCGAGACAAATAAAATAGTTAAATTGTGTAATAGACCGACCTTACTGCACAAAATCTAGGTGCTCAAGAGATACAAATCAGATGTAAATAGAAAAAATATAGGTTGCCACCTAACTATTGAAAAAAATATTATTATATGATTATTATACCGAGTCTTTCTTGAAAGTGGCTCATCTCTGTAATGTTTTGTTTTTTCAGATAAAAAAACGAAATTTGGTATGTTAGTAGGTATATGACATAAATTAGGATTGATTGGACGTACTCAATTGATTTCGGTCACTTCCTGTTTCACCGGAAATGACTACAATTTTTGATTTTTAATTGACACACGGTATTTTTTTACTTCATTTGATGAAGTAAACATTATTATCATCTTTTCAGAATGGCCATTCTGAATGAGTAGATGTAGATTGAAAAAAGTAGTATTTTAAATTTAAATTTAGAGTGCCATGGCCATCGACAAATTGACACAAAAAACATTAGACGATCAAATCTATTTTTCCAATGCTCCTTGATTACAAATTAATGTTTTAACACACTGTGGCACTCTCTAAACTAGAAATACGATTTTTTAAGCGAGAATGTCAAATTTTGACGTATGATATGCCATTCTATTCAGAGTGTCATTTTCTTCGAATAAAGTAAAAAAATAAAGAGAGTGCCATTTAAAAACAAAAGTTGTAAGTAATTTCCGGCGAAACAGGAAGTGACCAAGAACAATTGAATACGTCAATAAATCCCTGTTTTATCATATACTAACGTACCAAATCTCGTTTATTTATCTGAAAAAATAAAAAAGATATAGGAGTGAGCCACTTTAGAGAAACACGCGGTACAATGATTATATTTTATTAAATTTAAAAAAAAACGCGACCCTTTTTTTAAATAAAGTTCTTTGTCGAGATTTTGTGTATTGATATATACCGGGTGCGTCTCAAAAGTGGCTCACCCCTATAGCTTTTTTATTTCTTCAGATAAAAAAACGATATTTGGTATGTTAGTATATGACATAAATTGGGATTGATTGACGTATTCAATTGTTTTCGGTCACTTCCGGTAACACCGGAAATGACTTCAACTTTTGATTTTTTTAAATGGCACCCTCAGTACTTTTTTACTTTATTCGATAGAAAATGACACTCTGAATCGAATGACATATCATATGTCAACTTTCGACATTTTGGCATATGGTTTATTTGAAATTGTAACATGCGGTTCATAACGACAATTTGACTCAAAATACCAAATGTGTGGTATCAAATTATTTGTAAAAAAATGCTTTTTCCAAATATGCTAATGAGCCACCCTCGTTCTATTTGAAAAAATTGAGATATGATTAAAAATACGATTTGGGCGTCTTTTAACCGGTCAGGACAAGACACTAAAAAGATTAGACGATCAAATCTATTTTTCCAAGGCTCCTTGATTGAAAATTAGTGTTTTTAACACAGCATTAAATACTTAAAATAGAATTTGTTTTTGAGTGACTATGTCAAAAAATGACATATAATATGTCATTCGATTCAGAGTGTCATTTTCTATCGAATAAAGTAAACAAATACCGAGGGTGCCATTTAAAAATCAAAAGTTGTATTCATTGCCCGTGAAACCGGAAGTGACCGAAAGCAATTGAATACGTCAATCAATCCCAATTTATGTCATATACTAGCATACCAAATCTCGTTGTTTTATCTGAAAAAATAAAAAAGTTATAGGGGTGAGCCACTTTTGAGACGCACCCGGTATACAGGGTAGTCCCAATTGTATTCGGCACACTTTGGCAGCAGATTCTGCAGATAAAAATAAGTGAAAAAGTTCGTATAAATGTTTTCATGTTAAAAAAACACCCAGATGCCAATTTTCATCCAAATGTTCAGAAATTATTTGGAAAAAATCGAAATAAAAATTAAATTTCTATACCCTGTATCCCGGTACAGTTTAGGTCATAAATTTCTAATAAGCTTTTTTACTTATTTTTATTTGCAGAATATGCTCCCGAACTTTCCCGAATACTTACACAATTCGGACCACCCTATATATCGAATTTTAAATTAACCCAAATATAAATTGAAGTAAACAAATAATAATTTCACGATTACCCCACACTAATATAAAACTTTTCAATTACATGATAATATAATATTGTCGAATATAAAACTGGGGAAAAATTACGCCAATAAACTTTTTACAACCACCTTTTATAGAATTAATGAAAGGAAGAGAATGAAATTATTAATAGGGGCTTTTATTTGATTAAACTCCGTAACTTCTAATGGGTTTTCGAGGCGCGCAAACTAATTTCGTTTAATTGTTTCGCTCATAATTTCGTTATTTATGATACACATATTTTTTACGGTTATTGCCAATTTAATAGAAAGACTTTTGAGTGCGTTTCTCAATTTCCTTTTCTGTTTATCTCAATTATGTGTTGGTTTATGTACCTTGGAAGAATATTAGTTTAGGAAACTTTGCTTAACTTTAGTATTATCTACAAGAAGCTAAGGAATCAGACAGGAATATCCCATTTTTTTAATAAGTTAGAATGGTTCGAAAGTTTCAAGAATCATCGTGTAATATTTTCAAGACTTAAATAAATGTCAAATTGGGTTTACATCAAATTGAGAAAAATCATGTAAAATATAATTCTAGTAAACTAATTTGATTTAGGCCCTGGAGATCGGTTACCTGCATGCCATCGACCCAGATATGTTATTAAATAACATTAATAATTAAACAATTAAAATATAGCAATCTCGGATCGATAATCAAACGCAGGTCACCGAAGTTAGATTTCCTCATGGACATAGCCGGGTTAGTGTAATTAGATTGTAAACTATTTTGACGACGTAACCGACGACGACTACGAGGAATATATTTTTATATTCTTCTGTTCCTAACCTAACTAACCCGGCTATGACTATGAGGAAATCGAACTTCGGTGACCTGCGTTTGATTTGGTGAATATGCTGGTTTGGCATTTTGGTGAATATATTGGCTTTTTGAATATGCTGAAGAGAACGGGGTTAGTCAGTTCAGAGTTAGTTCATAGTGAGTTGATAGTCAAATGGTTAGTCAGAAGACAGTGAAGACGTTGAAGATGTTCCTGTAAGTACTCCTTTCACCATACCCTTAGCAAGTCTTGGCATTTTCTGAAATAGTTCTCCTGATATT
Source organism: Sitophilus oryzae (assembly GCF_002938485.1). Taxonomy (NCBI): domain Eukaryota; kingdom Metazoa; phylum Arthropoda; class Insecta; order Coleoptera; family Curculionidae; genus Sitophilus; species Sitophilus oryzae. The sequence goes on from NW_022147080.1 coordinate 2,006,723, forward strand.
TTTATCCACACTGTCCATTTTTATTTAATAAATGTATATTTTTCTAATCGTTGTTTTAATCGGAAGAGAGAACCTGGTCTAGCGAACCTAGCGAACAACCCCCCAAGCTGTACACAATTACAAAACTGTAATGTAATAATAATTCAGGAAATGCCAGATCAGGAAAGACTTGTTAAGGGTATGCTGAAAGGAGTACTTACAGGAACATCTTCAACGCCTTCACTGTCTTCTGACTAACCATTTGACTATCAACGCACTATGAACTAACTATATGAACTGACTAACCCAATTCTGTTCAGCATACTCTTTTTATATTCTTGATTGACACACTTTTTATAAAATTTTAAAACTAAAGAAAATGTCAGTCAAATAGGATATCTTATTTGACACTTCATGCACACGTGTTGTTACACGTTTTGTGCAGACCAATACAGCCAAAAAAGCATAGTATTCGTGACATAAGAACATTTTCCCGTCGTTCAAGCGCTGATCGATTGAAACAAATTCGCTCCATTTTTCAAGATGGGAAAGGCAACCGGGAGGGAAGAAAAACCCGTCATTAACGGGAAATCCCCATGTTTTTCCGTTTGTTCCAAATCCTCGCGCGAATTTTTTACCATTCCCAATTGAACTTTAAATTTGAAAAGTTTACCCGGGGATTACCCCGGGACTTCCCTTTTTTCCAATCTTTAAAACAATTAAACTTGCTTAATTTGAAATTGAAAAAAGAATATTGAAGATTTCATTTTTTTTCGGCGCGGGACAAAGTTATCAAAAATGATTTTAGCTTCAGAAAGTTTTTCATTTATCAATAAACGAGTTTTAGTTCTTTGAAGCATGTTACGATTGGATCATACACTGTCTCCTAAATGGACACATCAGTAGATTGAACCTAAGAAACAACGGCGACTTCATATTCTATGGGGAAAATTGGGAAAATCCACTGCATCACTGAGTGCGCCGAGACGACAACCATTCGTGCTATAAACTTTGGTACGACTGATATCGGAGATGGAGAACTAACCTCTGTAAAGTCGTCTCAGATACTAGCTTTTATCAAAGCCCTGAAATTGCGTGATCAGTTATAACTCAAGAAAGGGGGAATATAGATAAACATTAAAAATATTAATTAAAATTATACAATGTCTCTAGATAAAGCATAAAAATAGACAACAGAGTACAATACGTACAGAATGTCCCATTGTCGTGTGTTTTATGGGGTTTCTCGTTTATGAGTAGAGATACAAAGATGTGGTTTGCACATCACTGTGCATTTTACATTTGTACTAGCCCTCTTAGTTCCTGAAATACAGGGCGAATTTGAAAATAAAATGCAAATAAAACTATGGTATACCTTCATTTTTCTATCATAACGGTATACCATAATTTTTATTTTTCTCTGTGTACCTTTTTATCTGCAAAGTATCAACTTGTTTCCATTTATTCTAGTTTTCTTGCTTCGAGTTGTTCTTCAAAGTTTCTTTGCGAAACTTTAATATTGGTGGTGCTCGACTAACTGCTTTTGTTTTACTTTTTTCTTTTTGAACCTTTTCATAACAGATTAATACCTATAAAAGAAAACTTGAGTATTATTCCTTTTTTTAATCTAAACATCCCTTACATTTTCACACCAAAGAAATATTATCGTGTGAGTTAATAAAAAATAGTTCTTCTTTTTTTAATTTTCTTTAAACAAAACAATTATAATAGAATTATTATCTTTTAAATGACTAACAAACCAGAATGTTTAGCTATAATATTGAAAAGCAATTTTGTGTTTTGATTTTTTAAATAATATACATAAGCTTGAATTTGAAATAACAATGATTCGAACGATTTTATAACAAACGGAAATATTTTTTTGAACTCCCTGTTTGATATCAAATCGGTTTATTTAGACAGATCGAATATGTCGACTCTCCTTAATTAGCACTTCGTTAATTAATTAGTTAACTCTCCTTAATTTTACACATGTTTTATTTTTTATATCAAAAAGTGCTGGACAAAGGTATAGGTCAGTATATAGAAAAGTTATGAGATATGAAAGTAGTTTCAAAAAATGTAATAATACACTAGGTGCTCCATTTAAAATAATATATATTATACCACTTATATTATGAAGCGGCAACGTATTATGTAACGCTGAAAATAATTTAGACAGATGAGGAAGGTGCCTTTATGCACAAATCCAATATTTTTAAAAATCATCATCATCGGTTCTCCATAAACGTCTAAACTAAAAAAAACTATGCAGTTACTATAACGTAGTTTTCATTCGATCATGGCAACACTTTAAAAAAAGCAGAAATATTGGACAATAAAGTATAAAAAACTCGTTTTTCACAACGTACAGGCTATAATACATAAATTCGACAAAATAATGACATTCGATACAAAAAGCAATAACGCCCCTTTATAAAAATGCATAGTTTATAACTTTAGCCGTTGAATTCCAAACAGCCCAGCTCACTGTGTCAGTGTTTTCAATTTATAAGCTAATATTATGCATAAAAGTTAGCAGTGTCTCGTCTCGACGGTATTAAAGCTTGATTATTGCATTCGTGCAGCTACGCTACATTCTATTTACTTGACATTATTCAGATTTAGTTATAAACAGTATAATAATGTCATTCTTGGTGTCATATCGTATAATAGGTCTTTTAAATATGCCTGTCATGGCGAAATACTATCCATCAATCAATCAAGATAATTAAATGGAATGGTCGCCGAATTTAGGAGTAATTTTTCTGTATTAATGTTGTTTTTAGGGTTCCGTACCTTAAAAGGGAAAAACGGAATCACATTGTTGTCCGTCCGTCTGTCTGTTAAGACCCTCTATCTCAGGAACGCGTGGAGGTATATATTGACTTGAAATTAAAACCACATACTCAGGTCTACAGTCCCTTAATGCTGGGAAAAAATCAAACTTCTAACGTAAAAAAAATACGGCCGTTTATGCCACAAAAAACGTATATTTCGACATTGTCAAGGGAATCAAAATGTATAGGGTATCTTTCGTTTTAAAGCACTTCCAGTTGTTTGCGAAGTTCCCGATGTCGCTGATATTGGCTTCTGCTTTCTCTAGTCCCTCCAAAAAGTCGGTATTCCAGTGCCGGACAGTGGCACAGCAGGTGCTCTATGGTTTCTTCTTCTCCGCATTCTCCCCAGTAGTCGTCGTTGGACAGCTTCCATCTTATGAGGTTTACCCCCGTGGAGCAGTTTCCTGTGATGACACCTACAATTATGCGTACTAGGTTCTTTTTGTTCTCTAGTAGCTGCTTTGTCTTTTTGCTATCTACAACTGGCTACAGTCTTCGAGCTGTAGTCCTCACGGTGTTGCCACGTCTCTTGCTGCTTGGCCTTGATGGTAGTTCCTAGTTTCCTTCAGTGTATTGATCGTCACAAGTGGTGGGTCATCTGCCACGGCCTCTCCCCTGGCCCCCTCTTTGGCGAGTCTGTCTGGCACCCAGCACAGAGTAGCCCAGCCTTGACGCAGCCAGAACAGTGCTTCTCGGCAGTCCATCACAGTTTTCGATCTCACTGACTGCATGATGATGCATGATTTATGGTGTAAGAATTTAGAATAAGTGGGAGGGGGGTTAATCTCTGCGACCTTAGAGATCTATTGTGTCCCCCTTTCTTGAGTTATAACTCATCATACAGTCCCAGGACTTCCTACGGAGACCCGTGTCCCTCACAGTCGAGGAGCTACGACTCAGGCCGGGTAGACGAAACGGTAGCTTGTGTCGCCTGTTGGGTTTAGAGGTAGGAGGTAGGCTCCCGACCCTTGGAGGAGGTGGTAGCTTGTATGCCACTTACGGAGGATGGTCTCACGCAAGTATCAGCCACCTCTCCTGTAGTTCTCTTTGGGTTTGGCCCCTTGGAACTTTCATTGTTACTGTTCCCAGTCTCGCTAGGGGGATTCCCCACAGCTGCACCGGTGATGTTTTTATTACTATTATTACCAGATCTCATAGTGTTCCTATGAGTCGCTAGGGACAGTCGGTCCACTTCTACAGAGCCCCGCATGTAGAAGTAAGGGGTAAATTGGTAACTTACCTGTATTAAAAAGATCGTTTTTATAGGAACTTGTATCCTCATAAATTTTTTGGTCTCGAGTTTTATCTCAAAAATGCTTTCATGTTAAACTGTTAAAAAAATGTTTCAGTTAAACACAGAATGGTGGGTTATTAAAACAATCCTCCTAAATTAAAGAAATCGCATCGGCGCCACTGAAATACTGCTAAATACACTGCGCTACTGTACCTATGTAGTAGGAAATTTTCTTCTCTTCAATTTTTTACTCGTGACTTTTTTTCCTAAAATTCGTAGTTTTAGAGTTATTGAAGAAAAAGTAAAAAAAGGGCCATTTTTACCCTTTGTAGGGGTGGTTTTGAGGTCACGGACTCAAAGGTTCATCGCTGGGTTTTCAGGATGTTTAAAGATCTACAAAATGAAGCTCCATGCCAAATTTCAGCTTGTCTCTAATTTGCTGAACCTCGGCCTGTATAGGCTCTGGCCCAAGTAGCATTTTCACGACTTGCGACCACATGTTTACTAAACACAACGTTGGATTAGTTACAAAAAATAGTTAGCTCCCTACCTTGGGTATTAAAATAAATTTAAACGTTTTTATAACGTTGTGCCGACGTTGGACTAGTACTACAGCAAAGTAGAAGTTTCTGCGACGTCGAATAAATGGAGATGGTCGCCGAATTTAGGAGTAATTTTTCTGTATTAATGTTGTTTTTAGGGTTCCGTACCTTAAAAGGGAAAACGAATCACATTGTTGTCCGTCCGTCTGTCTGTTAAGACCCTCTATCTCAGGAACGCGTGGAGGTATATATTGACTTGAAATTAAAACCACATACTCAGGTCTACAGTCCCTTAATGCTGGGAAAAAATCAAACTTCTAACGTAAAAAATACGGCCGTTTGTATCCACAAAAACGTATATTTTCGACATTGTCAAGGGAATCAAAATGTATAGGGTATCTTTTCGTTTTAAAGCACTTCCAGTTGTTTGCGAAGTTCCCGATGTCGCTGATATTGGCTTCTGCTTCTTAGTCCCTCCAAAAGTCGGTATTCCAGTGCCGGACAGTGGCACAGCAGGTGCTCTATGGTTTCTTCTTCTCCGCATTCTCCCCAGTAGTCGTCGTTGGACAGCTTCCATCTTATGAGGTTTACCCCTCGTGGAGCAGTTTCCTGTGATGACACCTACAATTATGCGTACTAGGTTCTTTTGTTCTCTAGTAGCTGCTTTGTCTTTTGCTATCTACAACTGGCTACAGTCTTCGAGCTGTAGTCCTCACGGTGTTGCCACGTCTCTTGCTGCTTGGCCTTGATGGTAGTTCCTAGTTTCCTTCAGTGTATTGATCGTCACAAAGTGGTGGGTCATCTGCCACGGCCTCTCCCTGGCCCCCTCTTTGGCGAGTCTGTCTGGCACCCAGCACAGAGTAGCCCAGCCTTGACGCAGCCAGAACAGTGCTTCTCGGCAGTCCATCACAGTTTTCGATCTCACTGACTGCATGATGATGCATGATTTATGGTGTAAGAATTTAGAATAAGTGGGAGGGGGTAATCTCTGCGACCTTAGAGATCTATTGTGTCCCCCTTTCTTGAGTTATAACTCATCATACAGTCCCAGAACTTCCTACGGAGACCCGTGTCCCTCACAGTCGAGGAGCTACGACCCAGGCCGGGTAGACGAAACGGTAGCTTGTGTCGCCTGTTGGGTTTAGGATAGGAGGTAGGCTCCCGACCCTTGGAGGAGGTGGTAGCTTGTATGCCACTTGCGGAGGATGGTCTCACGCAAGGTCAGCCACCTCTCCTGTAGTTCTCTTTGGGTTTGGCCCCTTGGAACTTTCATTGTTACTGTTCCCAGTGTCGCTAGGGGGTTTCCCCACAGCTTCACCGGTGATGGTTTTATTACTATTATTATCAGATCTCATAGTGTTCCTATGAGTCGCTAGGGACAGTCGGTCCACTTCTACAGAGCCCCGCATGTAGAAGTAAGGGGTAAAATACAATGGGGTGCCCACCGGTGCCCCAAGGTTGAGGCTGTCCGTAGCCCCGCCCGGTATCGTTATATGTCTTGGTGCAATTCCCTGGCCACGACACTACAGTCAGGGACAAGACGATGAGTGAGATGCTTCTTAGACCAAGCCAAGTGCTACAGGGGATTCCCCCCAGCACCTGACCAGGAGCTTCCCCAGCAACGACAAGGTCTTGCATCTCCTAGGGGAAGATTTATGGTGTAAACCTCTACTTGTAGCAGCCATCCGATAGCCTTAAAGATCGTCGATTGTCTAATGTCTAGTTCCTCTGAGAAAATGCCTATACCTGTTCCTCCTGAAGTTACGGAAGCATCTGTGTAGACTGCTATTATAAAGAAGATGTTAAATCAAAATACTTTTAGTTTTTCATTCAAATTTGTATCTAAATTAAATCTTGAAAACACGTAAACCCTGTATAAATAATTGTTTTGTAAACATGACCTAAAAGACGCATTTTAAAAACCGTTACCCTTTGACAAAAAGCAACAGCAGTTCATAGAGAAATAAATCATAATTCAGACTACTTAAATTACGTAATAAAAGGCACAAACGAGAAAATGCTTTAGGGAGAAACGCGAACCTGTGTGCACACAAAACGACACAAATAAAAAGATGTAATCTCAAAGGCAAGTCGCGGGAATATCAGCGAAGCATTCGCGCAAATAAATAGAAAAGCAGACGAGGAAATATGTCCCTTCGCCTTGAAAAGGGTACAAAATAGGAGAGGATGTTCGAGGAGATTGAGGAATACTTAATTTAATTTAGGTTTGGGGATGTTTACGAGCCCGAACGACTACTCAACGTCAACTTGTAGATCTCTAACATTGTGGTTTTAACCAGCATACAAGAGTTTTTTTATTATAATTTCTTCCATGTATTTTGACTAAGATCCGATAAAATAGATAGATAGTACTGAATCTGAGGTTGGTTCTTTGTGAAACATCGTTGAAATATTAGTATTTTAACAAAACACGCTTTTAGTTGTTTTAAGTTTAACTAATTCATTATAATAAAATTAGATCATAAAAATATTGTAATTATATTCCTGCAATTTAAGTGAAAAGTTTTGTTCCTAATTATCTACTATACAGGGTCCGGCAATAGTGCGTCGGGCATCTGTAGCTCCTAGAATAAAAAACTTGAGAATTTTGTTTAAGTAGAAATCTAAAGTATGTACCAGAATGTATTTCAGGAAAATATTTTAACTTCTATAGGGTGGCTCAAAAAAGTGAGTGGACCTGGATGATTTTTTTTAAATGGAACACCCTGTATATTATTGAGTTTTTGGCTTCCTTTCAGATCACTTTACATAACCCTAAGATATGAATAAATATATTTCGATAGTTTCAGAGATATTAAAAAATAAATCAAAAATATATATTTTTCAGCCCTTCTTAAAAAAAATATTAAAAATATAGGAACTGTTCTGAAATCAAAACTATATTAGGTATTTACTTTAGATGGTCTGTTCTTACTTTGCTATACATATGGTAATCGTAAATCATACAGGGTGTTCAATATTCTACGCCAAACTTTCTAAAATATAAAATATTTTTTCTTTGTTTTTTTTAAATGGAACACCCTGTATATTATTTTTTTATTAGATTGGAGAGTTAAAAAATGAACATTTTTTGTATTTAGAGTATTTCAAAATTTTTAACGGTTTCGCAGATATTTGCGATTTTATATTTCATATGGCATTTTCCACAGTAAATTTTTATCAAAGACACCCTATGATTTTTCTCTCGTATTTTACCATTGAAAGCGCCATATGCAATAATACTGCGCGTGTCTGCGAAACCGTTAAAAACTTTGAAATACTCTAAATACAAAAAATGTTCATTTTTTAATTCTCCGTCTATTGAAAAAATAATATACACGGTGTTCCATTTAAAAAACAAAGAAAAATTATTTTATATTTTAGAAAGTTTGGCATAGAATTTTGAACATCCTGTATGATTTACAATTTTCATATTTATAGCAAAGTAAGTACAGACCATCTAAAGTAAATACCTAATATAGTTTTGATTTCAGAACAGTTCCTATATTTTTAATAATTTTTTTTAAGAAGGGCTGAAAAATATATATTTTTGATTTATTTTTTAATATCTCTGAAACTATCGAAATATATTTATTCATATCTTAGGGTTATGTAAAGTGATTTGAAAGGAAGCCAAAAATGCAATAATATACGGGGCATTCCATTTAAAAAAAAATCATCCAGATCCACTCACACTTTTTTGAGCCACCCTGTAGAAGTTGAAATATTTTCCCGAAATACATCCTGGTACATACTTTAGGTTTGCACTTAAACAAAATTCTCAAGTTTTTTATTCTAGGAGCTACAGATGCCCGACACACTATTGCCGGACCCTGTACATATTATAAACGCGTGTTCAAATAATCGTGGAATATATATTAACATAAAACGAGATATAATTAACGAAATATCATCGTAACAACAGCTATTTCAGAAACTAGTCTAGGTTTACTTATTTCAATGAGATTTGAAAAGATGAAAAAAAATCCTTTGCCTCGGCTACAGATACCGCCACGTTTTGGAAATAGCTCAAAATGAAACAAAATTGAACGAGGCAACAAAAAACGTCAAAAAATCCCCCAAGCCCTCCTCACGAGTAGTTTTCAGGCGCTTTTAAGAATCGAAAGTAGGTCGAGGCAAACCGAAGTGGGTCAAGTCAACTGGAAATAAATCGAAATGCGACAAAGTTGGGCGACGAAATGCGACATTGACCTATTTCGAAGAGTTCTCTGCATAGTGTAGAGGCTGTTTTAGAAATGAAAAGGTTCAGTATGTCGATCAGTGTTATCGTCTTTTACTGATTTTAATATTTTTAGCTGTTCGAGGTTTATATGTTAATTTTTTGATATAACATTTTTTCGGGCTCCTACCTATTAAATTCTCTATTATTAAAACCATGTATAAGTAAACCGCGTAATATAAGTTACTGGTGTCAAAAAAACGCGTATATGCGAGACCACGTATAAATATGCCGCGTAAAACGGGAAACTCCTGCATTTTCGCAAATCTTATGATAGCAAATCAGTAACAAACCCGCCACAAAAATACAGACACGATTAATTTTAATAGGTACCTCTTTGCAATTTCAAAAAAACAATACTAATTACTTTATTTTTCAATTTCCCCATCGAAGCACTTCGCTACATCGCTTAATTTTGCAACTGGATGGCGATGTGGAAAAAGACAATAAATTTTCATTATCGAATCGGCGACCATCAGCGACGTTTCTGCCCCCTCGGGGACATCGTCATCATTGTTTTCCTTCATTTTTTAACAGATTTATCGCAAATTGATTTGGGGCGAACCGCCGCGTTGGGATTCCACCCTTAATTAAGAAGTTAATTAACACTTTATTGATCGTTAACCTGAACTCTCTCTGAACGTCGTATTATAATGGATGTTATTAAAAGATAAGCGCTTGCAAAACAAAGAAAACTGATTATTGTATTAGGTCGTAGGCGTCTTCGGGCTATGATGTTTTATTCCGACGAAATAATGTCGTTATATCAATTTTCTTTGTAAATCCTTTATCGTTTAGTCCATAACCTCATTTTGCTTGTTAATTCTCTGTTCCTTGGTGTCTTTTGATTCGTGTAATTAAAAAAGGGGCTCTTTAAGAGCTAACCAGGAGAGGGTTCCCTTCTCGAAAGGATTTGCGACACATCCATACATATAAAAATGAAATGACTAGTCCCGCTAAATATCGAGAACGGTTAGACCCATTTGGCTCATTTTGGTCTTGAAATATTTGTAGAAGTCCAAGAAAGGTTTAAACGGTGAGAAAATATGAAGAAATTGCAAGAAAACTAATAAAAAAATAGAAAATAAATTTGACATTTAAGAACTCTAACGAAGTTATATTTTCGGTAAATGGTCGTGGTTCTGTGGTGTAAGGAGACCACATTATAGTCGGCAAATAATGGAATCTGGGATGGGTTCGAATTACGAAAAATGTATAATTTTTATTTTTTGATATAACATTTCTTCTTCAAATATTATTATCTTCTTTAGATATTACCTGCGAAAATATTTAATATTAATAATTGTGTGCGGTTAAAAATGAAGACTATTATTTTTTATATCAATCACGTTGGGAGCGTCAAAAATAAAGCTTATAATATAACCGTTCGGACCAACATTATTTTTTGTTAATGACTAATTACTAAATAAAGGTTAATATTAGTTATCAGTAATGAATGAAAAGGTGCGTATTCATTATCTGCACGAACGAACGAACGAATATTCGCTAGTGGTATGGACGAGGACCGTACGATAGAACCGCACGGAGGTATTTGTTGGCGAACGCCTTTGATGTACCGACTCGAAACGGATGGTCGAGCGAACGAACGAACGATCGGCCGCATGCGTTCGGTCCCCGTCTAAATATACCGCACTTTCATTCGTTCGTTCGTTCGTTCGGATAATGAATACGCACCTTTAGGTATCTTATGATTTTTAGCACTAAAATTCAACCATATTTTCATGTTTTTTTTTTAATTTTTTCTCCAACGGCATAGAAATTTCGGCAAAGTATAATAAACGGGATTATTTTATAACAAGCAAATTTTCAATTGTGGTCAATTAAAATGTCAATATTAAATAAAAAAGTGTTTCTTGTAAAGATAATCCAGGAACCTACTGTATATGGTTAGGTTTTTTTACATTTTACAACTGTTCAGAGTTTATTTATTTATCTGAAATGGAAACATGGACGTATTTTCTTGATTCCTATCTTAAATCGACTCAAACAACGATAAATCACAAAAAGAAAAACTTCTAAAAGCATCGTTTTTTACAAAATTCCTCTAGGTCACCTAAAAACAAAGGTGTTAAAATCCCGAGGGATAAGGAATTCCCTGTCAATCTGGGACCTTTTGTCTAACAAATGCATGTGGGCCATTTACTCTCAAAGAAAACACGTCCGAAGTTTTCTTCCGTGGATATATTACGACTTTTCCAATTCGAAAAAAGGTTAAAAGATCGATTTTCGAACAGTCGCAAATCTTTCTTTTCTATTTCTGCTGATATATCATGATCGACCTTGTCTTTTTTAAGATAAGCGTCCTTGAAATTTTAGGAATTAGGATAATCACTAGAAAGGTATATTTGAGTATGCTGCCAACCGAAAAAGCAGAAAAAAAATAAGTGCTTTATTTCTTACTGAAATAATGTAAGTTTATATCGTCTTGGTTACCCTAACCATATAGTACGAGAGTTAGCAACGTCGCAAAAACAAGTTTTTAAGACTTCTGGCTCTTTGATATATCTTTTACTATGCTTTCTAGAACAGCATGCGGCCCGTCTGGCTGCCGGTAAACGTTGCGTTCCCTACTGCGCATTGAAAGAAGATTCTATATCTTCTTCTTCTTCTTGTTTCACGATGACCACGCAAGATTCTATATTTTTATTAGTCCTTTAAATTCTAGAATTGAATATAAACCGATCGAGTCTTCATAGCTGGGCGCGTAGAGGTTTCGCCTATCAAGCGAAGAGTTAGAGTTCAAATCCGGGTCAGGGCAAAAACTTCTTTATTTTATTTTCGTTTATATTCTGATAGTAAAGTATTAATGTATTACTTTATTAAATATTTGTTTTTTTTAATCACCAGAATTATTTAATATACTATCAGAATATAAACGAAAATAAAATAAAAAAGTCGTTGCCTTGACCCGGATTCGAACTCTGAATCCTCGGTTCGTAGTCGGAAACTCTACGCATTGCGCTATGGAGACATGTTCGATTTACATTGAATACTAGAACTAAATTAATAGGACTAAATTAAAAAAAATATAGGATCTTCTTCCGATGCGCAGTAGTGAACGCAACGGGTATCGGCAGCCAGACGGGAGCATAGTAAAAGATATATAAAAGAGTCAGTTGTCTTAAAATACTTTCTCGAAAACGTTGCTAGCTCTTAGCATATATACAGTCATAACTTCCTTGGGACATTATTAACGGGAATTAAGATGACATAATTCCCTCAACCTTTTATAGGTAGCAACCATGGAATACAATAGAAATTTAGAGTATTAATATTAGAAATTAATAAAATAATTATAGAAATTTGAGTATTAATTTAAAATAAAAATTTACACTCATCTAACTACTCCAATAATTTACATCTATAATGTCACATATAATAAGTTTACAAGAGAACTATTTCATCGACATCCTCTGTTACAATATTTTTCTGTCCCAGCTACTGAAGGTATTTTTTATATTCCTTTTGGTAAATGGATTCACTTTTAGTTGGAAGCAACGCTTGTCGTGCTTCATCAGTGTTTTTTAATATTTCCGCCGCTTTAATAAAACGTACTCGAACGTGTGCCGAATTCGTGCAAAAGGCGTTTTTTCAAAAACTGACTTCGATTGACTACAACCGTCAATTTATTAGCATAGATAAATGAAACAAGTTTAGATTGGAAAGTGCCCATAAGGACAATGTAAACACTATTTGGCGCTATTCTTGCAACGGTCGCGACCCAAACCTTTCGAAAATTTCGGAGCGGTTCAGCTTTTTCCGGAATTATATCGCCAAATATTTATTCAAATTTATTATTATTTTCTTTTAATTTTATAAATAAAATACAGGGTGTTGCATACAAGAAACTTTATTTTATACAGGGTTGTTCACCACATACGACACGGAGTATTGTAGCTAAACGATGAGATTTTTACAAATTGTAAGTTTGGGGTTCGTTGAAGGACTATTAGAGCTACAATTTAAACATATTTTTACAAGATACAGAGTGTCCCAAATAAATAAAAAATATCAAAGTTGTATTTTTTTAAATGGAACACTCTGTATATTATTACATTTTTAGTTTCTACGATTAAAATAAAGGTAAATTTGATTAAGGTTTATTATACTTAAACCTTACCGTTTTTGAAATATTTTCAATTTTGTGAAATTGCAGTAAAAATTTTAAAGCTTCATTTCTCCAAGGGTATCAATGTTTTTAATACTAAATATTTATTGAAGTTTATTTATTGATCAGTTATTGTGTTGCAATAATAAAAATAATACTACCTTATACAGAGTGTCTAAAAATTTATTTTAAATAATTATTAGCTTCAAACGGCAATAACTTCTTTAATTTAAATGGAATGCCCTGTATATTTTAGGAGAATCAGATGCACAATTAAATTGTCTATCAAATTGTATTATACCATTTTTTACCTGTCCCTTCAAGTTTTCGTAGAAAATGCATTTTCTTATAATTTAGACCTCATTTATCAATCTGATGACCATGGAATATTGACATTTTAGATTGTTTTTAAAGCAACAAATGTACAAAATATACAGACTAGTAATATTATCGTTTTTAGCAAAACGATAATATTACTAGCCCATTTGTACGCAAAAAGAAAACTATTTAAATCTTTATAAAAGAGTATAATTAAATATAACACCATTATTTCCGCCCATATACTAATTAATTACATACTTAATTGTGTTCGTTAATAAATTATTATAAATAAATGTGGATTTGAGTCAGAAATCAATATAATAATAAGTTATCAAATTAAAGTCTCTGTTGTTATAAATAAGCATTTATTAAAAAATGAAATATCATTTTTAAGGTGTTACTTTTTATCACACTGTCTAATGCCCATACAAAATTCAGTTTTTTAGTATTTGGAGCAATTATTATTAATCAACGCAGTCAGTTAATGTAGTTTGAATACTGGAATCATATTAATTGATCCTCTTTAACAAATATTTAAACAGTTTTTTATTTTTAATGAAATAAACGAATTATATCGACAATATTAGTATCTGTACTCTTTAAAAATTTGGTACATCTTAAAAATAATCTAAAATGTCAATAGTCCATGGGTATATTGATAAATAAGTTCTAAATTACAAGAAAATGCATTTTCTACGGAAACTTAAAGAGATAGGTAAAAAATGGTATAATATAATCTGATAGACAATTAAATTGTGCATCTGATTCTCGTAAAATATACAGGGTGTTCCATTTAAATTAAACAAGTTATTGCCGTTTGAAGCTAATAATTATTTAAAATAAATTTTTAGACACTCTGTATAAGGTAGTATTATTTTTATTATTGCAACACCAATAACTGATCAATAAATAAACTTCATTAAATATTTAGTATTAAAAACATTGATACCCTTGGAAAAATGAAGCTTTAAAATTTTTACTGCAATTTCACAAAATTGAAAATATTTCAAAAACGGTAAGGTTTAAGTATAATAAACCTTAATCAAATTTACCTTTATTTTAATCGTAGAAACTAAAAATGTAATAATATACAGGGTGTTCCATTTAAAAAAATACAACTTTGATATTTTTTACTTATTTGGGACACTCTGCATCTTGTAAAATTATTTTTAAATTGTACCTCTAATAGTCCTTCATCGAACCCAAAACTTACAATTTGTAAAAATCTCATCGTTTAGCTACAATACTCCGTGTCGTATGTGGTGAACAACCCTGTATAAGGACATGTATGAATACCTATGAAACATTGGAAACTGACGTTATGCCACGATCCACGATGGTTTTTGCAGTTCACAGTTCACAGCACAGCTTTTTAAGTTTTTAATGTCTCTTTTTCACAATTATCACGGGTTTGAATAAATAAAATTTAAATTAAACTTACAAGAAATGATTATTTTGAAAATGGACGCTTTAAACACTTTTCGTTATTTTTTCAATGAGAGCGGTTTAAATTTTGAAAGATTTTGTAATTTTTGAAGGTTCTGACTTTGACAAGAGAAAATTATTTCTGTTTTTGTTTGCGGTTCTTAGCAACCGCTATAGCAGCGCTTGGGTCGCGACCGTTGTACGCGATATGGCGCTGCTATAGCGGTTTTTTTAACAATTTCGCGACCCAAAATTTTGACGGGCATTCCAATCTAAATTTATTTCTTTTATCTATGATTGATAAACATGTCATATAATACAATAGTAACCTGGCGATAAACAAATTTCCTATCAGCAGCGTTAATACAAATATACCGGAAGACTAATAAATGCAACATTTGTATCGTTTTAAAATGGGACAAAATATACTATATTCAGTAAGAAATAACATTATCTATCTTAAATCGACTCAAACAACGATAAATCACAAAAAGAAAAACTTCTAAAAGCATCGTTTTTTACAAAATTCCTTTAGGTCACCTAAAAACAAAGGTGTTAAAATCCCGAGGGATAAGGAATTCCCTGTCAATCTGGGACCTTTTGTCTAACAAATGCATGTGGGCCATTTACACTCAAAGAAAACACGTCCGAAGTTTTCTTCCGTGGATATATTACGAGTTTTCCAATTCGAAAAAAGGTTAAAAGATCGATTTTCGAACAGTCGCAAATCTTTCTTTTCTATTTCGGGTGATATATCATAATCGACCTTGTCTTTTTTAAGATAAGCGTCCTTGAAATTTTAGGAATTAGGATAATCACTAGAAAGGTATATTTTAGTATGCTGCCAACCGAAAAAGTAGAAAAAAATAAGTGCTTTATTTCTTATTGAAATAATAGTCTTGGTTACCCTAACCATATATACAGTCATAACTTCCTTGGGACATTGTTAACGAGAATTAAGATGACATAATTCCCTCTATCTTTTATAGGTGACAACCATGAAATACAATAGAAATTTTGAGTATTAATGTAAAATGAAAATGCAAAAGGCGTTTTTTTACAAAAAACCGAACTCGATTGACAGCAACCGTCAATTTCTAATGAACATGCATATAATATAGTCTGTGAAACGAATAACTTTGAATTTGACAGTTCCCGCGGTCTTTTCTAGTGTTAATTTTATTAGGTTAGCAACTTGCGGCCATGCTGAAGCAATGTCGTCTCTAATAGAACAGCCTCGGAGCGAGATTTATGACGTCACACTAGTTAGATATTACGGATTAATAAATATGTTGTAGAATACATGGAAAACATAATTATTCCTCGTATTTTTGGTTTGTATTTTAAAAATGATATAGTTTACATGAAATATACATAATTTACAGTTAATAAATACAGTATATATATATACCTATTTATAGTAATAAATACTTTGGCAAATAAACTATGAATCATACAAATGCAACAAATACACACAAAAATCACAACCTACCAAAATAATAATATTATTAAATAATTAATAATAAATACATCACTAGTAGGTATTGAATGTTTTTTGTTAAATTAGATCGATTTTCAAACCTCAAAATTTAAAATATATTTTACATTTTACCCATTATCTTATGTCCCTATTTATTATTTGTATATTGTAAAACATTTGCTGAATTTGTATGGTTCATAGTTTATTTGCCAAAGTATTTATTACTATAAATAGGTATATATATGGTATTTATTAACTGTATATTTTGTATATTTTATGTAAACTATATCATTTTTAAAATACAAACCAAAAATACGAGGAATAATTATGTTTTCCATGTAGTCTAGAACATATTTATTAATCCGTAGTATCTAACTAGCGTGACGTCATAAATCTCGCTCCGGGGCTGTTCTATTAGAGACGGAATTGGTCTGATATTTAGAAATGGCAAAAGCTGATGACATTTTACTTTTGACAATTATGGCATTTCGTGTTGATTTTTGGAAGAAGAGGAAGAACTGTCACTTGTTCTGTTATCTTCCTTTTCTATTTCACGAAAGTAAAAAAGAGTTACTTATCTGATTCGTTCAGGTACTCAATTTAAAGAATATCAGTAACTTTTTTGGTAGAGGGATTTTATATTTGCCATGTTGGTAAAAAATAACGGTCAAAATTCAAAGTTATTCATTTTATAGACTATACAATAGTATCCTGGCGATAAACAAATTTCCTATCAACAGCGTACAAATATACCGGAAGATTCATACATGCAACATTTGTCTCGTTTTAAAATGGGACAAAATATACTAAATTCAATAAGAAATAAAAGTATCTATGTACCACGGGAATTATAGTTAATAATATCAGGCAAATATTGTCCCTCGGGCCACAGGCCTTCGGTAATTAACACCCTTATAACTCCCTTGATACATAAATAACTATTATGGATAGCCAGTTAATAAATACCCGCGACCGAAAATTGAAATATAAATATACATTTCAGAGCATACATTTTCCAATTAAAAAAAATAACATATTATGGTACATATCCTTCTTTACAAAGCATACACAGACCGTGAAAAAAATGACCCAATCAAATGCAGCCGTCGACGAAAAATCGGTCCCGTATAATCACGAACCTTACAATTTGCGTGATTTTTCCAATCCCCCTTTTTTTCGTCATCAAGCACGTATATTCGAAACGTCGGCTCTATAATCAAACCGAATTTGCCCGGAATCCAATTCGCTATCGAATCCGTTGTTAATTAAACTACTTTTGCTGTTGCGACGATTATACAGAAGTCAAATAAAACAGTTTGTAGCATTTTATTTTATGTGGCGATAGACGAATATTTTTTAGATTTTGAGTTTGAATAATAAGTAGAGGACTTTTTCAATACGTGAGAGAAAAAACGACAGTGAGATCAAAAAAAGGAAAATCCTCTGGAATAGAGGACGGTTGGCAACCCTAACTTTAGACACCCGCCAAGACCATTGACCATGATATAGCCTAGGACCACGGTTCGAATTGCACGTAAACAAAATAGGCCCCGTCCAGATTAGCTTTAGCAGAAAAAAAGGAGAATTTAACTTAAAATACTTAACTTTTTACTCTTTATTCAGAACGACACGGAATCCTCTGTATTGGACAGTCACGTACGATTCTCTCGATTTAGCAAACGTAGTCGAGCGCCAAAAAATATCGCTGTCAAAAGCCGAAGCTTTACGGCCCGCAAAACAGCCGCCATTTTTCACGCTGCCCTATAAATTCCGGACGCTCGCTAGTTGCATCTAATAAATCTCCATCGGCGTCGAACGTGACGTCGTTCCCGAGAGGCGTCGCGACGTTGGTATGGCTTCGGGCGGTGTCTCTACTGTCATCATCAGAAGCAGTGTCCGAAATTTGAGAATAAACTTTTCGACATTGTATTTTAAATCTTAATCTTTTTTTTTAATACTACCATTCTTAGAGGTAGAGGATCATCATCATCATCATTTAGCTTATTACGTCCACTGCTGAACAAAAGCCTCCCTTAACTCTAGCCATTTCTCTCTATTTTGTGCCACTTGAATCCAGTTTCCAGTCACTCTCTTAATATTATCTGTCCATCGACTAGGAGGTCGTCCTCTGCTTCTATAGGCCTCGTGTCTTGGTCTCCATTCTACAAGTCTCTTTGTCCACTGTCCATCTGTCATCCTAGTCACATGTCCTGCCCAATTCCATTTAAATGTAAGACAGATATCGCCGCATCTCTGATTCCTGTTCGATTTCGTATGGTATAATTGGGTATTTTATCTCTAAAGGGGCGTCCAGACCAGATGAGCGAGCAGTAACGAGCGCGAGCAAACATTTATTCAAATTCGCTCGTGATTTCTGCTGCTCTCGAGCACATGATCAGCTTCCGTCCAGACCTAGCGATTATTTGTATGTTCGGCGTTGATCGGTGTGTGGCACTTCATGTTCATAATGTCGGAAAAAATTATTGCTTGTCATGCTTGTGCGTCTTTCATTGTATTTTATAAATTGTTGAAACGTCGAAAGAGAAAACGACTGCAGAGGAGATGGTGGAACATATCTCTTTTTAAAAATCGAGTTTCTCATGGTGGTAAAAATTGAAACAGAAGATTCTGGAAAATTTAAGAACTTTTGTCGCATGTCACTTAGAGATTTTAATACCTTATTAGATTTAATTGACATAAAAATAATGAAAAGTGGTACGAATTACCGAAAAGCAATTTCACCTAGAGAAAGGCTAGCTATAACCTTACGGGTCTTGGCGATTTTTGTACTCCTCTGTTAGTTCTAAAACAACTTCATTCGGCCATTCCATTTTTGATATTCGATCGCAAACGTGGTAAACAAAATCCCGTCCAAACCGAACGTGCAATAGCGCAAATTTTCTTTGATGTACCGACACGGCATGGAACAGCGTCGAGCGTGAGCAAGCAATCATTCGCTCGCTCGCAGAGCCGTCCACACCAGTTAAGCGTTCCCATAGAACATACCCGAATTCTTGCTCGCTGATCTGGTCTGGACGCCCCTTTAGTGTAACTCCCAACATGGACCTTTCCATTTTCCGTTGCATGATCTGTATTCTGTGTATGTTCTTTTTTGTCAAAGTAAGTGTTTCAGCTCCATACGTGAGGACAGGTAAGACACACTGGTTAAAGACCTTTCTTTTTAAACATATTGGAAGATCAGATCTCAATATATGTTTTATTTTACCGAATGCCGCCCACGACAAACCTATTCGTCGTAAAATTTCGTGTGTCTGATTATATCCTTTAATGCCGATCTCATGTTCTAAGTACTTATACAGGGTGTTTCAAAAAACATGTGCCATCTCTCGTGGGAAGATTCCTCACGTAAAAATAAAATTTATTTTTCATATCAACATAGGTCCGATTCTGCTTTGTTTCGTAGCTACAGGGTATTAAAATCTTAATATTTTTTCGGTTTATTTTAATTTTCTTCCAACGCCACTACAACTTTTTTCACTCTTGTTAGAGAAATAGTGTTTAGTGTTAGAGAAATAGCAGTTTAATACCGATTAATAGTGGTTTCTTGATATTTTGTCGATTTCGACCTGTTTGATGAGATAAACGCTAATTTGCCTTGATCCAAGTCTAATAGCAACATTTAAAAAATGTAATATCATTAACTTGCGAAAGTTTTAAATAAGTACTCATTGATTCCTCATCAAAAAATATGAAAAAAAGTCCTATAAACATGGGTCTGGAAATACATAGTTTTAGAGTTACAGGATGTTAAAACTTTTTAAAATTAGTTTTTTTGTAATTATCTTAAATATCATTATTTTTTATTTGAAATTGCTGTAGATTAGACTAATAGTATGAATAACTAATAGTAATAATATTAATAAATTAGGTGAAATATATAATTTAATAATTTTATTTTTATTTTAATTTTATTGTGATTAATAAAATTGGGTTTATCTCATCAAGGAGGCCGAATTCGACAAAATATCAGGAGATAACTTTTAATTGGTATTAAACGGGTTATACAATTTTGATATCAAAAAAAAAGTCAGTGGCGCACATGTTTTTTTTTTTAAATATTCCAGTGATAACCCATATGCACGTCTCTGATGAATTTATCGACACTTTTTTAGCATTAAAATATGTAGCACTTATAGTAACTTTTACCCTCAAAATTTCATTCGAGTCGCTAAAAATACTTGGAAAAAAATTATAATAAATCGAAAGATTATTATGAGTTCACTCTGTAGCTACGAAACAAAACAGAATCGGACCTATGTTGATATGGAAAATAAATCTTATTTTTACGTGAGGAATCTCCCCACGAGAGATGGCACATCAATGGTTTTTTTGAAACACCCTGTATATGCACATATTCTAAAAGTATGTTATTAAGAGGTAGAGGATACGTTAAGGTAAATAAATATGCTGAATTTCAAAATTTTCTTCCTACGAAATTTAAGGCAAATATTGAGTAAAGAATTTTCGAAGTTTTTTTTCATCAAAAAATAGAGCAGTTTCAAATACCAAGCCGGGTTGTCACTGCGCGAAACGGTTTCGCCTTGCTCGTGTAAACCTCGCTTCGTGTATACTTCGTACTCACCCCGAAACTCGTTTCACGAATATGTTTCGAAGTGAGCTAGCGTCAGTCGGTTTTCGTTCGCGCATCAAAAAAGATTCGTCTTCCGTGTTGCTCAGAGTGTAAACTTGCATCGTGTGTTTCGCGCCAGAAATTGACCAAGAATCATTGTCTCGCGTAAACTGGCGGCTCACTACTTGTTTCTGCTTGGACCATGAAACGTATCGTCGGCTTTATGATGAAAAGGCGTATCTCGATTTTTGGCGATTTTGAGATATCAACGTCATGACATGCCCAATGGGTCATATTTTAACATAGCGAATTTGCGCATCTCAATATTGTACCTTTTTCATTTTATATTTGTTTAAAAATTTGCCCCATCTCAAATACTACAATTCTTCGTTATGACGAAGAGACGTATATCAATTATTGTTATATCAATTGTTATACTACAAGAAATATGGAATTTGAGATAGGTCCTTTTGTTTTAAGTTATGAAAATGCATGCGAGAGAAAATCACACCATTCTACCTAATTATTTTCTGACGGTTGCTTTTGGGACAAAATAAAACTTCTATCATGGCAGCAGCTCTCTTTTACAGTGCGATTTTATAGTCTGTTTTTTTTGCCAAAAACCATTATTAGAATGCGCTAGACTCTGCACATAGCTGTATCGGGTATGCAAAAAGATTGTCCGAGAATAAATGGCCGAATAAAAGGAAAATTTTGATCGAAAGTAAAACAACGAAACGAAAATTGCCCTAATGGAAAATTTCCCGAAATCATAACTTCTCTAAGAACATTTTAGCGAACCAAAAACTTGCCCGAAAAATACAGTAATTTTCATCTCATTATCATTGTCAGGCCATTGGCATTGTCATCCCTGCCAATTTTTGGAAAATTTAATTTATTGTGCTTATCATCATCCAGTATAAGCACGTAGAATGGAAGTCGAATTTGTTATCATTGAACAGGGAAAACAGAAACTGTTACTCCACAGTTATTTGTATAAAAAAAACGAATGAAGAAACATGTTTTGTTTTTGTTTAGTTTGGTTTTTATTAAATAGACCGTGATTTTAAGTGCCCTGTATTAATGCTCTCAATTAACTAAATAATTACTAAAAATATATTAGTTAAAAAAATGCATTTTGTATAAAAAACAATATTATTAAAATAAGCTAGATAAGAGTATTTTAATTTATTATTTTCTTTGCTTCTGGAATGAAAATTGTCTTTGTTTTCAGTTGATCTAATCCAACGCGAATAAAAGTATTTAAAAATATTTGTTTCTGATTTTTTGCCGATTTTCAGATTTTTTCTTGTATGTATGTATTGTATTTTCTTGTAAGTATTCCATAATGTGAATATTGTATTTTTTTTTTCTTATTAAGAACACTTTACCGTCATTTTTAAATTTATTTTACATGGGCGTATGTGTATACTATTCGTTCAGAAATAAATTTATTATTATTATAACAAAAAGGCCTATCTCTATTAAACAACTAAAAATAAATTATTTATTAGAATTTACGCTCAATTTATCTTCAGAGCGTTTCCTCAATGTCTCCGTTTAAGTGTTAATACAAAAACACTATTAAAAAATTAAAGACTTTACATTTATTGGCCAAATAAAGTAAGTGATTTTCTTTAAATCGCTCTCCTGAAAAGTAGCAAAAATCGAGATACGCCTTTTCGTCATAAAGCCGACGGTATGTTCGTTGTCTGAAACACACTCGCGAAACATTTTTTCGCGCAGTGACAACCCGGCTCTAGAGGCATCCCGATCCAGAATCTCACTAAATCTCACGTATATTTAATACCATTAATCTTTTAGTTACGTAATCGAGGGCGCAATTTTTAAATTCATTGTTGTCAACCATGAACATTCGGCACCGGGCTGACTAACTGGAATTTAAATTTCTCGCTGGGGATTCAAGTGGTAGCTCAATAAAAACTGTCAAGTTGCCACATTTATCTATTTATTTCCTGACATTGTCATTCGTTTTGACACCTGAGTTTTGTATTTCGAGTGTTTCGTTTAAAGGGGTCGAGATAAACGACTCAGGGAGGGGTTGGCTTCAAAAAATCCTCAAAAACGCCTCAGGTAATTTATGGATGCCCCCTTACAAAATGAAACAAAATGCGCATTAAAAGTATCCGTTCTCTCGCTCCAGCATCTCCATCAATTATCTCTAAATTCTTCAATTCGTTCTCAGCAATTGTCCAAAAGAAGTTCGATAGAGAAAAAAAGTAACGAACAGTGCTCGAGGGGTGGCAGATCCGCAATCTGAAATTCCGAATTAATTAAAGTTGCTCAATCAGTCGGTAACGCCCCGATTCTCCATATTCCAAGAGGATAAAGCGTATCTTTTATTGAATAGTTAATTTCTATTATGGAAAGTTCCAATCGAGATTATTGAAGTTGTTCTCGAGAGAAAAAATTTAATTAAAAGCCTTTTCGTGTCACTGACAAAAAGAAAAAGTACCTCTAAATTGAACTTATGCAGTTCGATCTTGTTCGTTTTTTTTTAATTTTATAGTTTTAAATCAAAAAAAATTGTATGATAGAAAAAAACGGCGTCAAACACGACTGGGGAATCACAATCGATGATAATTTCGACGTGGTTAAGCCCTAAATGTCATTACTTGACCCGCACTCTTCTTCATTTTTTAATGACGTTTACTGCCAGTTGGCCTTAAGAAGGTTGTAATTTATTTTTATATCGAGTAAAATTGACTTTTAAATGATGTAGTTTAAAATTCGAGAAAAAATGTTTCTTTGGAAATAGATTAGTGTAGCTGTGATAGTAGTATTAATTTTTGAGTAGTAAGTTTGATGTCAATTTTTAGTATACTAAGGGCTGGCAAAGGTTAGTCTTGGGTCGAGATTTCCGTATGTAAGAAGAGTACAATGCGTTCATAATGTACTGAACAAAGAGAGGACAGTAAACACGTTGCCAAACGTATGAAATAAACCGAGAAACTGTGCACATCGCTAAGAGACGTGGAACGGGAGATAGCAGTTTTGTCGCAGTTGACCGGTCGTCCCAAACAATACCTCTGTCAGTACTTAAAGTTCTAGGGAAAGGTGTACGTCATGCGTTCAGCTTCACGATTTAATTACGTCTCGTGATACTTAATTTATTTATTTATTAACGAGTCGTTGTAATTTTCCCTATAGCTTGAATTTTTTTAAGTGCAAGCTAGAAACACTTGCATTTTTGGTAAAAATAAGTGGAATTGAGTGGGTGTTCGATAGTGGTCGTGCTATTAGAACTCTAAATTCAAAAATCGATATCTCGAAATCTATTAGAAATAATAGATTGTAGTTTTTTCAAGAACTTTGTTAATATTTCTGCTGTATTTTCTTTTTAGACAGTATGTGAAAATCTTTATCAATAAAAATTACACGATTGCTGAAAATTGCTATGCTCTAAAAAGTAAATGGATGGATTGTTTACAATTTTTGAATGGAAAAAACAACCTTATCGAATTTTTCTTATGTAAACATATTGTAAAATATCCGACCTTGAAAATAAAAAAAAGTTTTAATATCTAAAGTAGTTCTTGAGTTATGGCCTGTTATGTGTTAAAAAGTTGAGTTTTTAAATTATCGCGATTACTGACGTTTTCTCGTTATAAAAAATGACACCCTAACGATATCCTTATAATTCCATTTCAGATGCTCAGAAACATGTCTAATGATTTTATCTAGTTATCTTTTGAAAAAAAAAGTATTTTGAAAATAAGCGGTTTGCGATCGTGATTTTACTTTACTTGATAGGGAAAGGTGTATCGGCAACGCCGCAACAGCACACCGTCGCGCGTCGCGTCGGTCAGTCGCATTTCTCTCACTCCGACTTAATAAGATCCCTATACGATTTACTTCCACACATGTAAATGCCGACCCAAAAATAACAGTGCCAGCACGGTATAACGGCCTCTACACTATGCGAAGAACTCTTCGAAACAGATCAAGGTCGCGTTTCGTCGCCCGACTTTGTCCCATTTCGGTTTCTTTCCAGTTGTCTTGACCCACTTCGATTTACCTCGACCTACTTTCGATTCTTAAAAGCGCCTGAAAACTATTCGCGAGGGGAGCGTGGGGGCATTTTCTTTGGCGTTTCCTGTTGCCTCGTTCAATTTTGTTTCGTTTTGAGATATTTCCAAAACGTGGCGGTATCTGTACCCGAGACAAAGGACTTTTTTTTCATAAATCTCAGTGAAATAAGTAAATCTAGACGTTCCTAAAATAGCGGTTGTTACGATGATGTTTCGTTAATTACATCTCGTTTTATGTTGAAATAATATATTCCACAAGATTAACATTTGAACACGCATTTATAATATGTAGAGCAGATATTTACGAACAAAACTTTTCACTCAATCTGCAGGAATATAATTACAAAGTATTGCCCTGTAGTTTTACGATTTTTAGGTTTGGAAATATATTTTTTTACTACATTGTAATTAATAATGTTAGACAATGATTAAAACTGAATATTGTTGAGTAACCCTTAGAAGAATAGCCTATTTAATCTACCATCGGTAACTGTTTTCGAAATGCACTGCTTTTGATTTTTCATATCAGTTTAATTAGTGGAATAACATTACACTCCATTACAAATTAACAATATTTATTCATACTCCATGTTTGCTTATTTTTCTGAGGCCATCACAACGTTTGACCTTGATTGTTTCGTGCTATTTAACAAAAAATACCATAAATATAAGCCCGTGTTATAAAAATTAGTTCCCACGTTTCCTGAAATAGATCGAGACACGCCGTGATTGGTTGTTTAATCTGGGTTAATAATAAAAAACAAACAACCAGTTGGATTTCAAATAAAAGTGTTTACTTCTATTTGAGTTTACTTTTAAAAGTATTTCCAGAAATATTTCGTAAAATATTTCGGGGATAGTGTAGATGCTGTTTACAGACGAGCTAGACCTTGCCAAAATTATCATTGCTTATCATTCCTCAGCCGTCTTTGATGTCATTTTTTTAGATCTTACAGTACTTGAATCAAAACGTAAACAAATATATAGAGAACAAATGACATCAACTGTAAAAAAAACTCTGACTTCAATTCACTTTAATATTATGCGGTACGTTAGCCCGGTTAGCTAGTTTGGAATAAATGAAGTATAGCAGATACATTTATTAACCCCGAATGTCATCGCTGGATAAAGCTTTTTGCAACCCCAAAAAACGTACTCCACGTGAAACGCAGCCGATTTAATCCGAGGGGAGTTCCCGGGGGATGAAATGGATACAAAACGCGGTCGAGCCATAGCCCCACAAATTACAATTTAAACATCGTCGAAGTGCACCGGCATTTTGGATTTTCGAAACGAAGTTCAAATTTAACGATTGGGAGTCCGCTGGTGCGATAAAAAAAAGTCCCACTCTAAAGCACTAATTTCATTGGCAATTTGTCGAAAATTGAAAAATACTATTCAGTTTTTTTCTTGGAAAAGGGAGATAAATGATCACAATTATTGTAGTTTGTAGATTGTACGGAACCTGGAAGTTAATCACCGCGACCTTATAGGTCTATTGTGTCCCCCTTTCTAGAGTTATAACTCAATATACAGTCTCAGGCCATCTGAGACGGTTTTACAGAGTTAGTTTTCCATCTCCGATATCAGTTCTACCAAAGTTTATGGCAGAAATGGTAGTCGTGTCGGCGCACTCAGTGATGAGGTGTTCTGGTGTTTCCCCATTTTTCTTACAGAATCTGCATTCGCTGTTGTTTCTTAGCTTCAATCTACCGAGGTATTCATTGAGAAGACAGTGTCCTGTTGAAAACCTCGTGACAATCCGATGATTGTCACGAGGTTAACGATTCTTAGTTAAATCAAGGAAAATCTTTGATTTTTCTCGGTCGTAAGTTATGAGGAAATTCCTCGGGTATCTTAGTGCACGGCCACACAAAAGCGTTTTTTTTTTGTTTTTAGCGTGAAGCGTCTTTTGCGTCTAAAACAAAATAACAGGATTATATAGGACCCCCCTCCCCCACCGCCAAAAGCGTCTAGCGTTCGGCGTGTCTCGCAAAAAACGCAAATGAAAACAAATCAATTTGTTTTCTGTAGCGTCTTTAGCGTTTTCTAGACGTAATACAATAAAAATAAATTAAATACATAGTATGCATTTTTTTTTCATTTTAGGATATTATCTAAAAATATTTTTATGATAACATCTACTGTTTAGGAAGATTCTATTAAATTCAAAAATTTGAAGGAAATGTTTGAAATGTTGAAAAAGTAATAACTTAAAGGAATATTTTCTTACGCGATAAAAATAGTTTTTATGCGTAAAAAGTGTTTTTTTCTGCGTAAAAAAGGTTTTTTAACAAAACCAAATAGTTTTTGACGCGTAAAAAATAGTTTTTACGTGTAACAAATAGTTTTTTACACGTAATTTTTCTTTTCCTGTAAAAAAGTTTTTTTACCAGAAACAATAAGTTTTTGACGCGTAAAAATTAGTTTTTTACGTGTAACAAATAGTTTTTACACGTAATTTTTTTTGTGTAAAAAAGTTTTTAGCAGAAATAATAAGTTTTTGACGCGTAAAAATTAGTTTTTTACGTGTAACAAATAGTTTTTTACACGTAATTTTTTTTGCGTAAAAAAGGTTTTTTACCAGAAAAAAAATGTTTTTTTATCAGAAACAATAAGTTTTTGACACGTAAAAAAGTAGTTTTTTACGTGTAACATATAGATTTTTACACGTAACAAATAGTTTTATACGCGTAAAAAATAGTTTTCTACCAAAACAAATAGTTTTAAACGCGTAAAAAATAGTTTTTTAGGTATAACAGTTTTATTCGCGTAAAATAATAAAAATAGTTTTTTACGTGTATCAAATGGTTTTTTACACGTAATAATTTGATTCACTTTTACAAAATTTGTATTAAAATATCAATATTTTTGATAAACACGTGGACTGCTCACACGTCGCGTCACTACGTATTTCTAAGCCGTTAACACGTTTCGTTACAACTAGCTCGTGTGTCAAGGCTGCGGTCATCTCGCTAGCTCGTATGTCAAGGCCTGGAATGTCCTAAAATTGCGTTAACAATTAGTAATATATACATATTTACTAATCTATTATATAATTATAATTCTTTATTATATTATATTATATAATTACAACAAGTAACCACAATACTACAAGATAAAAAAACTATACACATATAAACTAAAATTCGTAAAATGAATCGCCAAATAATAACTATTATTTTTACACACACCACTGGCACTAGCAGTAGATTGTGTTTGTCGCCGAATATATGCCCCGGCCCGTCCCCAATTCAATCCCAGCATCTTTTATCTTCGTCTCTTCAACGCTAACCGCGCCGATCTCGCCTATCTCTTTCTCACTGATTGTTGAACGGGCCGGGAATCCACGAGCTTGCGACATTACTAATTGACATCTTGATAGAAACTGCAGAGCTGCCGCGTCTTTCGCGTGTTTTTTACTGGACACAAATAAAAAAAACGCTTAAAACGGTAAAATCGCAAAAAGCGCTTGAGACGCAAAAAACGCAAAACGCTAAAAACGCTTTCTGTGTGGCCGTGGGCTTAGACAGTTGGACGATTCCCATTCAAGGTTACGGATGGAGTCTTGCAGGCTCTTGAGTTCTGCTTTAAGTTGGTTTTCACTTGGGAACCCCACTTGAGAACCAGAACGGTTCTGGTCCAGTTAGTGGAATATTCGCTCTTTTTCTTGCTAGATCGTTTGCTTTTTCCTTACCTTCTATCCCTTGGTGGGCTGGCACCCAGACTCGGAGGACTTTATTTTCTTTGCCTAATTTGTTCAGCTTCTCAAGGCATTCTTTGACCAACATCATCATCATATTCAGATAATTCTACAGCAATTCAACTGAGTAACCATAAACATCGTTCATAAGTAACCATTCGATAGTCTAATTCATTCGATAGTTCCCATCGCTAGTTATAACTCAAGAAAAGGGAACACAATACATCTCTCTCGACAATCTATAAACTAGGCGATACTTAAAATTAAAATGAGATTGAAATGAAAATAGATTGTGGCGTGGCAACCTAAAGTAAACTTAATATTTTCTTTGGCCGCATCTGTAGAGTGGTTGTAAATATTTCAAAGTGGCGACATAACCTCGACGCGATGCAGTCGGCGGCATTTTCCGCACCGTCGCATCCCCTCGGCGTTTTCCCAACAGTTAAACGCAATCTAATTTTCCGCGAGCGACGTTTTCTCGAGCGCGAATTAAAAATTGAACCGCTCCTCTTAGTCCTCTTTTGCTCCAGGCTAGGTTTCGATGATACACAGGAAAAACACTAGCCTCGCTTTCGTTTGCTTTCTGTAAAAAGGAAAGATTTCGGAAGATAAATTCAAGCTAAGGATTACGTTAAGGCCAGGGGCGTTGCCTATACCCCAGACATAATTATCAATAAAGATGGAAAGATCTTAGATAGGAACTATCGGAAACACAATAAATAGCCATCTTATCCGATAGTCAAGACTCAAGCAGCCTTAAGGGCGATCAACTCAGTAACCATCAATTTGAAATTGGTCAAAGAATGTCTAGAGAAACTGAACAAATTAGGCAAAGAAAATTCTCCCAAGGAAGCCCTCCTATACTGGACCAGTTCACTAAGAGATAGAAGTAATTAAAAAGAAAATGATCTAGCTAGAAAAGGACCGAATACTCCACTAACCGGACCAGAATCTTTCTGCTTACCAAGTGGAAACCAACTTAAACCAGAATTCAAGAACCTGGAAGTCTCCATCCATATCCTCAAGAGGGGCACAATATAATGGGATATTAAGATTAAGAGAGCGAGAAAGATAAATGGATGAGGAGAGACAGAGATGAAGAGAGAAGATTGAGACAGAAAGAGATGAAGAGAGAAGAAAGATAGAGAGAGCGAGAATGATAAAGAGAGAGACAAAGGGGGCCAGAGAGAGAAAATATAAAGATAGGGGGAGAGATAAAAAGAGATAGGGGGAGAGATAGAAAGAGATAGAGAGAGCGAGAGCGATAAGGACAAAGAGAGAAAGAGTTGAATGTCTGTAGTTAATAGTTAACACTATCTAGCTAACTGTATCAAACACTTTTTTAGTGTGTAGAGATGTTTTTCGATCTGTGCCGCGAGTTCGCGTCCTGTTTCTGTCATTCTAACCTCGTTCCTCTCGCTAATTAAATCACGGTCGAATGCGAGTTCGGTCGTAAATAGTTCATTTCGCAAAACGGAAGTGGCCTGGGCCCCCCGGTTTGACAAATGGACGAGATTGCATTTGCCTTGGCATTAATAAACGGCGCCGAACGGTTGTCGCAAAACTGCGCGAAAATGTGCATTTTCAGAGAAGTTTTCCCGAATGCTGTTGATACTGTTACGATGTTTTGACGCTTGAGTTGAGTTTTTAATTTCTCCATTTTTTGTCTGTTTCAAAAACCGTGATATTTTTAGCAAAATCGCGCGTTTTTAAATAACTAAATATACTAAAATTTTAGGATTAATTGAGATGAAAATAATTTCAACAATGCCACTATCACTATTACTTTTTCTCCTCTTCAGAATGCCAACGTTAAATTTCCAATCCGACGTTTTGGAATTGAGACACCATCGTCAACTGTCTTAATTTAAACATGGACCTGAATTTTTCGTTTATGAGTAAGGATTCAAAGCTGCGATTTTCACATCAGTATGCTACTTTTTTATGAAACTAAGGATGCTACACACATATTTGTCCTAGGCCTCTTACTTCCTGAAATACAAGGCGAATTTTAAAATGTTGCATTTTTCAACCCCCTTCGAATTTTTCAACCCCCTTGGTTAGCATATCGAAAAGGTTAAAACTGTATCCCGTAGTTTTTCACGTAAAATCCAGTGACGTAGCTAAATATGATTGAAACTTACGTATTTTTTACATGGGATACCCTGTACTTTATTTTTTTTATTTTTATGTGCCTTGTTATGAGTTTTCTAAAAATAGAATATACTCTATACTTACTTTCATAAATAGAATAAAAAATGCATTATTTAACTTTTTACTATAAATCAACCTAGTTTTAAACTAGAGTATTATTTTATTTAATTTAATTTATAGCCAGAGATAATAACTTTGCTTTCCAGCGTGTTATCTTAATAAACTGCACTGAAAATGAACTTGTGCTGCTTTTAGATAACACGCTGTCAATCAGAGGTATTTTTGATGCATTTGTGCAATAATTTCATACACAGAAAATAGCGTGAAATAGCCAATAATAAAATAAAATTAAATAAAATAATACCCAATACTCTTTTAAACTACAGTATGTGCCCGGATTTTCTTTACAAGAGAAAAACTTTTTTATTATTGACATTTTGGGCAAAACGCATTCTTCATAAAAATTTTTGCTTGTTCTAAAATGATTAATTGCGTTTAAAATTTTCCAAATTTCAGTGCCGTTTTAGAGAAAATTAAGAAAAACATGAAAATACGCTTGAATTTTTGAAAAGTCCTAAACATCAAAAGGCGTTTCTATGGAAATATCAATTCGATTTCTTTCTTTGATAGATGGTTATTATTAATTTTGATTAACGTCATATTCTCTTTGCTGTTTTTAAGTTTTTTAAGTATCGCATTTTCCGATAACTATCATCATCCTTTCCGTAGCATTGAATTAAATAAATTTTATGCTTCTTTAACATTTTAAAATAACACAAAATATTACGTTAATTAAAATTCTATGAATAACAATGGTCAATCAAAGAATGGAAGAGAAATATATTACCATAGAAACGCGTTTTGATTTTTAGAACTTGAAAATAATTCATCCGTTCATCATCATAATTCATTTTCATGTTTTTCTTAATTTTCTCAAAAACGGTTTGGAAATTTGGAAAAGTATAAACGGGATTAACCATTTTAGATCAAGCAAATTTTTTATGAAGAATGCGTTTTTCTCGAAAGTCTCGAAAGGTCAATAATAAAAAAGAGGAAACTCTTGTAAAGACAATCCAGGGACATACTGTATATTGATTTATGGTAAAAAGTTAAATAATGCATTTCTTCTATTTATGAAAATAAGTACACAGTATATTATATTTTTAAAAAGTCTAGAATAAGGCAAATAAAATAAAAAATAATATAAAGGGTATCCCGTTTATAAAAACATAAAGTTTGGGTCAAACACTAGTTATGCCACTGAATTCTACGTTAAAAACTGTATGGGAGTGGAAAAATTAAACAATTTCAAATTGACTCTATATTTTAGAAAAATAAGAGCGCTGAAACATACGTGTAGCATCTTTAGTTTCATAAAAAAGTACCATCGTAATATGAAATCCGCATATTATTACACCTTCTCATAAACGAGAAACCCTGCACAACAAACGAAAATGGGACACCCGGTTCAAGAAGAATAAACAAAAAATTAGTTTCCTATTCTAGTTAATAACTCAATTTTCTATTTCAGATGCGGTCAAGAAACCCGAGTAATACCCCGCCTGCTCCAACTCCGCTTCCACTGGCTCAAGTCCGAAAAGGAGTCCATGCGCCTGGAACAGGCCGGCATCACCAACGACGTGCTCAACGCGGCCATAGCCGCCTTCACCCTGGAAATCATCGCCAAGCACGGCGAACCAGCCCCCCGCCTCTGCAACAAGGACCCCCTCCTGATCAAGATGGGCAGCTACGTCATCGACCTGTTTCCCAACGCCAAGTTCATCTTCATGGTGCGCGACGGCAGGGCCACCGCCCACTCGATCATCACCAGGAAGGTGACCATCACCGGGTTCGACCTGACCAGTTATAGACAGTGTTTGAAGAAGTGGAACAGTGCGGTGGAGGCGATGAACACTCAGTGCAGGGACATGGGGGCCGGCAAGTGCTTGAGGGTGCCCTACGAGCAGCTGGTGCTGCACCCCAAGGAGTGGATGGGGAAGGTGTTGAAGTTCTTGGACATTCCGTGGAACGAGTCGGTGCTGCATCACGAGGATTTTATTAATAACGGAATCAGTTTGAGCAAGTAAGTAGCTAATGTTTGTTTTAAAGTAGGATAATTACTAACTCGAAATCGTCCTTTTTTTCACAAAAATGTATATAGATGTAGATTATTTATATGGGAAGGAATAAGTTAATCACCGCGACCTTATAACTCATCATACAGTCCCAGGGCTTTGACAAAAGCCAGTATCTAAGACGGTTTTACAGAACTTAGTGTTAGTTCTCTATCTCCGATATCAGTCGTACAAAAGTGTATGGTACGAATGGTTGTCGTCTCGGCGCACTCAGTGATGGGGTGTTCTGGGATTTCTCCATTTTCCTCACAAAATCTGCATTCGCCGTTGTTTGTTAGCTTTCATCTACTGAGATGTTCATTGAGGAGACAGTGCCATATTAAAAACCCCGTGACAATCTGAAGATTGTTCTTACTTAAATGAAGGAAAATCTTTGATTTTTCTCGGTCGTAAGCCTTGAAAAATTTCTTGGGTGTCTTAGACCGTTGAACGATTCCCATTTTAAGTAACAGATGAAGTCTTCCGAGTTCTTGAGTTCCGCTTTATGTTGGTGTTCGGTTATTTTTTCATTACCTTCTATCACTTGGTGGGGTGGCAACTAGAGCAGGAGTACTCCATTTTATTTGCCTAATTTGTTGTATACAAAAAATATGTATACACTCAAAATTTTGAGGTCGTAGATTACGAATCTGAACTTTTTTTTGCGGACTCTTACCGTTTTTCAAAATCAATAATTCATATAACTATGAATTAAAAATTATACGCTAATTTTCGGCGTTCAAAATTCAATTTAACCGCCGCAGTTGTTTATTTACATATTAAGATCTTATAGTTTATTATGAGAGAGTTAAAATTATTGAGCCTTATTTATGGAAAATATCTCCTTGGACGTTGACACTATCACATTGTACGAATATTTGTACTTTGGAAATTCTTGTAGAACAACAAAAAATCATTTATATTTTTTTATTTCTTTCTTGTACATTTTACATGTAAATGTACAACCTGGAGTAAATTGGAAAAATGGTTTGCCGTATATACAAGGTGTCCCATTTTCGCGTGTTTTATGGGGGTTTCTCGATTATGTCTAGAAGTCTTTAATGTAGTGTCATTTTCGAAGTGTGACTGAAACTTACTATATATTTTTTCAATGGAACACGCTGTATATTATTTTTTATATTTTTTTATTATATTTGCCCTATTATAACTTTCGAAAAGTATAATATACTGATTTTCATAATTATGGTAAAAAATGCATTATTTAACTTTTTATAATAAGTTTGTGGGTTAGGTTAGGTTCAATAATGACAGCTCCCAGTTCCCAATGAATAACAAGTTGCTCCACTGGATTTCGCAGAAAACTTGTTAGCGAAGCACAAAAAGTAATTTTTACTCCGAAAAGAACATGTAATTTTTAATTGCCACAAATAATTTTTTAAACAATTATTTCAAACATTCCAAATAATATAAAAAAAATTTAAAATTAATAGTCTAAGATCTAGCAACGTTTTCGAGAAAGTATTTTAAGAAAGCTGGCTATATCTTTTACTATGCTCTCTGGAATAGCATGCGGCCCATCTGGCTGCAGATACCCGTTGCGTTCACTCCTGCGCATCGGATGAAGATCCCATATTTTCATATATCATGTTTTTTTTTTATTTAGTCCGTTAAATTCTAGTATTGAATATAAATAAGTCTCCATAGCGCAGCGCCTAGAGTTTCTGACTACGAACCGAGGATTCTGAGTTCGAGACCGGGTCAGGGCAAGAATTTTTTTATTTTCTTTTCTCTTCTATTGTGATAGTAAAGTATTAAATATTTGTTTTTTTTTATCACCAGAATTATTTAATACTTTACTATCAGAATATAAACGAAAATAAAATAAAAAAGTTTTTACCCCGATCCAGTCTCGAACTCTGACCCCTCGCTTGATAGGCGGAACTTCTACGCGCTGCGCTATGGAGATTCGCTCGGTTAATACTCAATACTAGAATTTAAAGGACTAATAAAAATATAGGATGTTCTTTGAATGCGCAGTAGAGAACGCAACGTTCACCGGCAGCCAGACGGGCCGCATGGTGTTCCAGAGAGCATAGTAAACGATATATTAAAGAGCCAGCTTCCTTAAAATACTTGTTTCCCGACGTTGCCAGCTCTCGTACTTATAATAAGTAATTATATATTGAGAAAACTATGGTTACGCTCGTTGAATTTGACACTTTATGTCAGTTTAATAATATATTTTCGTGTATTTGTACTTAGGCGTAAAAGTGCTTTACTTTTATGCCTAGGCGTTAAAATGACGATGATGCGATGATTAGGCGTTAAAATGAAAATTATGTTGTCAATCACGTCGCACAAAATTAATACTTTTGCGACGTTTGAAAAAAAAATGATTTTTAGCTGTTTGTAATAGTCGCAATACTCTCAATATGATTCTGAAAATGTCCGTATTGTCATATTTCCCGAGTCCATGACCCGAATGAAAAACTAATGAAAACCTCGTCCGCAAATCGCTTTCCAATTATCCACGAAGCGTTCGACGCTGAAATCTCGTAATTTTCCTCGGAAAACTTCATGTTTCAGTCCTTCGCTGTTTGTTCTCCCATTTACGATCAGTACGATCTCGATCTGACAACAAAAACAGCCATAAAAAGCGACAAAAAGATAATAAGCGTTCGTTCATCACGTTTCCAATCGATATTTTCATGAAAATATACACTCTTTGAAGTTATTAGTTTAGTTTTATCAGAGGCGTGCTTCTAATGCGGGCACAAAGACGATGTAGAATGCAGAATGTATGGGAAGGGGGTTACCGACGTCACCTGACCGATCTATTGTGGCCCCTTTCATGACTTTCATGAGTTACCATATCATACAGTCTCAGAGCTTTGACAAAATCCAGTATCTGAAACGGTTTTACAGAGATTCCTGCTCTATCTCCGATGTCAGTCGTACCAAAGTTTATGGCACGAATGGTTGTCGTCTCGGCGCACTCAGTGAACTTGTGTCTAGCCCTAGCAGGCAACTATTAAGCCCGACCAATCACGTGAGAGTTTTTGACAAACACAAATGAATTAACACACTCCAAATAACCACGCTAACCAACCTGATTGGTCAAGCTTAATAGTTGACTGCTAGGGCTAGACACTTCTCTCAGTGATGTGGTGTTCTGGTGTTTCCTCATTTTCCCCACAGAATCTGTATTCGTCGTTGTTTCTTAGCTTCAATGTACTGAGGTGTTCGTTGAGGAGACAGTGTTTGTTAAAAACCCCGTGACAATCCGAAGATTGTTCTTATTGAAGTCAATGAAAATCTTTGATTTTTGTCAGTCGTAAGTTCTGAGAAATGTCTTCAACGGATGGAGTCTTCCAGGTTCTTGAGTTCCAGTTTCCAGTTAGTGGAGTGTTCGCTTTTTTTCTAGCTAGATCATTTTCATTGCCTTCTATCCCCTGGTGGGCTATTCTTCTATTCCTAGGCTGGCACCCATAGCACGAGGACTTTCTTCTTATCAGCTTCTTTAGGCATTCTTTGACCAACTTCCAATTATTGGTTATTGAACTGATCGCTTTTAATGCTGCTTGACTATCGGATTAGATGGTTATTTATTGTTTCCCATAGTTCCTATCTAAGATAAGTACGCATCTTTCGATAGTGTAGATTTCAGGCAAAAAGGCCGTTGCCTATCCCACTCAACATCATAAAATCCTTTACATTATAACTCATTACTGCCCTAACAAATATTAGCTAGAAGCATGGTTTATATTATTTTTATTCTAGAGATTGTCTAAGATATTTTTACATCGTTTTCGACTGCTGCGTTATTGCACAGTTCCTATATAAGGCTGATTTACGCGAAGGAAGAATGATATACTTTAAGTTGTCTCTAATGGGATATCAAAAGCTACGCCTTTGGGAATCTTCCACGTACTCTGCAAACCACAATGAGTGGAAAGCCAGTGTGTGAAAAAGAGATGGAATAAGGAAGTAACGCGTGATTTAACTTCGTCAGTGTCGATCGCTGTCCCGCGCAGTGATGCCAAGTCTGCATTTATTTTCCCCAATTTACCCTGCGTTAATTTGCACTGCGCGCCACTTATTATTACGCCTGCAGGAAAAAAGCCTTCTTGCTGGAGCAGGCGTTTTAGAGTTTAATTAATCTTTGTGATTAAATATTCATTAAAGCAGCGACGTCTATCAACACAACATGACGGTTTTGATGCATGTATATTTTTATCAATATCTCGACAGCTTAAAATAACAAATTGCATATTTTTTCCAATAAATTGTGAAATTTCCAATAGATTGTGAAAAAATACCTTTGTGTGATTTTTTATAGAACATGTGAATCGTCAGCATTAACGATAGTACGTTTTGGCTGCTGTTTATAATAATATAATATGGTCTTATTTTTAAACTTCCCGCCTCTAAATGGAGTCAATTGCGGTACTCTACAGTATGTTCCCGGATTGTCTGTCTTTACAAGAGGATAAACTTTTTGATTATTGACATTTTGAGAAAAATGCATTCCTTAACCATTTTAGAACAAGCAATTTTTTTAAGAAGAATGTATTTTTATCAAAATTGAATAATAAAAAAGGTTTTCCTCTTGAAAGGACAATTCGGGAATATACTATACAGGGTTGTCCGAGCTGTATTCCGGAAACTTCGGCAACATATTCTGCAGATAAAAATAAGTAAAAACCTTCGTACAAATGTATGTCCTAAAATGGTTAGTTTCGGAGATACAGGGTGTAGAAGTTTTAATTTTATTTCGGTTTTTTTTCCAAATAATTTCTGAAGTAACGTCAATATTTGGATGAAAATTGAGGTCTGGGAGTTTTTTAACGTGGGAGATTTGATTTTGATGACAATATGACTCCTACTTATAGAGGGTGCCACCTACATATTTTAACTAGGTTTAAGAGTAATAACTTTTCTTCCGTACCTGTCTAAAACTACCGAATGAAAAAATATACATTTTCGTGATTTTTTACGTAAAAAAGGTCTCTTAGTAAAAATCGCCACGAGTAATATTTGAAATCGAAATTATCAATACCTGTCATCATTAACATACATTAAACATGTTGACATTGTTGACTAAATAGTTATTAGACTAAGATCATAAATTGGAAACATTTTTATGCCAAAAATTCAACAGAAACTGTTTTATCATCATATCTGCGAAGAAAAATTTATGATTTAAAAAAAATAAAAACTTCCCAAAATTTATCAGTTCAGTCAAATAACTATCTACTCAACATGTTCACTTTTTGTCAATAATGACATGTATTGACTATTTCCATTATAAATATATTAAGAACGGTTGCTCGTACCGATTTTTACCAAGAGACATTTCTTA
Source organism: Sitophilus oryzae (assembly GCF_002938485.1). Classification (NCBI taxonomy): domain Eukaryota; kingdom Metazoa; phylum Arthropoda; class Insecta; order Coleoptera; family Curculionidae; genus Sitophilus; species Sitophilus oryzae. The sequence goes on from NW_022147080.1 coordinate 2,044,850, forward strand.
CGTAAAAATCACGGAAATGTATTTTTTCATTCGGTAGTTTTAGTATAGGAGTCATATTGACATCAAAATCAAATTTCTCATGTCAAAAAACTCGCAGACACAAATTTTCATCCAAATATTGACGTTATTTCATAAATTATTTGGAAAAAATCGAAATAAAAATGAAACTGCTACACCCTGTATCGCCGAAACTAAGCATTTTAGGACATTCATTTATACGAACTTTTTCAAATATTTTTATCTGCACAATATGCTGCCGAGGTTTCCGGAATACAGTTTGAACAACCCTCTATATTATCTAAGGGTTTTACCAGAGACTGTATATTGTAACATTTTTTACTTATGCGACTTAGTTCTTTAGACATATTTCACTCAACAGTATAATGTTCTTTATTTCTTTAAACCTTTCACACGAACAGAAAAAACGTTAAAACAAATGTTTATAAACGTGGAACGTAGTTTGTAATATTTAATAATTAACTTTAAGAAAGTAAAAAAAAATACTAATCACCTTTCAATTTATTCCAGAGTGGAGAGATCCTCCGACCAAGTGATCAAACCTGTCAACCTCGAGGCCTTGACCAAGTGGGTTGGCAACATCCCTGACGACGTAGTCCGCGACATGGCCGACATAGCCCCCATGCTCTCCGTGTTGGGCTACGACCCCTACGCCAATCCCCCCAACTACGGCAAGCCCGACGCCCAAGTAGCCCTAAAAACGAAAGACATCCAGAAGAACAAGGGTGTGTGGGACAAGAAAGCCAAAGAGATGTTCAGCCTGGGCTGGGACAACGGAGGTGACACAGCCCTGGACAAAGACCCCAGTGACAACGCCAACTTGACGTGATAAACGTGGTATTTACGTTCGTTAGGTGTATAATAAAACTGTTTTCGAATGTAATTGGACCATATACTTAAAAACAGATATCAATTTATTTATAAAGACTATACATACACATCGGGACAGGTCAACTCTGTGTATAGGATTTTAACGTGTAAGACAGTGATGTAGGCAGCTTAATGGCAAATCAAATGTATTAAAAAGAGAAAAAAGTTGGGTGGGTATGGGTGGGAACATTTCTTCTGAGCGGTATTCTGACGACCCGTGTACTTGTACAGGGTGAGTCAACGATAGAGTAAAGTCCATTATCTCATTTGTTTCGAGGTTTACAAAAAAACTAAATATAAAAGTTATAGGAAGGATAAGATATACATTTTAAAATTATTATAAAGTATACACGATGCTTCAAAAAAGTGTGGCGGATATAACATATGTATGTTTTTTTTTAAATGTAACATCCTATTTTTATTTTATTTTTAGATTCTGCGTAAAATTCCATAACTTTTTTATATATAATAAAATAGAAAACAAATTTCTTGCAGTATAGGTATATAATAAAATTATATAAGGATTCTTGCCACTTAACTGCTGATATAGAAATTTAATTCTACGCTGTGTTTGTCACGTAGATCAACCTGCTCTCACTACCGGTTTCGGAGCCCTACTCCTTCATCAGGTGAGCCTGTATTGACTAAGAGTGAGTCCCATTGGACCCTCCACTGCGGCCGCGAGGGCCTATTGTGGCTCAGTTTCTACAAGCTCTAATATACAAAAGCGTCAAAGTTCACCCTCAAGACCCAGCCTTTTAATATAGGCCGTTATGTCTGAGGGCGATATGTCTCCTAGGTCTGATAGGTCTAGCATGGGTTTGCCAAACATCTCAAACCTGGTCCTGCCCCCAGCGGGGCAGGTACACATAACGTGCTTCATTGTTTCGTCATCTTCCATACAGAGTCGGCATTCGGCGTCTTCCACCAGTCCCATCCTCTGTAGGTGAGATCTCAGCCGGCAGTGGCCCGTGTACACTGCAGTGAGCGTACGCGCTCCATTCCTACCGGCCTTTAGGAGTTCTCCTGTTCTATGTTTGGATGGCCCTGCTAGGATTTTCTTGGCATGTTCTATTCCGGGACTGTCATTCCAGTCCCGGAACGTCGCTCTCTTGCGAGATTTTTAGGAACGCTAAGTGTCGGTTCTGGGCCCACGAATGGCGAGCCTGCACCAATTTTGGCGAGGGAATCAGCACGTTCATTTCCCTCTAGGCCGACATGTCCCGGCCCTACTCCATCATCAGGTGAGCTTGGGCAGATTCGCAAAATGACAACCACAGCGCTGATAGTTAATTCCGACTTGTCGGAAAGTGTCGGTTAGATATTAAGTCCCGAACGGGAGATAGCGGCCTGCGTGCAAACCTGCCTGCGTACCTTTTACCATCTTTTTACTATCGATAGTTTCGCCTAGGTGGTATGAAACTACTACCATTGCACGCAGGCCGCTATCTCCCATTCGGGACTTAATATCTAACAGACACTTTCCGACAAGTCGGAATTAACTATCTCTGCGCTGTGGTTGTCATTTTGTGGATCTGCCCAAGCTCACCTGATGATGGAGTAGGGCTCCGAAACCGGTAGTGAGAGCAGGTTGATCCACATTATGACAAAGACAGTTAAGTGGCAAGAATCCTTATATAATTTTATTTTATATGTAATGTTATATACCTAAAATTAATAGTTTTTGTAATATTTAAATTGGTTTAAACAAATGCTAAATTGCAGTGTGGTAAAAAATTGTCAGTGGTGCCATTGTTTCTGAAGTTGGAGTACTAAAATTTGGTAGGAGAGTTTTATAGAGATGAAAAAAAAGATATATAGTTAAATGCTATAAGCTATAATAATAATATATAGTTAAATGATAAAGATATTTTAGTTAAATGCTACAGGGTGTTCAAAATATATTTATGAATTTCAACTACTTAAAATTAAAAAAATCTCAAATTTTTTAAACGGTACACCCTATATATTTTCATTTTTTCTGATAGATTTTACAAAACTCTTCAACTTTTATTAGGTATGTCATATACCTATTTTTAATAGTTTGCGGTTTATTCCAATTTTTTCTATTTTTACCCATATTTTTAATACAATTATAATCTATAACATCATAGTTGCCATGACAAAACAAAAACATGTATTACTTATTAACAAGTTGTTAAATAATTAGTAATAATTGTTATTATTAGTTAAAATCAAGTAACTTTACTCAAATAAACTAAATTCGCAGTCGTGAATTCCCTGGTGTATTTAAGATATGGGTAAAATTGGAATAAATCGCAAACTATTAAAAATAGGTATACGACATACTTAACAAAAGTTGAAAAATTTTGTAAAATCTATCAGAAAAAAATGATAATATATAGGGTGCGCCATTTAAAAAATTTGAGATTTTTTAATTTTAAGTAGTTGAAATTCATAAATACATATATTTTAAACACCCTATAGCATCTAAGTAAAATATCTTTACATACGTCTTTTTCTATATCTCTATAAAATTCTCCAACCAAATTTTAGTTCTCCAACTTCAGAAGCAATGGCATCACTGATAATTTTTTACCACACTGCAATCTAACATATGTTTAAACAAATTTAAATATTACGAAAACTATTAATTTTAGGTATATAACATTACATATATATAAAATAGTTATGGAATTTTACGGAGAATCTTAAAATAAAATAAAAAATAGGGAGTTGCATTTTAAAAAAAAACATGTTATATTCGCCACACTTTTTTGAAGCACCCTGTATACTCCATAATCATTTTAAAATGTGTATCTTATAGTCTAAGAGGAGCTAGCAACGTTTTCGAGAAAGTATTTTAAGACGTCTGGCTCTTTGATATATCTTTTACTATGCTCTCTGGAATAGGATGCGGCCCGTCTGGCTGCCGATACCCGTTGCGTTTACTACTGCGCATCGGAAGAAGATCCCATATTTTTTATTAATTCAGTCGTATAAATTCTAGTATTGAATATAAATCGAACATGTCTCCATAGCGCAGTGCATAGAGTTTCCGACCACACACCGAAGATTCAGAGTTCAAATCCGGGTCAGGTCAAAGACTTTTTTTATTTTATTTTCCTTTATATTCTGATAGTAAAGTATTAAATAATTTTGGTAATTAAAAAAAAACAAATATTTAATACTTTACTATCAGAATATAAACAAAAATAAAAATAAAAAAGTCTTTGACCTGACCCGGATCTGAACTCTGAATCTTCGGTTCGTGATCGGAAACTCTACGCACTGCGCTATGGAGACATGTTCGATTTATATTCAATACTAGAATTTAAAGGACTAATATAAATATAGGATATTCTTTCAATGCGCAGTATGGAACGCAACGTTTACCGGCAGCCAGACGGGCCGCAAGCTGTTCTAGAGAGCATAGTAAAAAATATATCAAAGAGCCAGACGTCTTAAAATACTTGTTTTTCCGACGTTGCTAGCTCTCGTACTATTAACCGTCCCTATAACTTTTATATTTAATATTTCTTGTAAACTACCCTGTAGACTCACCCTGTACAAACATTTGTTACTGGGATATATTTGCCATGTTGTGTAAGCGGTTTCCTTGTTCGGTTATCTGTCACTTGTCTTGCCGCGTCAGCGCCAAGCTTGTTGCCAAAAAATGTTGTTTACAAAGATAGTATACTTGCCAAGTACGTAAATATTGGTGTAGGTACTTGCCAAGTACACGAGTCGTCAGAATCCGCTTTAATATTAAAGGTCTGTCTAAAAAATATGTTGTTTTTAATTTCAAAGGGCATATCGGATGTTTTTAAAATAAATTATTCACCCCTATAATCTTTTATTTTTTTAGATAAAAAACAACGAAATTTTTTATGTTAGTAGGTAGTACATGACATAAATCAGAATTGATTGACGTATCCAATTAGTTTCGGTCACTTTCTGTTTCAACAGATGACTTTCGATATTTAAATGGTACCCTCGGCATTTTTTACTTTATTTGATAGAAAATGTCATTCTGTATAAAATGACGTATCATATGTCAAGTTTTGACATTTTTGCTTAGAGAAAATAGTATTTAAAATTAAATCTAGAGTGCCACCACAATAAATATAACAATTGGACTTGAAATACCAAGTATAGGGTACCAAATTATGCGTAAAAATGTTTTTTTTCCAGAATGCTAAAGAGCCACCCTCTTTCCATTAGAAAAAAAAGAGTTATGATTAAAAATACGATGAGGGCATATTTTAATCAGCCAGGAAACATGTTCAAAAACATTAGACTATCAAATGTATTTTTCCAAGGCTCCTAGATTAAAAATTAGTGGTTTTAACACAGCCATGGTAGTCTAGATTGAAATTTAAAATACCATTTTTAAGCGAAGATGTCAAAAGTTGGCAAGTGAAATGCTATTCTATTCAGAATGTTTTCTAACAAATAATGTAAAAAATATCCAGGGTACCACATTTAAAAATCAAAAGTTGTAGTCATTTCCGGTGAAACATGAAGTGATCGAAACGAATTGAAAACCTCAATCAATCTTAATTTATGTCGTCTATTAATAAACCAAATCTCATTTTTTTTGAGGCCTTGTGAAAAACACCTCATTTAATATTTCAACTGGCTTATGAAACACTCTGTATACGAGTACTAAATGTAATATCCTTTTTAAAAACTTCGTCTCTTGTTTTAAACTAAATAAAAAAAACAACACGGAAAAGCTTCTAAGGTGGGTATTGTTTTGGACAAAAAAAGGTTCTAAACTCTGGCGAATAAGGTTTTTGAAAAATATCAGTTCTAAAACATTTTCCGCGCTAACAGAACGACAACGTGTCTCATAAACAAAACGGCAAACTGCGCAAAGTGCTAGGATCTACCATAATTTAATGCTGGAAAAAATAGGGATGGGCATTTTAAGAAAAAATATCGATATAAAAAATACTATAGACTTACAGAAAAAAATTGTGTATAATAAATTCAAAACACCAATCGAAAAAAAGCGGCGTCAAAGACGGCTGGGGAATCACGATAGATGATAAAGTCTGGACGTATTTTTTTAAATTTTAAATAACTTTATTTTCTAATTTTATTTCTTAAGAAGGTTATAATTTATTTTGTATTGAGTAAAAGTTATTTTACGTCTAGAGATTGACCTAGCCAAAAATTTTCATCGATTGTCATTGCCCAGCCGTATTTGACACCGTTTTTTTTTCGATCATATAGTACTTTCATATATATAACATGTGACAACTATTACATGTCTCAGGAAATAAAAAAAAACTCGTTGAATATACGAAATATTTTTTCAAAAAAGCACCTTTTTTTCAACTAGTTGAATAACAGCGGACATCCTAAATGGACATTTGAAAGTAAAGGTTAAACTGCCCTCACCTGATTGCAGAATCTAATGTTTGTATTTTCAAATTTAAAAAAAAATTGTAATTTTCACTTTGACGTCGATGACTGATGTCAATTTAAAAAAATCATCCATCAAAAAATTGTCCAGTATATCGATATTTTTAAACCAGTATCGATATTTTGACACGTCGATATTGTTGCACATCCCTTGTTGGAAAATAGGGAAACCTTAGAGAAAATGCCCGGGTGCAGTAAAAGCGTATAAGCACCATGCACGTGTACCCTCCAAACATTACAAAATAAATAGAAAAATGAATATGCAAAAGAATAGTCTCGCAAATTCGTGGTTTAACATGAATATTCCCTTATTTTCCTCTAAGGGATTATATGTATAATACGGATAAAACGCAGTTTTTAGAACGAAAATTTGCACGTATGGACTTGGTATTATCCATTTTCTTGTATTTAAGTCTCTGGCATAGATGAAAATATACGATTTAAATAAGTTTTTAAGAAAACAATAATTAGTTTTATTATCTATAGGTAGACACTATTTCGTCCTCAAAGAAATAAGTAAACATAGAGAAAAACTTTTGTTGATACATCACAATCTGAACATCTCAATTTAAACTAATAATTTAATGAAAAAAACTAATGATTGAACCAATCCAATATAATTACTTATATACTTTGCTTATATATCAGAACCCCTCTATATTTACCTATTTCTCTAAGAGACTTCTACTTATATTTTAATTATAATTATTCATATTATCTATCTATACAAGGTGTTTCAAAGAACAAGTGCCATCTCGCGTAAAACTAAGATTTATTTTTCATATTAATATATAGATCCAATTCTGCTGTTTCAGTGGCGCACGTTTTTTTGGAACTGGACCAAAATTATAATAAATGGAAAAAATGAAGATTTTTAGCTGAAAGAAAGCAAAATCGGACCCATGTATATATAAAAAATAAAAATTATTTTTGCGTCAGGAATCTCCCCGTGAGATGGTACATGTTTTTGAAGCACCCTGTGTAAAGCGAAAGACAATATTTTTTACTAAAAATTATTAAAAATATTTATACTTACAAGTAGGTAGCTACAGCAGTTGTGTCCAACGAAGAGACATATTGATAGAAATACATTTTAAGTTTCTTAAAAAATTATGTTCCTGATAAGTTACTGTATACCATGAATCTACAAATTAATAAACTAGCTAAAATTTAAATACCTAATTACATCATACACAGGGAACAAAAAATATATTTGCTCAAAGAGTTTTTGTAGACAAACTTTTGTGGGGAGACTATTCCAAAAACACAATCGTATACAAGATTATACATTATAATCGAAAAAAAACGGCTATGAAATAAAGATCGCTGTCATTTTACACAGGGTTCGGCAATAGTGCGTCGGGCATCTGTAGCTCCTATAATAAAAAACCTTAGAAATTTTGTATACCTATAAGTATGTATTAGGATGTATGTCAGAAAAATATTTTAACCTCTATAGGGTGGCCCAAAAAACGGTCAGTAGATCGCGAGAATATTTTTTAAACACACCATAATACGCACCTAACCATAACACACACAACATAATATACACCCTGTATATTATTGCATTTTTTGCTTCCTTTCTGATCACTTTACATAATCCTAAGATATTATTAAATATGTTTTGATGGTTTTAGAGACATTAATGAATATATGAAAAATATAATATATTTTTTCATGATTTTTTTAAATATTAAAAATACAAAAAATGTCCTGAAATCAAAACTATACTGGGTATTTACTATAGCTGATCTGATTTACTTTCTATAAATATCGTAATCTTAAACCATACAGTATGTTCAAAATTCTAAGCCAAACTTGCTAAAATATAAAATAGTTTTTCTACGTTTTTTTTCAGAGGTAGCCGGCGGACCCTGTATGTAAAATTATATGAGGAATGTCATTGATGTTCATTTCCAAGCCAACTGGACGCCGTTTTTTTCGATCATACCTTATAACAAAAATAAAATAAATTACCAGCTTGAATTAATATTATGTGTAATGTTAATTGAACTATTTTTATGTAAATAATTACCTGGATGTGTAATAATACTCCCTCGTATTCTCGTATATATTTTTTAGGTATATTACTTTTAGTTACAAGAAAATATATAAAAATTTACCACTATGTCAAGAAAATTTTCAAAAACGAACTCTTGAAATATTCAAAAAGCACTATGCTTCTAATAGAGCAAAGTGCTTTCAAGCCCGCATCATAAAACACTACAAAGTTGTGCATTTTTCACTTAAGAAAGGTTTAAAAAACGTAAAAAAGATTTTAAAGTTTCATATACCAAACTTACCCCAACAGACTGCTGTAGAACCATAATTACATAAACCAAACTTCCTTATTTTATTTAGTTTTTGAACGTTTATGTCTTATACCTATGAGTAGATCGTCTATAATCAATCAAATAACGTTAAAGAAACTGTACCTTATATAACCGCGAAACTAGAGTATATATCCATATTTTAATAAGAGTATGTTGTATATTTATGTAATACGGGTTTATATCAATTTTCTTATCGTACTCTGACTGGTAATAAAAAATCTCAAATAGCACTGAAAGCACACTCAAAGTGTTTTTTGACTTTTTGTTATCAATAGCAGCCAATGGAAATTCAAACAATTGGAGAAAAAACACAAGGCCTACTCCAATTACCGAAGTTCAAGTAGTTCTTTTGGATTAAAAATAATAAACTAAAACATTTTTTTTAATTTTCATATATGAATTAATAAATATTCAGTGAAAAAGCGAAGATCTATCTTCGCCACCTACATATTATTGGCACAGCTTTTATTGGCTTTGATAAAGAATATAATAATGTACAAAAAAACTATGGAGGGCTTTAAAAAAACAAATAAAAAAGTGCAAAAATAGGTATAATTAAAACATTTTATATTTTTATTTTCTTTAAAAAATAATTAATTTTATCCTCATTAACCTTCACTTATTTTCGTTTACTCCATTCCATTACATGTCCATTACTTACATCACACTTACTTCAAAGAAAGTATTATAATTTATTTTATCCTCTTTTTTGGCTTTTCACCATTTCACTTTATAATTTTTAACAGATTTTTAAGTTTAAATTTTAAATATGGTCAGATATGAGATATGGTACCATTTCCAAAAGACAAATGGTCTTCACAGGACTTCACGATCATATAAAATTAAATTATATGATCAATTATATTAACCACAGAAACATTTTACTCTGTCAAAAACAACTGTCTTTTTTAACCTAACTTATAGACTAGAGACGGGAGACGGGTCAAGAAACAAAATAAACAATTTTCAAAAGCAATGGATATTGAAACGAAATTCTTGCCAGAATATAAACCAACAGATTTCCAGAAAATCTGTAGGATTTGCGTTTCACCGGAAAACATACAGAGTATTCGTGATGTTAAAATAACTGAGGAAGTTGAGCTTTTAAATGTTTTAACTGACTTTATCCCGTTAGAGGTAGGTATTTTTGTATAAAGCTCGTTTCAATGTTTTAAGAACGATTTTTTAGGAATTATCAGATCTAAAATTACCTCAGAATGTTTGCTCTGTGTGCATAACTTTTCTGAAAGATTACTATAAATTTAAAACGAAATGTAGTGAGAGTAAAGAATTTTTAAGAGCATACTTAGAAAATCCGCCAAAGGAACAGGACCAGTCGTCTGGCGATGATAACTGTGTACTTTCAAATGTTAAGATAAGTTATTCTGATGACGATGTTCCACTAGGGTCACCAGAACAGCCAGAGGTCAAGAAGAAAAAAAGTTCAAAATTGAAAAAGGAAAGTAAAGCGAAAGAAAAAAGAACTAAAAAGATATATAGCTGTAAATATTGCAATAAAGTATTCAAAAACAAACATAGATTAACGATACACCTTAGAGTGCACACGCAAGAAAAACCCTTTAAATGTGTTGAATGTAATACAACTTTTAGTCATAGTGGTAATTTAAAGAGGCATTATATGATTCATACTGGGGAAAAACCTCATGTTTGTGATACATGTGGCAAAGGTAAGTTGAAGGCAAAATTATTGTAGCATTAAAATGAAATTTCCTAGCTACAATTATTTTATTTCTATACATTTTAGGTTTTATTCAGGCAATTTCTTTAGAGATGCATTTAAAGAAACATCGCAGAGAAGAGTCTAAAGAGACTTTCAATTGCCATATTTGTTCCCGGACATTTGCTAAAGTCATATATTTTAAACGGCATATGAATAAGTTCCATCCTGATGAAGCAGGGCAAGATACAAGTAAGGAAGAAACGACCGATTCAAAAATCCTAACAAAAGAAGAGAACACTCAATATGAATGTGATAAATGCAGCAGAACATTTCCCCAATTGATATTTCTCAAGCGGCATAAAATACGACACGGAGAAAGAAAGTTTTTGTGTAATGTTTGTGGAAAAGGATTTCTTAGAAAATCAGATCTTCAATCACATACTAAAGTCAGTTGATTTGCTATCATGATAATTCTTTTAAGTTAAAAGGTTCTTTTTATAGATTCATACCGGGGAGAAACCACATGTGTGTAATATTTGTAACAAATCATTTGCTCATGTAGCATCCCTAGTAAATCATGGTCTGATTCATTCAGGATATAAGCCTTATAGTTGTCCAATTTGTTCAAGAGCATTTACACAAGTTGCCCATTTAAGAGTTCATGAAAAAACACACTCTGGTGAAAGGTATATATTTAAGCTTAAAAAATATTTAAAAAAATTAACTTAGTGAATATTTTAGACCATTTTCCTGTTCATTTTGTGCTAAAACATTTGCTGTAAAAGGCAATTTAACCGTTCATTTGAGAATCCACACTGGCGAAACACCATATGTATGTAGTGTTTGTGAAAAAGGCTTTTGCGATTCTAGCAGTATGAAGAAACATCAGCAGAGTCACTTTAATGTGGTAGATCATAGTCTTAAAAAAGGATCTGAGTAAAATACAAATATTTAATAAAAATATATGTATATATTTACAAATCTTTTTAGTACCAAAGTATAAAACTTATAATAATACCTATATTTACAATAAAATAACTTTGATAACTCGTACTTATTTCTTTTATGTAGTTAATGATTCAAGACTGAATCATAGAATATGTCTGAACGCAGTAGATATTTTGAATTTTAAATATTCCCGCCATTCGCAAAATATGAATATCATATTAAATTAATTTATATGATCAACCAGTTACCAATCTGAAAATTTTCTATCGTAATGGCCTCACTTATCTGTCATTGTCATTATTAACATATTATTAACCTAACAAAAACAAAAACAATCGAAAAAATGGAGATCCAAACAAAAATATATCCGGAAACTAAACTAGAGGATCTCCAGAAAATTTGTAGAATTTGCGTTACAGTCGATAACGTACACTATATTCAAGATGTTAAATTAGCTGAAGAAGTTGACCTTCTCAATATTTTAATTGACTTTATTCCCTTAGAAGTATTCTGTAAATAAGGATTGTTTGATTGTCGTCTAACGAAGCTTTTTTAGGACTTATTAGATCTAAGATTACCTCAGTGTATTTGCTCTGGATGTATAAGCTTCCTAAATGATTACCATCGATTCAAAACCAAATGTAATGAAAGCAAAGAACTTTTAAAAGCATATTTAGACAAAGAACTTAAACATGACCCACAGTCAGATGATGCTTTTTCTCCACTTTCAGATATTAATTCGAATTGTTCTGAAGATGATGTTCCATTAATATTACGAAAAAAGACAGTTTTCAAAAAGAAAAAAAGATCGAAACTAAAAAATGGAAGCAAAGCGAGCGGTTTTAAAGACAAAGAAAAGTACTCCTGCAAATATTGCAACAAATTATTTAGTTTTAAACACAAATTGGCAATACACCTTAGAGTACACACTAAAGAAAAACCATTTAAATGTGGGGAATGTAATGCTAGTTTCAGTCTTAATGGTAATTTAAGACGACACAAAATGATTCATACTGGAGAAAAACCTCATGTATGTGATACATGTGGTAAAGGTAATTAATATTAGTTGATATTCACATGTAGATTTAGGACATATTCCTGCTCATTTTGTGCCAAAACATTTGCGATAATAAGCAACTTAACTATATGAAAACTTAAAAAGTTATTTAATTTTAATACATTTCAGGTTTTATTCAAGCTACTTCTTTAGAGGTACATCTAAAGAAACATACCATGGCAGATAAAAAAGAGACTTACACATGTCATATTTGTGGCAGAACATTTGCTAGATTCGTATCTTTCAAGCGACACATAAGAAAGCTTCATCCAAAAGAAGCAGAACAAGATCCAGAAAAAAATGATGAAATTGACTTAAAAATCAATCCTAAAGAAGAGGGCTCTCCATACGAATGTGATAAATGCGACAGAACATTTCCCCAATTGATATTTCTTAAGAGACATCAAATCAGCCACGGAGAAAGAAAGTTTTTATGTAATGTTTGTGGAAAAGGATTTATTAGAAAGGCTGATCTTCAATCCCATACTAAGGTAAATTGATTTGCTTATATTTTTTCCAGAATTAAAAATTATCCTTTTTAGATTCATACAGGTGAAAAACCACATGTATGTAATATTTGTAACAGGTCATTTGCTCACGTAGGATCCCTGGTCACACACGGTCTTGTTCATACTGGTTATAAACCGTACAGTTGCTCTATTTGTATGAGATCATTTACACAAATTTCACATTTAAAGGTTCATGAAAGAACTCACAGTGGTGAAAGGTATGTTTACACGATAAAAAAATAGTTAAAAATTAACATGGCGAATATTTTAGGCCATATTCTTGCTCATTTTGTGCCAAAACATTTGCGATAAAAGGCAACTTAACTGTTCATCTTAGAATCCACACAGGGGAAACGCCATATGTATGTAGTGTTTGTGAGAAAGGCTTTTACGATTCAAGCAGTATGAAGAAACATAAACAGAGTCACTTTAATGTAATAGATCATAATATCAAAAAAGGATCTGATTAAAACAAAAACTTGAATGTCTAATAAAATATATGTATTTACAAATTTTTAATATCTAAGTATAAAATTAATTATAATATATTTACAAAAATAAATTAAGTTTCACATTTAACCACCTGGTTTTTGGTAAACACACCATTGCATTTAGAACAAATACAACTTTTACAAATATTAAGTAAACATTTCCTGCAATAATAATGTAGACAAGGTAACTGATAAACATATTCAATTTTATTCTCGCATAATATGCATGTTCTTTCTGTGCTATTTTCACTTTCAACAAAAGATACAAAATCTTTCTTATCTTTTACGCTTTGTATTAACAAATCCAAGCCTTCACCAGAACTTGAAGGATTTTCAGCATCATCACATTCTTTCAACTTTTTTCTCTTAAAATCACAAGACCTCAGACTTCTTTTCAAACCAAATGTTTCAGATCTGTGGCTATTTTGTAACAAGAACATATCAATTCGACTTTTTAAAGACACGTTAAGTATGGGTTTCAATACATTGTTAAATTTGAGGCCTGTAAAAGGATCGCCAGGTTTTCGTCCAAAAGATTCTTCATTTTTATTGTGCTTTTCCAGTGTAGACTGATCAATTGTATGACCACTTGGTAAAGTGTATGGGATAGTCATCAATTCATGAGTTAAATCATCTTTAAAATCATCAGGAACAACAAAATTATCATCACTGGCAGTTGTTTTAGGTGTATCAAGATTATTAGTTTTATTTTTCAGTCCCATGAGCTTGTAAACAGTTTGAACAGTATTGAAACTACAAGCTTTGGATGGCTGCCCCCAAACCTCAACAGAGGACAAACAAGGTGTAGATTTTTCAGTTTTAAAAATTAGTATTTTTAGGAATGAGGCATTCAAAAATGTTCTAAACATGTTACTCTTAAAGAAACATAAAAAATAATCGGAATTGTATGCTGGAGGTGGATTCTCTTTAGAGTATTTGCGACTATTACAAAAGATAGCCCCTTTATTGTTGAATATGCCTTTAGATATTGATACATAAGTTGTATTAGGAGTTTTGGCATATATTTCGATGCCTGAACATTGTAAATTTCCCACAGTGGTATTTAAAACAATGTAAAATATATTAATGTTACATAAAAATTCAATTTCTATTTCTACTGGGGGTTTTATGGAAGGATAAGCAATGAATCCTCGTGATTTATCGGCATAATTTGAACTTATAAGATTTTCAACTTCATAATGATCAGTACTAGGACTTTTACAAGATATTTTTGGTAAAAGTTTTGGATCCAAGAAGTTGAACATTTTATGAGACTTTCGAAATAGTTTTTTTATACAGTTTACAAGTCACCAATGAATTGTTACCTTAAAGTCATATCAGGAACAGCTAAAAACCTTCTCATAGTGAATTGGCATATGATATACATTTTTCACAAGAAAAAGTTAATTTAAAGTGATTTATTGAACATATTTGCAGTTTATGGGCTTAAATAATATATGCTTCGATCCTGGTGTCTCATTCATCATTTTCTTAATAAAAGCTGTCTGTAGATCATACTTTACTAGAAACTCTGCCTTAAAAAGAGGGATTTATGAAAAAAAAAATATTTTTAAACTAGATAATTACCAATCTTAACCTGGATTCGCTCTGGGTTATTTTGAAGACACTTATCTATATCTAATACATTTCGCCAGAGATGTGTGAGTGTGAACTAGAAAAAAAATTATTGAATACAATTATTACCAAAACCAGCTAACTTTTTTCACGTACACTTTCATTCAATGAAATATCTGTAAACTGTGGGTCGTCCGATTTCCATTCGATAACCAAGAAAACTCTTTTTTTTTCTTTTACTTATTATTTTTTTAAATAATATGTAAAATTAGTTTTGAAAGTTTAAAAACAAAAACAGAAGTAAACATAACCTCATGCAAACCAGATAGAGGAGTATAATTGGTTGCCTACCAAATCTCTAAATTTATACAAATATGAAAATTCAAATAAAATAAAAATTTATAAGTAGTTTATTGTTAGTTTAAATAATATGAACAAGTAGTGGGATGTGATAGTAAACGGGTAAAACGTCGTATATATTTGAATACATATATTATTTCTATATAGATATAAAACTATTTTTCTTTCCATCCAAAAAGTATCTACTTTCATAAACACTTTTTGCAGGTACTGTTCAATAGATTTTCATCTGCTATATAGGCAAGTATGCCTTTATTTGCCATGAATATATTAAAAAGAAACTGAAGTTTTAAATATTTTAAACGTTTAGGCGTAATCTATGAATAAAACAAAATATATAACAAACAGGTTTATTAAAATAGTGTCAAAATGCAAATAATTTAAAACAGTCTTAAGTAACTGTGTATGTTTGAATGCAAAAGGTGTATATATAAAACTTTAATATAAATAAGGCAATGTAGAATATGGACTAGGCGCCCAGTGATTTGACTTTAGCGATGTATTGTTCTTTGGCCTTGTCCTGGGCAAGTCCTTTGCGACCGCTCCACGCGTCCCATTTGGCCTTTCCCTTAAGGTCCAGCAGTCCTGGACGGTCTGGAATGAAACAGGAGTAAATTTAACTAGATTTAAATGATATTACGATTCCGGGTGCTTATTAAATAACTAATAGTATAGTTCAATCCCAAAACGCATTTATTTTTTACCGAAAAATAAGTATATTTTTTATCCTATCTGTAGGCTTGGTCCCTTGGTGCATTTCAACCAATCACTAAAGAATATAAGGACATGTAACGCCCATATACGGGCTGCAGCAGAATTTATGACCTTAGAGGCCATTCTTTTGATGGCAAACAATGAGTCATCATTTGGCCACCAGCGACAATTTTAGCGATTTTTAATAGTTTGTTTGTAGTAAACTTTTTATAACCTTTATTACAATGGTGATTAGTTGTTCAGCTTTCAAATGTAAAAGCAGCAGCGATAAGAAAGAGCCAGGAGTAACGTTTCATAGGTAAATAAACAGTTCACTCCAACTTTTTAGCGTTTTCTTATTGAATTCGGTAATTATTCTTCAATTTCAATTAACATCTATATGTACTTGATATGTGCTATACGTCGATACTAGTTTTGTATCTTCTGTTAACATTTTAATACGTTTTTTTTCGTAATTAATTAGTATGATACACCATAGGCGTAGTCAAAACAATTATCAAAAAATATAAATATTGCTTCAAACAGCCTAGTTTAGAAAAATATGTGCCACGGCACTGTTTGGTGACATCGGCACAATTTGCTCTCGGGTGTTATTTGTCCTTGGATTCTTTAGTCATTGATTTCAATCTTATTTCAACCGACTTTTAGAATTCTGACAGCAGCGCTCGGTACGGCAGAAATAAGAACTGTTCCACTAATAATAATAATTAAATTCGTGGCTATGTCATAATATTTAAATATTTTGGTTTTTACTAGTGCAGTTGTTACTGAATGAAGCTTTAAGCTTCAGAGAGAGCTTTAAGTTTCAGAACCTCGCAATTAGTGGAATAAATTAGTGGTTTCAATTACACTTTATACTTTTTAGTTTACGATCATTCACAATGTTTAAAATCACAATTAAAATTAATAGAATAACCTCGAGAATAACCTAGCAACAGCTTGCGTTAGTCAGTTATCCATATAGAAAGCCTAATATTTCGCTTATAAAACAATCAACTTTTGAGTTCTAACCACAATTTTTCTTGACAAAAGATAATCAAAGACCAAAATGACATTTCTTGCAAATTTTGAAGTATAATTAATGGTAAAGTTAGAAGTTTGAAAACTTTTTCTACTAATTTAAAATGTCTACCACTAATTTTGACGTTCTGAATTCTTACATTGAAATTAAAGGAAACAATATCGCTTTCAATTTGATTGAAATGACGCACTAAAGGCTCATTTACATTTGTCACTTTGGATGTACAGCTGGTTCCAAAAAAAATGAATACGACTCTTTACACATTTTTCTCGAATATTTGGGCAGTGTATATTTATGTGTCAAGTATTTTGACATGTTAAAGTTATTGTGACATTGTATAAAACAACTTTGCTGTTGACAAAGTGGCAAATAAATTTTTCAGAACGTCAACATGACATGAATAGAGAAATGGGGGACTGGTAAAAAATATGTTTTAAATTCTATTCAATTTTATTGGAACCAGCTGTACAACTTGGATGAATCATCCAAAGTGATAAGTATAAATTGCCTTTCATCGCTGCTTCATCCAAAGTGTACACTAATATTGAACGATGAAACAAGTTGACGGACTTCCTACTTTTGTTGAAAGAAGCGTTCAACGAACCGTTGATTCATCCAGATGTACAGCTGGTTTTGGCAAGTGAAAAATGTAAACAGCCGACGTCGACCCGTGCGGCTAACCTCGAGGGTCCATGGAGAAGTCCATCACCATGAGACAAGGGGTAGGGATAAGCTTGTGCCAATCTACCACCGATTGACTAGGTGCCAAGATGGACCTGGGTACCTAGCGGTTAAATTTTATAATAAATTACCCAAGGAAATTGCGGACATGCCCCTCTTGCGGTTTAAGACTGAGGTTAAGGGTCTGCTGATGCGGTATTCCTGTTATTCCTTCCAGGAATTTTTAAATATTAGATTTTAGTGTTTTTAGGTTAATTGTTGATGCCATTATTCTATTTAGTGTTTTAGTGTTTTAATGTCTATATACAATTATTTTTAACTTAGTACTAGTAACTTATTTATGTTTTTAAGCTTGATTTTTTCTTTTTTTTATTATCCTGTGTAATGTGTCCTGTGTAAATACTATTGTATGGCAACACCAATAAATGAATTTGAATTTGAATTTGATATAGGAAACACTGGGTGAGGTTGCAGCCTGCGGAAGATGAAACAGTGAACTGCTGCGAACTGGATGAAAACATGTAAACAAGGATGTTCAATTTGGATGAATTCAATCTGAGTGATTCATTTTGGTTGTACATCCAAAGTAACACAGTGTAAACTCTGCTTAACCTGGAGATCTTTCAACAATTTGATCGAAAGCGACTAGATCGCTCGATCGGATTGCTCGTTTATCGCCTAGCGCCTAGTGAATGGCAGCCGTAAAGAACGTATTTTTCTCAAAATACCAATAAAAAAAAGTTTTTCCTCTATATGAGGATAAATTATATAATTTGATTAATATTAATGGTACTTCTTTTAAATAAACTATATAGTGGTTAAATTTTTATGAACGTTTTATTTTGATTAATTTTCACAAATTCACACTAATACTATTCAACTCATAAAATTTTAAACCAAAATGTACCAAGCATACCTATAGAGAAATGATAAAGTAATAATGTAGGATTTTACCTGTGTTCACGTCTCCGACTGTAGCCTGTTTGAACAAACCGTAAAGTTCCAATAAGTCATCGTCTGAGGGTTTTGAGGCCAATTTCTTCACGTCCTCTGCAGCTTTGTTGAATTGCTAAAAAATAACGTTTATTATATCATAAATCAGTAAATGCTTGTTTGCTGTTTTACGGAATTTATGTTTGAATCACTCTGTATAGTTAAAAATATATCTTTAAAGTTAAAGCTTCATTCAGAACCTCAAAATTAGTGGCTACAATTAGCGTAGAAGTTGGTTCCTCTAATATAAATGTAAGCATTCACAACTTCGAAATTAGTGGTAGAGTAATCTGCAATTAGTGGAAAAAGTTAAGCTTCATTCAGAACCTCGCAGTTAGTGGTTTCAATTAGCGCAGAAGTTTGTTCCTTTAATTTCCATGTAAGCATTCAGAACGTCAAAATTTTTGGTAGTCTTTTTCAATTAGTAGAAAAAGTTAACAAACTTTTGACTTTTCCACTAATTATACTTCAAAATTTACGAGGAAAGTCATTTTGGCCTGTGATTATCATCCGTCAAGAGAAATTGTGGTTAAAAATCAAAAGTTGATTGTTTTATAAGCTAAATATTAGGCTCTCTCTATAGATACAACCAAATACAACTGACTACCGCAAGATGTTCCTAGAATATTCTATTAATTTTAATAGAGTATCCTAACAACATTAATTTTAATAGAACCTCGCAATTAGTGGTTTCAATTACATTTTATACTCTTTAGTTTACGATCATTCACCATGTCTAAAAGCACAATTAAAATTAATAGAATATCCTAGCACAGGCTTAGTCAGTTGTGTCCATAAAGAGAGCCTAATATTTATAGCTTATAAAACAATCAACTTTTGATTTCTAACCACAATTTCTCTTGACGGATGATAATCACAGGCCAAAATGACATTCCTCGCAAATTTTGAAGTATAATTAATTAGTGGAAAAGTTAAAAGTTTGATAACTTTTTCTACTAATTAAATTATTATTCTACTGATTTAATTAAACACATATTTAATCAATCTATTTCAACTTGCACATTCCCACTCATATGGAAAACTGCTAACATACTTCCAATACCAAAAGTAGCTACTCCAAATTCCTATAATGATTTACGACCTATAAGTATACTACCAGCCTTGTCAAAGTTATTTGAAAAAAATATTCTATCCATTCCATCTATTCAATCCGGTTTTCGACCAAGCTACGGAACTACAACAACACTTCTTAAGGTTGTTGACGATATTGCATATGCTATGGATAGGTCGATGTGCACAATTTTAGTTCTACTTGATCAAAGCAAGGCCTTTGATCTGGTTAACTTCGAGTTAATGCTGGCTAAGCTTAACTTTATTGGATTTGATGGTGCTGCTCTGGCCTGGTTTAAGGATTACCTATACGGGAGGTGTCAACGTGTCAAAGTAAATAATTCGCAGTATTCAACTTTAAAAGAAACTTTTAGCGGTGTTCCCCAGGGTAGTATCCTCGGTCCTCTGTTGTTTTTGTTGTACACATTTGACCTGCCTAGAGCAATAAGTAACTGTCAAATGCATATGTATGCGGATGACGTCTATATCGGATGACAAACATATTTAAGCACGCACATTGTCCAGGCTGAGCATACTGTAAACATGGTTAATGACGTTCTAGTTTCTTTTGATTCGTGGTGTAAAAATCACGGGTTAGTCGTCAACTCTAGCAAAACAGTTGCTCATTGTATTGGTGGTTTAACTAATAGAACACTAATTTCAAATAACTATAAATTAAGTATTAATGGTAGCACTATTGAATGGGTTGAATCGGCAAGGAATTTGGGGGTTTATTTCGATAGCGGTCTTGACTTTCAAAAACATTATACTGAAGTGTATAAAAGATCTATGTATAGATTAATATATTAATATAGCCTGAAACATCAATTAGATGAACAAACCAAATTATTATTGGTTAAGTCACTTATCTATCCACACATTGATTACTGTTGCCAGGTTTACTATAATTTTTTGCCAAACTATAGTTGCATAAAATTACAAAAAATTCAAAATGCATGTGTGAGGCTTGTGTGTTTTTTTTACTTGCCTTACGGGTTACACATATCTCCCTATTTGGAACAACTAAAAGAACCGCGAATTTCCTTGCGATGTCAATATTTGTATATGATATTGTTGTATAAAGTGTTTAGAAATTGTATTCCTGATTATTTGTATAAGCTAATTGTAAAAAGATCACAAATACATGAAAGATGCGTTAGAACTGATTCATTCACTATTCCGCGGCACTTTTCATCTAAATATAAGGGTTTGTTTTTCGTATATGGCACCTTGTTGCCTTAACAAAATTTTGGAATTGTTGGTGTTGCCACTATCATTATTTAAAAAGAGATTAGGTGTCGTCAATTTACATGAAGGTATGATCTTTTTTTTGTTTGGATTTTGTTTCTAGTGGATATATTTTGTTTTTTCTTACTATTAAACTACCATTACTTTTTTATTATGTTTTCATATTTGTATTTTGGATATTAT
Source organism: Sitophilus oryzae (assembly GCF_002938485.1). NCBI lineage: Eukaryota > Metazoa > Arthropoda > Insecta > Coleoptera > Curculionidae > Sitophilus > Sitophilus oryzae. Next base: position 2,065,997 of record NW_022147080.1, read on the forward strand.
TGTACATTATTATTAATTTCAAGAGGTGGCTGGGTTTATAATGTATGTATTTATTTTTTTTGTACGATGTCGTGCAACCAAAGTTATTTTAATTTCCCTATAGCTATAATTCTTTTAGTGAAAAAAATTTAGATTTTTGTTAAATTTTTCTACTAATTAAAAAATATATTCTGAATTTTAAGAGGCATAAATTATTCGAAAGTTAAAAAAGGAACATTATTTAATCGTATTTCTTATGGAGAATGTGACAAAAACATTATATAATCTAAAAAATATATGAAATGACACTCACCTCGTCCAAAGACATGTTTGCTGATGATTATTACTACCTGGAATAAAAATAAAACATAAATAAATTTCTTGAATACCGTTCTGATAATTTTTATTACAACTTAATCATTCTCTTTGGCATTAAAAGCTTTAGGTATAGACAAGTATAGATAAATATTAATACATCATTGCTAATGCCGTTTGACAATATGTTTTGTAATAATAAATTATTATCTTTATTCTATTTCTAGCAAGACCGAGTTGTAGGTATTAAAAATGATATAAAAATTCGCGTACTTATAAAATGACTCTTCACTTTCAAGCTTTTGTTTATAATAAATTATTTCACGGAACAATAAATAATAATTATTATTAATTTGCAAAGAAATTCATAGCATCAAGGTTATAAGAAATGATATGCTAATTAAGTGATTTGTGTTCTAGACTAGATATTATGTATATTATTTAAATTTCTTTATTTGATTAAGTTTAAAAAAATCATAATATAAATAAAAAAATGATAAACCCACTTCTCATTTTCACGTACTTGAGACTTGAGAATATGGTTGGAAAGTGTGTATGACAATATTACATTGCTCCATAAAATTATAAGCAGGATTGTACAGGGTGATTCATAATTTAAACGAGAAAAATACTAAGTAAACGAAAATGCAAAATTGATTTTCTTCTTAATATACCCTTTTCTATCGAGTACTAAATTTCTGCTGTAAACAGAAACTGCTCCACCCTGTACACATATCACTTACTGAGAAGAATCTTTATTCCAGCAAGAATACACATATTTTGAATACCAGACGCAACAGTAAATTTTACTGTATGCCAAACGGTAAAAATATGATTTCAAATTTACTGTTATTTTTATTTTAAACTGTTTTTCAAATTTGTAAATTAGATATAATGAATTATTGGGTTTATCATTATCAATTAGTGAATGAATTAAGTACGAGTTATATACAGGGTGAGTTTTCTACGATGTTCTCTATGGGTATCTCGAAAACTACTGGAGATAGAGAGTCGGTTAAATGGGGAAAGAATTGCAGTTTTGCGGGGTCATAAATATGCGCCTTTTAGATTTTTGAAAAAGTTCATGGCTTACTAGATATTTCGAAAAAAACAAATTTCGGCTATTTTAAAAATTGTCCCTAATTCCATTATAAACTATTTTTGACAAAAAGTTTTCAGATAAAAGTTGTAGATAATCACATCCTTAATGGGATTGTGTCCTCCGTTTTTCTCTAAAGCCTGTCATTTTTGACACATGACACAAACATATGTTTTTTTAAATGGAAACCATAGTTGGCCATGACTTCATAAAAAGCGCCATTTTTTAAGCTTTTCGGCGATATAAACTATAATATGTTTTCTTCGAAAAATTACTGAGTTATAGCTAATTCTTATAATTTTTAAACAATTTCACTTAGTTAGCCATGGAAACAAGTTCAATCGTCGTTGCTCTAAGAAATATCAAACTGTCACATCCAAACTTTGTAACTGAAAATAAACAAAAATTGTAAATATTGTAAATATAAATTTTTCAACTGAAGAAAAGTGTGTAGAATTATTATTGGTTTAACTTTTCTTGACCATACATTTTCGAGGATACGTTGACCGGTGAATGTTGCGTTTTTTAGAGAAAGGTTTTCAAGACATATTAAAAAAGTTAAATTAGTTATAGCCAATTCTTATCTTTCTTGACTAATTTCACTTAGATTGCATGTTTAACATTTCTTTCATTTTAGAGGGGGGGGGGGCGTCATAATGAAAGTCATGTTGGAACCACTCTATTGATGCGCGAGTATCTACACGCTTTTCTTCATTTGAAAAATTCATATTTACAAAATTGTAATAATTGGCTATAACTCAGTAATATTTCGAAGAAAACATATTATAACTTATATCGCTAAAAAGCTTAAAAATGGCGCTTTTTATGAAGTCATAGCCAACTATGGTTTCCATTTAAAAAAACATATATTTCTGTCATATGTCAAAAATGACAGGCTTTAGAAAAAAACGAAGGACACAATCTCATTAAGGATGTCATTATCTACAACTTTTATCTGAAAACGTTTTGTCTAAAATAGATTATAATGGAATTAGGGACAACTTTCAAAATAGCTGAAATTTGTTTTTTTCGAAATATCTACTAAGCCATGCACTTTTTCAAAAATCTGAAAGGCGCATATTTATGACCCCACAAAACTGCAATTCTTTCCTCATTTAACCGACTCTCTATCTCCAGTAGTTTCCGAGATACCCATAGAGAACATCGTAGGAAACTCACCCTGTATATACGTTTGGAATCATGACTACTACAGTTCAACTTGAATTTGTTCAACCCAAGTATACTTAATCATTAATCATGTTAATATACGAGTTCTTAGTACATAATAATAAAAATAAAACGCCAAATTTTTAAATAACAACTTCATTTGACAGCGTTTTTCTACCTTGAAAGGTACAATAACTGTTAAACAAGGATCATAAACATCTAATGTTTTGTCGGTATAATTATTTTTTTATATCTATACAGAGTGTTTTCCAGAATTTTCACGTTAACTTTTGGTCATTTATTTATTTTTCGTCCTTTTGGCTAAAAGGCAATTTCCTATAAGCTGTTGTAGTTGTACTTACAGATTAAGCAGATTTAAATTAAATAGTCCTTTTATTGTTGAAATATTAAGGTTTTATTACCAGGTACATTCATTTTAAACAAATATTTTACTTTACTGTTTGATTTGTGATATTAAATAAAAATGTATTTACAATTTACACCAAAAATTTCCATTGTAGCCAAAACAAGACTTTCTTGTCCCAGATTGATGTGGAATAGTTTTATGTAGGTAAATAACATTTTATGATTTTATTTACTGAAATTAAATAGAAACATTTAAAAAAATATGTATCTTCTATTGAAATCGAAGGAAATTTATAGATTTTGCTTTACTTTAAGCGATATTGTTTGTTGTAAACATTCAATTGAATTTAAATGAAATACTCGGCGGATCAATACTAATTTCTTTTGTTAAAATCGACTACTTCAAAAGCTTTTGATTCTATAAAAATGAATTGAATTGGCAAAATATGTTATTTTAATTTGAAGCCAAGCTAACCAACTAATTCTAATTTCAAATGTATGGTTTTAGAATTAATTAAATTAAACGAATTAAAAAAAGTAACTTGTGGCCTATAATTATCTAAATAATTTTTATTTTCGTCATTTCTAAATTATTACTAATTGCTAAAAATGCAACAGTAATTTAAATTAATTACACACATTTATTTTTTTAATTGTCTTTAGTTATTTCGGTTAAAGTCTGTTAAATAAAAGTGAAATAAAAAAAAATAAAATGAAAATGTAAAAGCAAAATTAAAATACTAAATTAAAATTTCACAATCAAATATGAAATATATAAAAATGAATTTTAAAATTAAGTAGTTTAGTATAAATTCTAACTTCATAAAATTTATCTCAGAAATGTTAGTTATATCAGTATATTCAATGCATTTAAGCCATGCATTTCTCAGATCTTATAAATTAATCTTATCTAGGTCCAAAATACAACGACGTAGGCATTCAAAATCGTTTAATTATTAAGCCCTGTTTACAATGTTTTACTTTACGTCTTCCCTGTTCAGTCAAACCGTATCAAGTAAAACCCTTAAAAATTAACCTTATTCAAAATTTACAAACAACGATATGGATATATGACAGTATGTTCAATAAACTACTTATAAAAATCTAATATTTTTGCATAGTCTTACAAAATAATGTAATTTTATAAAATTGTATAGATATTTAATGATCATTATCAAACGATATTATTTTCACAATAAGCTTATTTGCGTGTTTACAAATGAAATTTAAACCATAGGAAAATACAATTATTTTGTAGTAAAATTTCATATTTTTTTCTTTTCAACCAAGTGCTACTTCCATAGTCTTTACCAAATACTGATACCAAATCAAAGGTAAAACTTCCAGTATGTACGCTAATCTTTAATCCGTCTTACCTGACTGTTTTAACTGACAGGCAAAACGTTATGTGTAGACGAAGCCTTAGATTACATAAAGTTATTCCAGGCAAAGTTTACACAGCCAGGTTATACTCGAGATAATAGAATAGGTGTTAGGATGATTAAAAATAAACATATAGCTATATCTCAATGACATCTAATTAGATGTCATTGGTATATCTTAATTATCTCTGTTTATTTTAGTATATAAAAAAGTTACTGATAATTTTTTAGTATCGAATTATGAAATTTGCAAATAGATTTTATTTTAAAGTATACCTTTAGATTAACTTAAGTCTGAACTTATTCCACAGAGTGGTTGAAATTGAAGCAAAATTGCGTGTCAATGAGCCCAATTATAATTAGTTAAATAGTTGAAGTTTGTCATTTCCGGAAATATGGCAGCGAAACTGACATTTATACCTACAAATGCATTTTCAAAAACTGTACGTTTAGAGAATATTAGATCAACTCAAAATAATTCAATCAATTAATAATACACATAGTAGATGCTAATATTTAAAAAAAAAGGCTGAAAAAATATGTTTTTTTTTCATTTATTAATAATTCTGAAACTGTCAAAAAGTGTTTAATAATATCTTGTAAAGTGATCAGAAAGGAGGCCAAAATGTATTAATATGCAGGGTGTTCCACTGGAAAAAAATCATCCTGATCCACTCACACTTTTTTGAGCCACCCAGTAGAAGTTAAAATATTTTTCTGAAATACATCCTAATACATACTTTAGGCACAGATTACTAAAATCTGTGCTTTAGGTTTGCACTTATCCAAAATTCATAAGTTTTTTATTATAGGAGCTACAAATGTCCGACGCATTGTTGCCGGACCCGTATAACCCGTAAAAATTAGGTTTTGATTGAAAACATCATGAGCGTAATAATCCTGAAGCAGGATCTTAGGCTAGTTCTCAGCAGCACACTTTATTGATGATTTTAGCTAATTTGGCTTGTGGAAACCGGCAGATTATGATATTCCCGTGATATTTGAATGATTTCCTTCCAAAATAAAAAATAACCACGCTCGAGAATGTCCAGATGACGTTTTTTTGCAACTTTGTGACTCCCATTTCCTTAAGTCACGCCGAAATCTTCAGATTATTGAAAAAAATGCCTTAATTTGACGCGCTCGAGTTTTTCTACACGCACGACCCTGTATAAAAGGTTCATGTATTGGTGGGGCTACTTAACAGGGTGCAATATTTCTCCCCTAATGATATTCTGCCGCGCTTGAGTAAATTCTAAAACTCCCACATCGGGTCCCCTACTAATATATTGATTTGATTATATTTATACACAATATTTTATAATGATCATTAATCATTACTTAAACTCAATTTAATGTTATTATTCAACTTTTTTTTAATTGAAATTCGGAATAACGTCATTAATTATATAACAAAAATTTATGATAATAATTTATGAAAACAAATTATATCTTAAAACATAATTTTAATAGATTTCAGTAAATTTATTTAAAGATTCCTTATATAGGTCTTTAAAACAACTACCTACTCTATTTTTTCCATAAAATAGCCTCTTTAACATAGTAATTATAGAAAGTCATGTACTAGGTACTTATTAAACCAATTTACGAAAAACACTTAAAACAGTTGTAAAAAAGCTGAAATTGTGCCACACTCGAACGAATATACCGCTATTTTAATTTAATTGGTTAAAAATATAATAAAATTGAGTACAACAATAAAATTACTAGTAACTATAGGTAAAAAGACATAATATATACAAAAAAAACGATACTTACAGATTTAAATATAAACGAGAAAAAAACTAACAACGGTGACCCCAACAAACACTGAACGCTCAATGAGAAAATCAGAAATACAGTAGCGTATTTTGAAGGTTAGTTCAGACAGTGGCGCGCGCAACGCTACGTAGCAGGAATTAACGAAGAAAACGCCGGTTTTCTTCCTTTATCTTTGTTCTATCCTGCTGTAGAGATAGAGAGAGGCATAGATAGTAATCAACGTGTCCAACGATGGGGAAACCAAAGTACACGTCGGCTTTTAAAACCGTTTTTTGTTTTAAATCAAATATATTTTGTGAAATGCAATCCTTTCCAAAAACCGGTCTTCTACCGGATTTTTTTAATTTGTTATTATTATTCTTTCAAGAAGAATCAGGTATCAAGATCAAGGCATTAAAAACCGTCTTTTAGTTTTAACTAGTCTTTCCATAGAAATTTTTGTAAAACGATAAGAAAAAAAGGTGATCTGTAAAATCTAGACAAAATATAAAAATAAATTACGAACTTTATTACCCGACCGGGCGGTTAACTCTATTAAAAAATAAAGAAGATTTCGGGCATAGTCTTTAACGCGTTTTTGTTTGATGATATGGTATTTTAATACAAATAAATTTCACAAATTGTTTATAAAAATAAGGCTGCAGAAAAACGGTCCTGCATGGGCTCAGTATTTTGGTTTTTCGTCTATTTCCTGTCATATATCTCGGTTAAGTGTTGGCAATTCCTAAATTAATTTTTAAAAATTCCTTTTTTTAAAGATTTTTTTTTGGTTGTGCAAATCAAATATTTAAGGTTTTGCCAACGTAAAACAAGTATGCAGACGTATATTTTCTTTGATTTACACACTTTTTTATGTATGTATTTAACATTTAAGATAATTAAACATGTAGATTTACTTACTCAAATAATAAAATAATTGTTATTCGGTAAGTATTGCTGTTCTTTTTATATGGAATTATTATTTTCCTACCGTTTCGTAACCTTGATTGCGATTTTTCATAATTTATGGTAATAAACTGTTACCTATCTAGTTGGAGGCGTATATCAATAATTTATTAAGATAGATCAATGGTTTTAAAAGTTTAAATTTCCTGTACAAAATTAGATTACGATTAATCCCATCATCACAAATGGGATAATATATACCGGGTGTTTTTCAAAAATGGGTAACCCATATCCTTTTTTTATTTTTTCAGATGAAAAACGAAATTTGGTATGTTGTAAGAAGTAATCTTGAAAAAAATGATTTAAATGTTTTTCGTGACTTTTCCTGGGCATTTAAACGATACCCAAATCGTATTTTTAATCATAAGTCAGTTTTTAAATAGAACGAAGCTAGCTCATTGATTTTTTTTATCTAAAAATAAAAAAGTTCTAGTGGTGAGTTACGTTTGAAAAACACCCAGTATAACAGTTACAGAAGTTAAACAAAACAGAAATAATTATAGTTTACACCAATTAAACTTTTAGTCACGTGATTAAGCTTGACCGGCACAGCGTTGCCAGCTGTTATATATTTTCTTTTAATCAAAATATTTTAGAAAACAAAAATAAATTAATTATAAATATATAAACTGTTATTATTTACATCAACAAAACTCCTTGAACCTTCTTAACACCACTTATAGGACATAAAGGGCACTTACTACCGCTTTCCGTTCAAAATATTCTAATAAAGTTGCCATGAGTTTTTTACGCCTATTAAGCTATCTTGTACACTTCGCACTAAAGAAGTTCTAAAAAAAAACGACTGCAAGGTCTGCTTTTAGTAAACATTTTTAAACTTAAAGTATCAAAATTTAGTTAAACAAAAAACTCGCAATAAAAAACTAAAGTGTCAAATGGAATAAAAATGTCAGGAAATAAATAAATAAATGTGGCAACTTGACATTTTTTACAGTAGAGCTACCACCTGAATTCCCAGCGGGAAATTTAAATTCCAGTTTGTCAGCCCGGTGTCGAATATGCCCATTGTTGGTAACAATGAATTTAAAAATCGCGCCCTTGATTACGTAACTACAAGTTTAAACAGTATCAAATATATTACACTTAAACTATATTTTAAAAAGTCAACACAGTCATACTGACAAAGTCTAGATTGTTATTTGTTGGAAACTATTTTTTACAAAATAATATTTTAATAAATAAATCTTATTCGACAGATAACTAAACTGTCTCTTATCTACTAGTTGCTGTCAATTTGATGAATCTTTTTCCGAAGATTAAAATTCCTAATCTTTGCCTTTGACATAATTATTTTCGTAAAATCGATGAAATGTATAAATAACTTTATCTGTTGTTTCTCAATCGATTTATTTCAAGGTTTTCATTTTAATAAATATTTTTAAATATAGGTGTACAAATGAAATTCAACAGACTACACACACGGTGCATTGTACGTTTTTACTGAACAAATAAGAATGACAGGTAAAACGTTATGTGTAGATGGGACTTTAAAAACTTAAAAACTAAAACTCGCCAAGTTAACTTTCGAAGGGGTTAATATTGTTAACAATAATATTGTGAAAGAATAATAGTGTGAATGCATAATTTTGTTAATATACCTGTAATAATAAAGAGAGAAAATGAAATAGTGGTTTAATCAGATCATAAAAATCTATTTTATTATATACATATATCAAATTATTATATAAAAATACAAAGTTTAGAATAAGTCTCTATTCACACATTCCCGGCTCAGTTCTCAGTCACAGTTCCATTCCATAGCTACATTCCAAATATTATGAGAACGGTTACCCGTAGCGATTTTGACCAAGAGACCTTTTTTAAGTCAAAACGGGGGAAATATACAGGGTGGTCCGAGCTGTATTCCGAAAACTTCAGCAGCATATTCTGCCAATAAAAATAAGTAAAAAAGTTCGTATAAATGTATGTCCTAAGATGCTTAGTTTCGGAGATACAGGGTGTAGAAATTTCATTTTTATTTCCATTTTTTATAAATAATTTCTGAAATAACGTCAATATTTGGATGAAAATTGGGGTCTGGGAGTTTTTTGACATGAGAAATTTGATTTTGATGTCAATTTGTCAATATGACTCCTACTAGTAGAGGGCGCCACCTACATGTGTTTTAACTGTTTTGAAGAGTAATAACTTTTTGTCCGTACCAGTATAAAACTACCGAGCAAAAGAATATACATCTTTGTGACTTTTTACGTAAAAAATATCTTTTTGTAAAAATCGCTACGAGTAACTGTTCTTAAGATATTTAGAATGGAAATAGTCAATACATGTCATTATTGACGAAAAATAAACATGTTGAATACAGTACATCTGGTGGATCTGTGTCTTTGAAAGGAATGCGGACAAAAAACATTTAAATAAACAGCAATATATTTTATACGTCGATTTGACGAGTGCGTCACCGCAAATCGCTCCGCCCACTCATTTTATTGGCTACTTGCAAATTTGTTGAATTTTTATTGATGGGACACGTCGTCTATTTTTTTACGAAAAACATCGATGGAATATCGTTTCCCCTCTCACGGATACCCCTTAGCTACAGAACGGACAGACGTACTGTACATAGTTATTTAACTGAAATAATAAATTTGAGAAATTTTTACTTTTTTAAATTAATCATAAATTTTTCTGCAAAAAATGATGGTAAAACAGTTTCTGTTGAAGTTTTGGCACAAAAACATTTCAAATTTATGTTTTCAGTCTAATAACTATTTAGTCAGCATATGTTTATTTTATGTCAATGATGACAGGTATTGATAATTTCTATTCCAAATATCTCGAAAACCATTACTCGTAGCGATTTTTACCAAGAGACCTTTTTCACGTAAAAAACGTCGTGAATTTATATTTTTTTACTCAGTAGTTTCATACAGGTACGGACGAAAAGTTATTACTCTTCAAACCAGCTAAAAAATATGTAGGTGGCGCCCTCTACTAATAGGAGTCATATTGACATCAAAATCAAATTTCTCATATCAAAAAACTTCCAGACACCAATTTTCATCCAAATATTGACCTTACTTCAGAAATTATTTGGAAAAAATCGAAATAAAAATGAAATTTCTACACCCTGTATCTCCGAAATTAAGCATTTTAGGACATACATTTGTACGAACTTTTTTTCTTATTTTTATCTGCAGAATATGTTGCCGAAGTTTCCGGAATACAGTTCGGACCACCCTGTATATTTTTGCGCTCAGTAGTTTTATACAGGTACCGACGAAAAGTTGTTACAAGTAGGAGTCGTATTGTCATCAAAAATCAAATTTTTTATATCAAAAAACACCCAGACATTAATTTTCATCCAAATATCGACGTTAGTACAGAAATTATTTGGAAAAAATCGAAGTAAAAATGAAACTTATACACCCCTATATCGGAAACGAAGTATTTTTTTAGGACACACATTTATACGAAGTTTTTTTACTTATTTTTATCTACAGAAATCCATCTCAGATGTTGACCGAGTAAAAAATATAACCGTACGGCAACGGAACGGTGACGTACCTGACACGTGTGAACAGACTTTTACATAGTTGAGTTGTGTTAAGATAAAAATACTTGCTTATTTTACAATAAAATTAAAAATCACATTTTAGATTCGCTTTCAGAAAAATCTTTTTTCAGAAAGAGTGTGGTGTAATGACAAATCTTCATATCCCCGTAGTTTAAGACCCTAAATTAAATTATTTAATTTCAACACGAACAGGAATAGGCTTTTTTGACAGTTCTTATAAATTCCTCCATGGCTTGTTCTTTGGTTAATCCTTTCTTTTTGTGCCAAGCTTCCCATTTCGCTCTTTCGACAACATGAAATGCACTAGGTTTACCTGAAAAGTCACATTTAATCAAAAACAGCTCGGGCAATGATGTAGATTTGGATAAATAAATAACAATGTATAAATAATGTTGCGGACCCGTGTGGACTCGGCCTAACCTGACTAATATGCCCCGGTCCTTTCGAGAACGAATGGAATAATCTGGAGAGACAGAGAACAGCGGCTAAAAAACATTTGAGTAAAATCTGGACTGTGCGTTTTCTCATATATAGCCCGACGCGACGTCTGGGGCCTGAGGAGGACAGGAACAAACAGATCGGTCGAGACGCGTACAGTTGCCGCGCTAAATTCAAAATAAATTCCTTTTAGATAAATAGTTAGATAAATAATAAATAAGTTGTAAATAAATACTTCTTTAAATAGTTTTATCGATATTGTTTTGTTACGTAGTGTATAATAAATTGTGTTTAAAAAAAATAGACTTTCTAACCACACGGAACCGACAAAAAACGTAACAATAAGTACACTTAGGCCAGTATTAGGCCGTTATCTATACTAATATATAAAATCCTTAAGTGACTGACATACTGATTAATCACGATCCTGCTCAAACCACTCAACGTAAGAAGCTCAATTTTAACATACAGTTTGATTCTAGGGTGTAGAGGTTCGATAAGAAGGGATTTTTCGAAACTCAAATTCTAAGGGGTGAAACTATCCCTCAAATTTAAAAATATTTTTTATTTAAAAGCCGGTGAGTTTTTCGGAAAAACTTTTTAAACACGTATATTTTATTTTGTTGTTTTTACATATTTTAAGATTTTTATAAATTTATACAGAATGTTTCATAAAATATGACCATTGAGTAATCACGATTCTGCTTAAATTGCTTGACGTTTAAAGCTGATTTTTGGCAAACGGATTGACTGTATGGTGTAGAGGTTCGATAAGGAGGGGTTTCTCGAATCTCAAATTCCAAGAGGGTGAAAACGCCCTTCAAATATTACAATATTTGTTATTTAAAGAACGGTTAGTCCTTCGGGAAAACGCTTGGACAAGCATAATTATTTGGTTTTTTACATATTTTGAAATTTTTTAAAAAATCATACAGGGTGTTCCAAAAAGTTGGGTTCTTAACCACGATTTTGCTTAAACTGCTTGACGTAAAAAGCTTATTTTTGGCAAACGAATTTTTCGAAAGTCAAATTCCAACGAGATGAAATATTACCAAGTTATATAATAATATCGCCATATTGTTTTTTCTCATGCTGACATAAATGTGAGAAAATTTTATCCAGTTTGTATGTTAATAGAAATTCTTGCTTTGCTTTATGATCACCATTACAAATGATTAATTCGACGCGAACGAAGTCGCTGGTACACGCTATAGTTACACTATAAAATTTCTTTGTAAAGATCTTTCATAAAAGATATTTCAAAAAAATAACAGTGTCAATATACAATATTTTTATAAAATCACACATTAATTTCTATTTTTACTGTGTAGATTTTCTTGCAGTGCAGTGGCGAAATACCCATAAAGAATTTTTTTTTTGGAAAGATGAATCCACCACATAGGTATAGACATTTTTTAAAAATCACACATATTATACACAGTCAAATATTTCATAAAATATCTTTTAAATTAAATCTTTAAGAAAAAAATTTTATAGTCAAAAAATAATATACTTAGGCCAGTATTAGGCCGCTATTACACTATCAAATTTCTTTGTCAAAGCTCTTTTATAAAAGGTATTTGATGAAAAATTTGACAGTGTTAATATACAATGTTTTATAAAATCACACATATTACACTGTCAAATTTTGTGACAAAATAAAATATTTGACAAAGAAATTGGATAGTGTAATACTGCCCTTAAACAAGGCATTCAGAAAGTGTTTTAGAAAAAAATATATCAACTGGTTGGAATTCTACTTCCTGACGCACCCTGTATAATTCAAATATTTTGATTTTCTACCTAATGCATCAATAAGAGAAAGACAACATATTTTATTTATGTCTATTTTAGTGTTATAAGTCAGTTCAGTGTTATATTAATTTAATAAAATATTTCAGGATAATATTAATTAATAATAATTAATTATATCTATGTACTTACTTTTATTGATATCACCTTTAGATGACTGTTTAATAAGACCATATAATTCTAAACCATCGTATACTGAAGGAGGGCATCCTTTCTTTTTTGAAACTTGAAAACAGGCATTGTATCTATCATAAAGTTCCGTATTTTTCTGAAATTATATTAAAAAATATCTAGAAAATGTTATTACTCAATAATTCAGTCTCTAGACTTCGTTTACTAAAAATTGATATAAAACTTGTCAAAAATTAACATTAAGTTAGCGCCATTAAAAAATAAGGAACAGTACAGGCCATGTATCGACACTTAGTGCTTGACCTCGCTAAAATTATCATCGATTGTAATTCCACAGCCGTCTTTGACGCCGTTTTTTTTCGATCGTATTCTTTCTAACAATTTGGAACAGAAATCTTTAGTTTTCTAAAAAAATACAATGAGAAATATTATAGCAAAGAAACTGTATTTGTTATGCTATAATTTTATTAAAGAAAAATTAGAAAATATTATACTCATATAATTATTAGAAGGTCTTCCACAGAAGAAGAACCTTGAAATCTTTAAAATTATATGAAAATTATAAAAAATATATAAACATTAAAATTAACTAAAAATTATAAAAAATTACTATTTAAAAAATTCTTGGGTAGAATAATTCACCATTCTATACAAATAAATATTAAAAAAATATTAAGAATAAATAAACTTACATGTATGTCCGTATTCGGCATGATCAAATTTTGAATTGATCGAAGCTGACTGTAAGTATCTCCCGCCAAAAACTAAAAAGATTTTCTTTTGTTGGGACCTATTTATAACAAATTATTTACAAACATTATCGCTAGAAGTCGCGATTGTTTGTTAAAAATAACGTTAAATAATTTGATTAATCTTAGAGTCTAAGGTTAAGTTTCGAATGTTTTATAATATAGCGGGCGTTTCTTATATCTTAAGGTTTTTTTATAAAGTATTAATATATGAAGGTTCTATAGGGGAAAACTTGATAAGCTCCAATTTCTTAATTTTAGGGTTTTACAATATTATCGTGGGTCTAACTGTAAATATACGTTGTAAAATAACTAACTGTATGTAGTAAAATGGCGCTTATCATGTTTTTTCTCTGGACCCTTCATATTATAATACCGTGTCAATCCAAACATACCTTCTAAATTTTAAAAATGATGAATACATTTTCCCGATTTTATTTTACAGAAAAATTTATTTGAAACTTTTTAAAGAGCTCCTTAAAATAGGGTTGCCAACTTTCAAAATAAAAAATAGAGGTCGAGAGGGTAAAAAAGAGGCACAGGTGACGCCTCGCCCAAATATCTAGAATTTACCAAAAATTTATGTCAATAGTATGCGATTGATGGTTTTTCTTACTTTCTTAACAATATTTATACTCAAAACTTGTTAAAATAAAACAAACCATTTTCAACAAAACTTTTTTTTTCAAGACATGAACCAACAGTAAGTAAACATAAAATAGTTAAACATGTTTATCGCTTCCACAAATATTTATTTTACATAAATATTTCTTCGACTTCTTTTCTGTACAAACGAGTGGGAGTATAGTGAAAGACACAAATTAACAATTTTTTAAATCATTGTCAGATACACGACCCACCAAGCAAAAACCTCACATTACATTTGCAACATTGCAGTCAATCCCTAAACAGATTGCTTTGGAATGTTGATTTCTAAATGTTGTGTCGTGATTGATGAAACCTTGCTACAGAAACATTGTTTTTGAATGGTAATTAAAACGTTTTTTCTGCAACATTGCAACAAAGATTCAAATGAAAGATACCGCCAAGTTAAAATTCAATTTGAAACCATGAATAAGACAATTCAACATGCGAAGACAAAATATGAAAGATCCAAAAAATCAATTAAAATATAAGTTTGCTTTTCCTTCTACATACATTTAATGTTATACTTTCCTTTTGTATTTTTGAATAAGAAATATAAAATAATGTTTATGCTGTACCTATATATTTTGTATTATTTCAGACATTCAACTTTAAGATTTTTTTTAGAAATTCGACTCGGAGGTCAGAGTTGAGTAATTCCTTATTTAATGAGCGGCCGAGAAGATCAGTAAGTTCTCAGTACTTGACAGTATTTTTGAAACAAGTAAGTGATAAATTTCTAATTTTTATTTTTTTTTTCAATTTCAAGACACAACGGTACATTGTGAAACAGGAAATTGTAGAGAGAAACAAGCCCTATAACATAGGATACAACATTTTAATGAACAGTGCTTTCCATAAAATCAATAAAATGAAAAATATACGAAATAATATAAATGTACTGATTTCTTTCGAAAATCGACAACTATGAAGCTATGAACTATTCCTGGACACAAACGGTACATTGTGAAACAGGAAATTGTAGAAAAGAAATACGCCCTATAACATAGGATACAACATTTTAATGAACAGTGCTTTCCATAAAATCAATAGGAAAATGAAAAATATACGAAATAATATAAATGTAGGTACTGATTTCTTTCGAAAATCGACAACTATGAATCTATGAACTCTTCCGGACACAAACGTACATTGTGAAACAGGAAATTGTAGAGAAATACGCCCTATAACATAGGATACAACATTTTAATGAACAGTGCTTTCCATAAAATCAATAAAATGAAAAATATATGAAATAATATAAATGTACTGATTTCTTTCTTTTGAAAATCGACAACTATGAATCTATGAACTCTTCCCGGACATAAACGGTACATTGTGAAACAGGAAATTGTAGAGAGAAATACGCCCTATAACATAGGATACAACATTTTAATGAACAGTGCTTTCCATAAAATCAATAAAATGAAAAATATACGAAATAATATAAATGTACTGATTTCTTTCGAAAATCGACAACTATGAAGCTATGAACTATTCCTGGACACAAACGGTACATTGTGAAACAGGAAATTGTAGAGAGAAATACGCCCTATAACATAGGATACAACATTTTAATGAACAGTGCTTTCCATAAAATCAATAAAATGAAAAATATACGAAATAATATAAATGTAGGTACTGATTTCTTTCGAAAATCGACAACTATGAATCTATGAACTCTTCCCGGACACAAACGGTACATTGTGAAACAGGAAATTGTAGAGAGAAATACGCCCTATAACATAGGATACAACATTTTAATGAACAGTGCTTTCCATAAAATCAATAAAATGAAAATATACGAAATAATATAAATGTACTGATTTCTTTCGAAAATCGACAACTATGAATCTATGAACTCTTCCCGGACATAAACGGTACATTGTGAAACAGGAAGTGTAGAGAGAAATACGCCCTATAACATAGGATACAACATTTTAATGAACAGTGCTTTCCATAAAATCAATAAAATGAAAAATATACGAAATAATATAAATGTACTGATTTCTTTCGAAAATCGACAACTATGAAGCTATGAACTATTCCTGGACACAAACGGTACATTGTGAAACAGGAAATTGTAGAGAGAAATACGCCCTATAACATAGGATACAACATTTTAATGAACAGTGCTTTCCATAAAATCAATAAAATGAAAAATATACGAAATAATATAAATGTAGGTACTGATTTCTTTCGAAAATCGACAACTATGAATCTATGAACTCTTCCCGGACACAAACGGTACATTGTGAAACAGGAAATTGTAGAGAGAAATACGCCCTATAACATAGGATACAACACATTTAATGAACAGTGCTTTCCATAAAATCAATAAAATAGAAAAATATACGAAATAATATAAATGTACCTTGATTTTTCGAAAATCGACAACTATGAATCTATGAACTCTTCCCGGACATAAACGGTACATTGTGAAACAGGAAATTGTAGAGAGAAATACGCCCTATAACATAGGATACAACATTTTAATGAACAGTGCTTTCCATAAAATCAATAAAATGAAAATATACGAAATAATATAAATGTACTGATTTCTTTCGAAAATCGACAACTATGAAGCTATGAACTATTCCTGGACACAAACGGTACATTGTGAAACAGGAAATTGTAGAGAGAAATACGCCCTATAAACATAGGATACAACATTTTAATGAACAGTGCTTTCCATAAAATCAATAAAATGAAAAATATACGAAATAATATAAATGTACTGATTTCTTTCGAAAATCGACAACTATGAAACTATGAACTCTTCCCGGACACAAACGGTACATTGTGAAACAGGAAATTGTAGAGAAACAAGCTCTATAACATAGGATACAACATTTTAATAAACAGTGCTTTCCATAAAATCAATAAAATGAAAAATATAGGAAATAATATAAATGTACTGATTTCTTTCGAAAACCGACAACTATGAAACTATGAACTCTTCCCGGACATAAACGGTACATTGTGAAACAGGAAATTGTAGAGAAAAACAAGCCCTATAACATAGGATACAACATTTTAATGAACAGAGCTTTCCATAAAATCAATAAAATGAAAAATATACGAAATAATATAAATGTACTGATTTCTTTCGAAAATCGACAACTATGAAGCTTATGAACTATTCCTGGACACAAACGGTACATTGTGAAACAGGAAATTGTAGAGAGAAATACGCCCTATAACATAGGATACAACATTTTAATGAACAGTGCTTTCCATAAAATCAATAAAATGAAAAATATACGAAATAATATAAATGTAGGTACTGATTTCTTTCGAAAATCGACAACTATGAATCTATGAACTCTTCCCCGGACACAAACGGTACATTGTGAAACAGGAAAGTGTAGAGAGAGAAATACGCCCTATAACATAGGATACAACATTTTAATGAACAGTGCTTTCCATAAAATCAATAAAATGAAAAATATATGAAATAATATAAATGTACTGATTTCTTTCGAAAATCGACAACTATGAATCTATGAACTCTTCCCGGACATAAACGGTACATTGTGAAACAGGAAATTGTAGAGAAATACGCCCTATAACATAGGATACAACATTTTTAATGAACAGTGCTTTCCATAAAATCAATAAAATGAGAAAAATATACGAAATAATATAAATGTACTGATTTCTTTCGAAAATCGACAACTATGAAGCTATGAACTATTCCTGGACACAAACGTGGTACATTGTGAAACAGGAAATTGTAGAGAGAAACAAGCTTTATAACATAGGATACAACATTTTAATAAACAGTGCCTTCCATAAAATCAATAAAATGAAAAAATATACAAAATAATATAAATGTACTGATTTCTTTCGAAAATCGACAACTATGAAGCTATGAACTATTCCTGGACACAAACGGTACATTGTGAAACAGGAAATTGTAGAGAGAAACAAGCTTTTATAACATAGGATACAACATTTTAATAAACAGTGCCTTCCATAAAATCAATAAAATGAAAATATACAAAATAATATAAATGTACTGATTTCTTTCGAAAATCGACAACTATGAATCTATGAACTCTTCCCGGACACAAACGGTAATTGAATTGTGAAACAGGAAATTGTAGAGAGAAATACGCCCTATAACATAGGATACAACATTTTAATGAACAGTGCTTTCCATAAAATCAATAAAATGAAAAATATACGAAATAATATAAATGTAGGTACTGATTTCTTTCGAAAATCGACAACTATGAATCTATGAACTCTTCCCGGACACAAACGGTACATTGTGAAACAGGAAATTGTAGAGAGAAATACGCCCTATAACATAGGATACAACATTTTAATGAACAGTGCTTTCCATAAAATCAATAAAATGAAAAATATACGAAATAATATAAATGTACTGATTTCTTTCGAAAATCGACAAACTATGAATCTATGAACTCTTCCGGACATAAACGGTACATTGTGAAACAGGAAATTGTAGAGAGAAATACGCCCTATAACATAGGATACAACATTTTAATGAACAGTGCTTTCCATAAAATCAATAAAATGAAAAAATATACGAAATAATATAAATGTACTGATTTCTTTCGAAAATCGACAACTATGAAGCTATGAACTATTCCTGACACAAACGGTACATTGTGAAACAGGAAATTGTAGAGAGAAACAAGCTTTATAACATAGGATACAACATTTTAATAAACAGTGCCTTCCATAAAATCAATAAAATGAAAAATATACAAAATAATATAAATGTACTGATTTCTTTCGAAAATCGACAACTATGAAGTTATGAACTATTCCTGGACACAAACGGGTACATTGTGAAACAGGAAATTGCCAGAGAGAAACAAGCTTTATAACATAGGATACAACATTTTAATAAACAGTGCCTTCCATAAATCAATAAAATGAAAAATATACAAAATAATATAAATGTACTGATTTCTTTCGAAAATCGACAACTATGAATCTATGAACTCTTCCCGGACATAAACGGTACATTGTGAAACAGGAAATTGTAGAGAGAAATACGCCCCTATAACATAGGATACAACATTTTAATGAACAGTGCTTTCCATAAAATCAATAAAATGAAAAATATACGAAATAATATAAATGTACTGATTTCTTTCGAAAATCGACAACTATGAAGCTATGAACTATTCCTGGACACAAACGGTACATTGTGAAACAGGAAATTGTAGAGAGAAACAAGCTTTATAACATAGGATACAACATTTTAATAAACAGTGCCTTCCATAAAATCAATAAAATGAAAAATATACAAAATAATATAAATGTACTGATTTCTTTCGAAAATCGACAACTATGAAGCTATGAACTATTCCTGGACACAAACGGTACATTGTGAAACAGGAAATTGTAGAGAGAAACAAGCTTTATAACATAGGATACAACATTTTAATAAACAGTGCCTTCCATAAAATCAATAAAATGAAAAATATACAAAATAATATAAATGTACTGATTTCTTTCGAAAATCGACAACTATGAATCTATGAACTCTTCCCGGACACAAACGGTACATTGTGAAACAGGAAATTGTAGAGAGAAATACGCCCTATAACATAGGATACAACATTTTAATGAACAGTGCTTTCCATAAAATCAATAAAATGAGAAAAATATACGAAATAAAATAATATACATGTACTGATTTCTTTCGAAAATCGACAACTATGAAACTATGATCCCTTCCGGGACACAAACGGTACATTGTGAGACAGGAAATTGTAGAGAGAAACAAGCCCTATAACATAGGATACAACATTTTATTGAACAGTGCTTTCCATAAAATCAATAAAATAAAAAACATACGAAATAATATACATGTACTGATTTCGTTCGAAAATCGACAACTATGAAACTATGATCCCTTCCCGGACAAAAAACGGTACATTGTGAGACAGGAGATTGTAGAGAGAAACAAGCCCTATAACATAGGATACAACATTTTATTGAACAGTGCTTTCCATAAAATCAATAAAATAAAAATATACGAAATAATATAAATGTACTGATTTCTTTCGAAAATCGACAACTATGAAGTTATGAACTATTCCTGGACACAAACGGTACATTGTGAAACAGGAAATTGTAGAGAGAAACAAGCTTTATAACATAGGATACAACATTTTAATAAACAGTGCCTTCCATAAAATCAATAAAATGAAAAATATACAAAATAATATAAATGTACTGATTTCTTTCGAAAATCGACAACTATGAAGCTATGAACTATTCCTGGACACAAACGGTACATTGTGAAACAGGAAATTGTAGAGAGAAACAAGCTTTATAACATAGGATACAACATTTTAATAAACAGTGCCTTCCATAAAATCAATAAAATGAAAAATATACAAAATAATATAAATGTACTGATTTCTTTCGAAAATCGACAACTATGAATCTATGAACTCTTCCCGGACACAAACGGTACATTGTGAAACAGGAAATTGTAGAGAGAAATACGCCCTATAACATAGGATACAACATTTTAATGAACAGTGCTTTCCATAAAATCAATAAAATGAAAAATATACGAAATAATATAAATGTAGGTACTGATTTCTTTCAATGAAATCGACAACTATGGAATCTATAGAACTCTTCCCGGACACAAACGGTACATTGTGAAACAGGAAATTGTAGAGAGAAATACGCCCTATAACATAGGATACAACATTTTAATGAACAGTGCTCTCCATAAAATCAATAAAATGAAAAATATACGAAATAATATAAATGTACTGATTTCTTTCGAAAATCGACAACTATGAATCTATGAACTCTTCCCGGACATAAACGGTACATTGTGAAACAGGAAATTGTAGAGAGAAATACGCCCTATAACATAGGATACAACATTTTAATGAACAGTGCTTTCCATAAAATCAATAAAATGAAAAATATACGAAATAATATAAATGTAGGTACTGATTTCTTTCGAAAATCGACAACTATGAATCTATGAACTCTTCCCCGGACACAAACGGTAGCATTGTGAAACAGGAAATTGTGAGAGAGAAATACGCCCTATAACATAGGATACAACATTTTAATGAACAGTGCTTTCCATAAAATCAATAAAATGAAAAATATACAGAAATAATATAAATGTACTGATTTCTTTCGAAAATCGACAACTATGAATCTATGAACTCTTCCCGGACATAAACGGTACATTGTGAAACAGGAAATTGTAGAGAGAAATACGCCCTATAACATAGGATACAACATTTTAATGAACAGTGCTTTCCATAAAATCAATAAAATGAAAAAATATAACGAAATAATATAAATGTACTGATTTCTTTTCGAAAATCGACAACTATGAAGCTATGAACTATTCCTGGACACAAACGGTACATTGTGAAACAGGAAATTGTAGAAAGAAACACAGCTTTATAACATAGGATACAACATTTTAATAAACAGTGCCTTCCATAAAATCAATAAAATGAAAAATATACAAAATAATATAAATGTAGGTACTGATTTCTTTCGAAAATCGACAACTATGAATCTATGAACTCTTCCCGGACATAAACGGTACATTGTGAAACAGGAAATTGTAGAGAGAAATACGCCCTATAACATAGGATACAACATTATTTTAATGAACAGTGCTTTCCATAAATCAATAAAATGAAAAAATATACGAAATAATATAAATGTAGGTACTGATTTCTTTCGAAAATCGACAACTATGAATCTATGAACTCTTCCCGGACACAAACGGTACATTGTGAAACAGGAAATTGTAGAGAGAAATACGCCCTATAACATAGGATACAACATTTTTAATGAACAGTGCTTTCCATAAAATCAATAAAAATGAAAAATATACGAAATAATATAAATGTACTGATTTCTTTCGAAAATCGACAACTATGAATCTATGAACTCTCCCCGGACATAAACGGTACATTGTGAAACAGAGAGGAAATTGTAGAGAGAAATACGCCCTATAACATAGGATACAACATTTTAATGAACAGTGCTTTCCATAAAATCAATAAAATGAAAAAATATACGAAATAATATAAATGTACTGATTTCTTTCGAAAATCGACAACTATGAAGCTATGAACTATTCCTGGACACAAACGGTACATTTGTGAAACAGGAAATTGTAGAAGAGAATACGCCCTATAACATAGGATACAACATTTTAATGAACAGTGCTTCCATAAAATGAATAAAATGAAAAATATACGAAATAATATATCTACATGTACTGATTTCTTTTAAAAATCGACAACTATAAAACTATGATCCCTTCCCCGACACAAACGGTATATTGTGAAACAGAAAATTGTAGAGAGAAACAAGCCCTATAACATAGGATACAACATTTTAATGAACAGTGCTTTCCATAAAATCAATAAAATGAAAAATATACGAAATAATATACATTTACTGATTTCTTTCGAAAATCGACAACTATGAAATTATGAACCCTTCTCGAACAGAAACGGTACATTGTAAGAAAGAAAATTGTAGAGAGAAACGAGCCCTATAACATAGGATACAACATTTTAATGAACAGTGCTTTCCATAAAATCAATAAAATAAATAATAAACGAAATAATATACATGTACTGATTTCTTTCGAAAATCGACAACGATGAAACTATGAACCCTTCCCGGACACAAACGCTACATTGTGAACAGGAAATTGTAGAGAGAAACAAGCCCTATAACATAGGATCATTTTTACATTTTAATGAACAGTTCTTTCCATAAAATCAATAAAATGAAAAATATACGAAATAATATACATGTACTGATTTCTTTCAAAAATCGACAAACTATGAAAATATGAACCCTTCCCGGACACAAACGGTACATTGTGAAACAGGAAATTGTAGAGAAAAACAAGCCCTATAACATAGGATTCGACGTTTTAATGAACAGTGTTTTCCATAAAATCAATAAAATGGAAAATATGCGAAATAATATAATGTACTGATTTCTTTCGAAAATCGACAACTATGAAGCTATGAACTATTCCTGGACACAAACGGTACATTGTGAAACAGGAAATTGTAGAGAGAAAACAAGCTTTATAACATAGGATACAACATTTTAATAAACAGTGCCTTCCATAAAATCAATAAAATGAAAAAATATACAAAATAATATAAATGTAGGTACTGATTTCTTCTCGAAAATCGACAACTATGAATCTATGAACTCTTCCCGGACATAAACGGTACATTGTGAAACAGGAAATTGTAGAGAGAAATACGCCCTATAACATAGGATACAACATTTTAATGAACAGTGCTTTCCATAAAATCAATAAAATGAAAAAATATACGAAATAATATAAATGTAGGTACTGATTTCTTTCTCTGAAAATCGACAACTATGAATCTATGAACTCTTCCCGGACACAAACGGTACATTGTGAAACAGGAAATTGTAGAGAGAAATACGCCCTATAACATAGGATACAACATTTTAATGAACAGTGCTTTCCATAAAATCAATAAAATGAAAAAATATACGAAATAATATAAATGTACTGATTTCTTTTCGAAAATCGACAACTATGAATCTATGAACTCTTCCCTGGACATAAACGGTACATTGTGAAACAGGAAATTGTAGAGAGAAATACGCCCTATAACATAGGATACAACATTTTAATGAACAGTGCTTTCCATAAAATCAATAAAATGAAAAATATATGAAATAATATAAATGTACTGATTTCTTTCTTGAAAATCGACAACTATGAAGCTATGAACTATTCCTGGACACAAACGGTACATTGTGAAACAGGAAATTGTAGAGAGAAATACGCCCTATAACATAGGATACAACATTTTAATGAACAGTGCTTTCCATAAAATCAATAAAATGAAAAATATACGAAATAATATAAATGTAGGTACTGATTTCTTTCGAAAATCGACAACTATGAATCTATGAACTCTTCCCGGACACAAACGGTACATTGTGAAACAGGAAATTGTAGAGAGAAATACGCCCTATAACATAGGATACAACATTTTAATGAACAGTGCTTTCCATAAAATCAATAAAATGAAAAATATACGAAATAATATAAATGTACTGATTTCTTTCGAAAATCGACAACTATGAATCTATGAACTCTTCCCGGACATAAACGGTACATTGTGAAACAGGAAATTGTAGAGAAATACGCCCTATAACATAGGATACAACATTTTAATGAACAGTGCTTTCCATAAAATCAATAAAATGAAAAATATACGAAATAATATAAATGTACTGATTTCTTTTCGAAAATCGACAACTATGAAGCTATGAACTCTTCCCGGACATAAACGGTACATTGTGAAACAGGAAATTGTAGAGAGAAATACGCCCTATAACATAGGATACAACATTTTAATGAACAGTGCTTTCCATAAAATCAATAAAATGAAAAATATACGAAATAATATAAATGTACTGATTTTCGAAAATCGACAACTATGAATCTATGAACTCTTCCCGGACATAAACGGTACATTGTGAAACAGGAAATTGTAGAGAGAAATACGCCCTATAACATAGGATACAACATTTTAATGAACAGTGCTTTCCATAAAATCAATAAAATGAAAAATATACGAAATAATATAAATGTACTGATTTCTTTCGAAAATCGACAACTATGAAGCTATGAACTCTTCCCGGACATAAACGGTACATTGTGAAACAGGAAATTGTAGAGAGAAATACGCCCTATAACATAGGATACAACATTTTAATGAACAGTGCTTTCCATAAAATCAATAAAATGAAAAATATACGAAATAATATAAATGTGATTGATTTCTTTCTGAAAATCGACAACTATGAATCTATGAACTCTTCCGGACACATAAACGGTACATTGTGAAACAGGAAATTGTAGAGAAAATACGCCCTATAACATAGGATACAACATTTTAATGAACAGTGCTTTCCATAAAATCAATAAAATGAAAAATATACGAAATAATATAAATGTACTGATTTCTTTCGAAAATCGACAACTATGAATCTATGAACTCTTCCCGGACATAAACGGTACATTGTGAAACAGGAAATTGTAGAGAGAAATACGCCCTATAACATAGGATACAACATTTTAATGAACAGTGCTTTCCATAAAATCAATAAAATGAAAAATATACGAAATAATATAAATGTACTGATTTCTTTCGAAAATCGACAACTATGAAGCTATGAACTATTCCTGGACACAAACGGTACATTGTGAAACAGGAAATTGTAGAGAAGAAATACGCCTTATAACATAGGATACAACATTTTAATGAACAGTGCTTTCCATAAAATCAATAAAATGAAAAATATACGAAATAATATAAATGTAGGTACTGATTTCTTTCGAAAATCGACAACTATGAATCTATGAACTCTTCCCGGACACAAACGGTACATTGTGAAACAGGAAATTGTAGAGAGAAATACGCCCTATAACATAGGATACAACATTTTAATGAACAGTGCTTTCCATAAAATCAATAAAATGAAAAATATACGAAATAATATAAATGTACTGATTTCTTTCGAAAATCGACAACTATGAATCTATGAACTCTTCCCGGACATAAACGGTACATTGTGAAACAGGAAATTGTAGAGAGAAATACGCCCTATAACATAGGATACAACATTTTAATGAACAGTGCTTTCCATAAAATCAATAAAATGAAAAATATACGAAATAATATAAATGTACTGATTTCTTTCGAAAATCGACAACTATGAAGCTATGAACTATTCCTGGACACAAACGGTACATTGTGAAACAGGAAATTGTAGAGAGAAACAAGCTTTATAACATAGGATACAACATTTTAATAAACAGTGCCTTCCATAAAATCAATAAAATGAAAAATATACAAAATAATATAAATGTAGGTACTGATTTCTTTCGAAAATCGACAACTATGAATCTATGAACTCTTCCCGGACACAAACGGTACATTGTGAAACAGGAAATTGTAGAGAGAAATACGCCCTATAACATAGGATACAACATTTTAATGAACAGTGCTTTCCATAAAATCAATAAAATGAAAAATATACGAAATAATATAAATGTACTGATTTCTTTCGAAAATCGACAACTATGAATCTATGAACTCTTCCCGGACATAAACGGTACATTGTGAAACAGGAAATTGTAGAGAGAAACAAGCCCTATAACTTAAGATACAACATTTTAATGAACAGTGCTTTCCATAAAATCAATAAAATGAAAAATATACGAAATAATATAAATGTACTGATTTCTTTCGAAAATCGACAACTATGAAACTATGAACTCTTCCCGGACACAAACGGTACATTGTGAAATAGAAAATTGTAGAGAGAAATAAGCCCTATAACATAAAATACAATATTTTAATGAACAGTGCTTTCCATAAAATCAATAAAATGAAAAATATACGAAATAATATACATGTACTGATTTCTTTCGAAAATCGACAACTATGAAACTATGATCCCTTCCCGGACACAAACGGTACATTGTGAAACAGGAAATTGTAGAGAGAAACAAGCCCTATAACATAAGATACAACATTTTAATGAACAGTGCTTTCCATAAAATCAATAAAATGAAAAATGTGTGCAAATCGTACACAAAACAGTGCAAATCGTACACCGTATGTATTATCATTTTTTCTGATAGAATTTACAATTGCGTCACCGATAATTTTTACCCTACCGAAATCCAACATTTCTTTAAACTAATCTATTAATTTTAGATATATAATATCAAAAAATGCAAAAAGTTACCGAATTGTACGTATGTATAACCCAATAATAAAATAAAAAATAGGGTATTAGAAAATATGTTATATCCGCAACACTTTTTTGAAGTACCCTGTTTACTCTATAGTAATGTTAAAATGTGCTTCTTAACCTTGCCAATAACTTTTCTATTTAATATTTTGTTCTAAAAACGTTAAAAAACTTATTATGTAAAAAACGTCGTGTAAGGGATAAAGGGGAAAACAGCCAAAAGAGGAAAAACCGAAATGAATACCATGTTAAAGACCGAATATCATAGTAAAGATACAAAAATTTATTACTCTGTATGCGTTATTTTTTGGCCATCGTTTGTTATATTCAATTGCAATTTAATATGTGTTTGGCTTCCTTTCACTATGATCCCACTCGGCTTGTCTCGTGAGAGGTTTGCGTAAAAAATGGATAGAAAATGTCTCGCTCTCGTCTCGCTCTTGTCTTGCTCTCGTCTCGCGCTGGGCTCGTCAGGTCTGGACGCATCATAGACTGCCGGAGTGCTGACGTCACGAATGTCAAATTGATTTCCAAACAAGGTTTAGTTCTTTTATATTTCTATTGAGCTCTTCCAAATGACGTCACAAGTTAATATAAAATATAAAAAAAAAACAGGTGATTGCCGACAACCGCCGACTTGTGTCTGGTATTTTCAATACGCCTATGATAGTTGCGCATGTTGCAAAATCTGTGAATTTTTTATTAGTGGCAATCAAAGGTGGCAATTGAACAATACGGACATTTTTTTTGTATGTCATATGACGTCACAGGTGATATGAGTGAACAGTGCAGTAGATTGAAGCTAAAAACAACGGCGAATACAGATTCTGTGGGGAAAATGGGGAAACACCAGAGCACCTAGAGTGCGCCTCCATTGGTATATCTCCTAGAGACAACCATTGGTATACGACTGATATCGGAGATGGAGAACTAACCTCTCTAAAACCGTCTCAGATACTGGCTTATGTCAAAGCCCTGAAACTGTATGATGAGTTATAACTCCAGAAAGGGGGACACAATAGATCTATAAGGTCGCGGTGATTAACTTCCCCCCTCCCATATCATATTACGAACGTTCACTAGTTTTGAAGATGATGAGAACACTCTGTATAGCTGTCTTTGTTATCACCATTTATAAAACGCATCCTTTAAATTGTTTCATTACGCATTTTCTGTATTATTAGCAACGACAAATGAGTTACAACATATCCAGACGTCATTTGCGATAGCTTTATACACAGTGGTGGAATACCTACCTCGACATATAAGTTACATTAATTAACGTAAAAATTACTAACAAAAAATTATTTTGAATTACGTATATATATAAAACTCGATTTATCAAACTAATAAATAATAAGTACACACTTTTATTACTATAGATCTTTACTTGAAAAAAATTCGGTGCCGCCACTGTATTAAGTAATGTCTTTTGCAAATGGAAAAAATATAAGCATGTTTTGTAAACTAAAATAGAAAGAATTTTAAGCAGTTTATAATTAATAATAATTGTTCCCGGTACAGATGAACTAGAATGAGTGCATATAATTAAGAAATTCGGGAGATTCCTAATAAGCAAAAAGGTTTTCTGATTTCATAACCAAAAACATAATATCATAATTAGTTCTGATTGCGTAGACATCGTAAATTTAGTAGCTATTTCCAATTTACCGTTTATAAGAAAAAATATTTATTTATTTATTTGTATCTACAAACACTTTGAAATTAATATTAAAGGTTTGTTCATACAACATGTCAGTGATGGCTCAGTGTTGTACCTCTACATTTTAACGTAATCATTAGTTATCTACAATAAGTATTTTTGACATCAAACATATTTGTTTTTATTATTTTAGATTTATAACTAGATATAGTATAAGTTAGTTAAAATTATTAGTCAAGACTTATATCCATACATATTTTCTATATCAAAAATTTATATTCATTTCATCTTCGTTATACGATACTAATTAATTATGTTAAACTTTTTCTGTTTTTAAGATTTTATATCACTTACACCTCATGAAATCTCTCATTAAGGGGGGGAGATGTTGTGTCCCACCCTAGATTTAATATTTAATTGGATTATAATAGTAGTTTTCAGAAAGTTGTAACTGTATCAAGTTACGCTGCTGGGGTAAGTGGTAAACACACAGCCAGAGACAGTCGGCGATTTTATAGCTAATTTTACGAGTATTTTTAAACTAATTGTTAGTGTAGGTTCTGAATTGTTGAATTTTTTTTATATATAATAAAGTATTTAAGAAGAAAAATAGTGTGATTTATATTAAAAAAAACATCAACAATAAGAAAAAACGGATTCTACAAGTATGGAAGACAAACAGTCTCTAAAATCAACGCATCAGTTTGATTCCTCGACATTGGTGGCAGCGGTGGGATACAACATCAATCCTGTTGCGTCGATTTTAGTTGATCAATCAAAATTCAAACGAATATTTCTGCACATATAAACAAAAATTGATTCCATGGTGTTTTTAAAATGGCTGCGAGTGACAAATCAGAGACATTTTGTCAAAAAGCAATTTGAGATTTAATTTTTTTTTGCAGGAAGCAATTCGAGAAAACGTCGATTTTGGGTCAAGATTTTTTTACAGAAGTCCGAGATACTACTTTCTTTTCGTTTCTTTTGATGGTTCCTAAAGCCTTGTCTCGAGCATTAGGCAAATTAATATACTTACAATACTTTTAGGCAACTTAATACAAATTTGTCGTCTTTTTGTTAACGCAAAATAGCACACCCAAACTTCAAAATTAACTAATGATGATAAGTTTTGAATGAATCAAAATGTTTCTGTTCAACTAAAATTGATAAACTTAAATCGAAAACACGGTTCACAAGCATATTTTTGTTCGATTTTGCTTAATCAATAAAAATCGTTCAATCAAAATCTTGCCGAAATATTGAACATGTTTCTTTTGAGTTTCTTTAATAAATAATTTTATTTTATTAAATAAAATACCACTTTAATGTTCTTAAGTGTCTTTTATTTCGATAGGCAATGACATATTTAAAGCTAGTGATTGATTTAAATAAATTTGTTCAAGCGTATTTTGGTGCTAGTGTATTAACTTTGGCGATGTATTCTTCTTTGGCCTTGCTTGAAGCTAACCCTTTCTTTCCATTCCATGCGCTCCACTTGGCAGCTGCAACTGAATCACCTGGCTTAGCTGCAATTGGTATAAAAAATAATTAATTTCTAATAAGTTTTCCACACAAGTTTTTAGAAATTTAAAGAATATAGAAGAGCCATGGCCAAGTAATGGCCTCTAGGGCTTCACCTCGCCAAAATTACCATCGGTTGAAAAAGTGTTAGGTTTAAAAGATTTGTACTGCATACGTTACAAATAACATCAGAATTAGATTATCGTATTTATATTTAATAGGCGAGAATACTTTGTGTGTGTGCTTTGAGCAACTTATTAGTTACTACACTACACACTTTCATTTTGGCATTACTAAATGCTTAATTTTATTGATAATCACACTAATTACTAAGTCACAGATTAATAGGACAATATCAGAAAATATGAGAAATTAAACACAATCGTATGTCTGTAATATTTTATCTTGTATCTAATATTGCAATCCATTGTATTTTTTGTGTCTCCTCAACCTTATGCATGTGGGGTCACAATAAAATTTATGAAATTTTTAACATTTTAATATAACTTTATTCTTTATTGTTTTAATTTATCGTATATTAATTGTTATATTATATTAATCAGGGTTTATTGTACTGTGAACTGGTCAAAAGTAATAATGAAACTAAAATTTATGCAATTTTTTTTTAAATATACCGTATGACTACCATATCGTTGCTTATAATGTTAGTTCATTGCTTTTTTATCGAATTAGTTTGAAATTTTCTTGATTGCAGAATCAATATGGCAGATTTTTGAAGTTACTGCTAACAATCATGTCAAACCGTCTCCTAGATATTATAATCACATGAGAAAATCAACCGGTATACCGGGTGCGTCTCAAAAGTGTCTCACCCCTATAACTTTTTTATTTTTTCAGATAAGAAAACGAGATTTGGTATGTTAGTATATGACTAAAATTAGGACTGATTGACATATTCAATTGTTTTCGGTCACTTCCTGTTTTGCCGGAAATGACTACAACTTTTGATTTTTAAATGGCACCCTCGGTAATGACATATCATATGTCAACTTTTGATATTTTTGCATATGGTTTATTTGAAATTGTAAAATGCGGTTCATAACGACAATATGACTCGAAATACCAAATGTGTGGTATAAAATTATTCGTAAAAAATGCTTTTTCCAAATATGCTAATGAGCCACCCTCAATGGAACCATTTGAAAAAATTGAGATATGATTAAAAATTCGATTTGGACATTTTAACCGGCCAGGACAGGACTCTAAAAACGTTAGACAATCAAAACTATTACTGGGCCATGGCTCTTCTTCTTTCCAAGACTGCTTGATTAAAAATTGGTGTTTTTAGCACTCTAGATTGAAATTTAAAATTCGATTTTTTTTAAGAGAGAATGTCAAATGACATATGATACGTAATTCTATTCAGAGTGTCATTTTCTATCGGATAAAGAAAACATTTCCGAGGGTGCCATTTAAAAATCAAAAGTTATAGTCATTTCCGGTGAAACAGGAAGTGACTATAAAACAATTGAATACGTCAATCAATCCTTTTGTCATATAACAATCCAATTCATGTCATATACTAACACACCAAATCTCGTTTTTTATCTAAAAAAATAAAAGAGTTATAGGGGATGAACCACTTTTGAGACGCACCCGGTATATTATTCTCCCACGCTTGAATAAATTTCCGCCAAAAGACCAAAATTTCCGCATGAGCACCTCTACTATGAGGAATTACTTACGTATATTCGTATCCCCCACAGTACTCTGTTTGTATAATGCATAAATTTCCAGCATATCCGAATCAGGGGGTCTTTTTGAGAACTTTTTTACCTTCTCTGCAGCAACATTGAATTTCTAAATACCAGAAAAAAAAAAGAAATTACATTCTAACTATAATACATAACCATTTTATATACTTGTCACTAACGTTTTTATAAAAAATTACCATTTATTTTTTTCAAGAAATTACCTCTTAAAGTTTTTTCCAATTTGTTTAAATCACCCTGTATATTTTTTACATTTTTTGAAACTATTATTATCGTGTCAAAGACGACTGAGAAATGGCATTTTATGATACTTTTGACGATATCAATCTCTAGAATTCATTTGCTAAAACTTGTCAAAAATAAATCACTAATTATAGAAACATGAAAAAAGGGTAGAACACAAGACCACAAATCTATTTCGAAAAAAATATTTTTTCTCGAATTTTAAACTACACCGGTTAAAAATCTTAAATTTTAAACTACACTCAATATAAAAATAAATTAAAACAATCTTAATGCCAACTGGCAGTAAGCGCCACTAAAAAAAAATGAAGAAGAGTACGGGACAAATAAATGACGTCTAGAGCTTCACCTCGCCAAAATTATTATCCATTGTCGTTCCTCAGCTGTCTTTGACACTGTTTTTTTTTCTTATGGTACCTTCATATACATTGTATGCAAAAAAACCCACACCAAACGGTGAACCGTTTTTTACAGAAGTCTATGATATTATATACACCCCCTATATTTTGTATTTAATTTATTATATTACATCATTAAATAATCATATTCATCAATAATTTAATGAACAAAAATATATTTATTAAAATATCTATACATACCTCGTCTAAAGACATTTTAAACTGAACTTACAATAAAGTACCACAATTTTTCTATATATACAATACCTTATCGATTTCAATCGATTATAACTTCATAAAGTTTGACAACATAATATGCACTACATAATAATTTTGACAACATAAATGTGTATACTATGTAGCAGGAAGTCGAATAAAAAATAACGTATAATTTTACACGTCCTTAGATATCTATGTAAAATGTAAATATGCATGCTAGAATAAATAGATACAGTTAAAGTTTTATACAGTTTTATATACGTGTACATTTTTATTATTTATTCTTATATTAAAATTTTATTATGACCACCTATAATATAAATGGAAGTATGCAAAAAAAAATATTCTAGGGTGTTTCTTAAAAAAAATACCAGTATTTTCTGAGGTGGTAAATCTGCATTAAAGAAACATACCGGGTCGGACGTCGGACGGGACATAGGAAATTCCATGTAAATTTTAATGAGGTCAATTATTGGCTTCCCTAATTATTTTAGAGAATAAATTCTATTTAGGTTTATTGAAGAGCACTAAAACCCACATTCAAAACAATAACTAGATATTTTTGATTAGCTCGTTTACGAGATATCGCCGATTTCTTTTTAAATATTTCTCCTTTCTTATGGCCCTGTATTTACTTATGAGCACCAGTCAAGGTAAAAGATAACTGTCAAATGAAGTTATCATTTCAGAAATTTACCTATTTAGTGCTTTATTATTATTGAAAACTCATTCCTACATCGGAAATCTTAAAGATGTATTTATAAATACAAATTAATATGAATTAAAGTAAAATAAAGTAATCAATTACAAGGTTAATTATAGTATTATTACAATATTTAATAACTTATTAATTTAGGTACTATTAAATTGTTCGAACTTCAGGATTTAAGAAGATGTTCAAATATTCCTCCATCGACTGCTAGACAATAACCCAGGCGATCATAAAATTCTCTTCTTACATTCGCTAGTTGGTAAACTGAAATTCTATTGCATTCGGCAGAAACAGCATTTTTTAACTCGTGTAGATTTGGGTATTTTTTATCCTTGTATATCTTGTTTTTTACATGGCCCAGAGAAGGAAATGATTTGGAGAAATATCAGGAGACCTTGCTGGCCAATTTACTGTATGTTTTAGGCCAATAACGCTTTCGTTAAAACTATTGTCTAAATATTCCTGAACAGTCAGGGTACTATGTGCCGGGCAGCCATTTATTTGGTACCAAACTTCCTGATTTTCCCTAGCGGCATCATGTAAAACAGGTAAAATATGATTTTCGGGTAGTTCCAAATAATATTCCGAATTTAAATTTCGCGTGTTTTTGTGTCCGAATATCCCTGCCCAAACATTTACTTTCTGTGGATATTGCGTCCTTGTTTCGACAAACCTGTATTGGTTTTCTTTGTTCCAATATCGATAATTTTGAACATTGGGTTCATTATTTAAGGTAAACGTGCATTCGTCAGTGAAACATATGTTTTTTAAAAATTCCTTATCCGTGTTTGCTCTTTCCATCATATCAAAACAAAACGGCTGCCGCCGTATTTCGTCCCCATCTCATAGCTCTTGGTGCTTTTCATATTTGAAGGAATAGTATTTATGTCGTTTAAAAATTCGAAACGCTGTAGTGTGATCTATTCCTATTTCATCCTCAAGTTTCCTTGTGCTGATCTTTCCATCGTTCTCTTTCACGCACAATAAAACTTCCAAGTCGGTATCATTTCTTGCATCTTCTCTTTGTTCCTGCCTTGCTTCACATCTGTAGTTATTTATTAGGGTACCTTTGGTCTCAAATCTCTGGATATTCCTTGCGATTGTAGATTTTCCAGGTATAGGTCTATTCGGATACAGAGCATTCTGGGGTACGTGTTGTGCGACTCAATTTGACCGCATTTTCAAGCTCCAGAGGAGAGCTGTTCGATATTCACTGGGACTAAACAGCAGAACTCATTGCCGGGACTTTTTTAAAGAATTAAAAATATTGACTCTTCCTTCCTTATTTATATTTGAATCCGTTTGCCTAATACGTAAACATGTATCAGCTTCTCAAGAAAGGCCATCTCACACTTATCCACTCAGGAACGCGGAGCAAGATCTTTATCTACCTACCCCACGCTCAGAGTTAGTTAAAAGTTAAATATTATACAACTCGAAAAAAATGCACAATCACCTGCCTGCCATTTGAAATCAAATCCATAACATCATTTTTTTCATTTCGCAAAGCATTGAACTCTTATTTACTAGACAAGGCTTTCTACGCCGTAAATGAATTATATTTTGAAAATCGAATTTGATCTTGTAAACACTGGTCTAATGTTTGCTATTGCTATATTTACTAATGACATCGAAATGAATTTATTTAGAGGTCATTGATATTTTACTATAAACTAGCTAAATATTTTTGAATATTATTTTTATTTTTTTTGTTCTTTGACATTGTAAACATTTATAAATGTTTATTTTAACAATAAGACTGACAATATTATTTGTATTATCTTTTGTTTGTTTGTTTGTGTACCTTGTTTGTTTACTTTGTTTGTTTAGTTTACCTCTGTCTACAAATTGAAAAATTTTTTGACAATAAAGGCATTTATTTATTAATTTATTTATTTAGTTTATTATTAGTGAGAAGTCGAAAAACTTATACGAGACCACCTACAACAATTTTGAAACCTGGGTCAAAGAAAAACGTATTGAGAATTTCACAGAAAAGGTATTGCTAGCCTATTTCCTGAAGTTATTCACTACCTTAGCCGTCAACTCTGTGGAGATGGATGTCTCAAAAAAGTTGGATGCCTCTTGTATTCATTTTAATAATTTAAATAATTGTACCTTTAAGATTTATAATAAATAAATATTTTCATTGTTTCTAACGTTTCATTTTTTACTTTTAGGCACTAGTGCCTGTACAAGTGTCACTTTTAGATACTAGTGCCTAAAAGAATGTCATTTCGAATCTCAAGTAAATATCAAAAACCGAAAAATTTCGAAACGCTTTCACAGAAAGTGATTTTTACTCCCGAAAGAACATGCTATTTTTTTTTCAAACGCCACAAATAATTTTTAAACAATTTCACAAAATGCCCCTTTAGAACTTTTTCTTTAATGGCCATAAGCGGGAGTAAAAGACCAACCGCCCGAACAAACACTAGAGGTGCCACCGGTTATCAAATGGTGTAAAAATTGCGAAAATTTAATCATCTAATTTTAACAGAAGGGGTCGCTCTTAACTTTTTTAATTTTAATTCAATATTCATTGTTTTTAAACTATATTATGAGACTTTGTTGTATTTTGTGAATGTATAAATGTTTTCTTAGTATAAAGTTGCATTATATTAATTTAAATTATATTGCATACCTACATATTTAAAATTCAAATATTATGACATATATCAAAGAGTAGATAAGACAAGAGACGACAGTTCGCGCGGTACCTTTCATGTTTGAGTGGTGGGGAGAGTGACCTCGTCTCGCTTGTCCCTTTAAATTTTCGTAATTTTTTCGCGGGAAGTTTGAAATAGACTATTATTAAAACTTGCCTGTATAGCTTATAAATAGTTACTGTATGGGTAAAGAAATAAATAGAAATGAAAAAAAAATGAGTTTTCTAAATATTATATAAAATACATTATAATTAGAAACATGTTTGTCGGGGAATAAAGATAATAAAAGTAATATTTTGTATATCGTTGGTAAACAAGATAAAGTGACCAAGTCGATTTGTAAAAAATGTTTTATTTACTTGTATTTTTTTTACATATGGACTTGAACAAGTGTAATATCACAATGTGGAGTTTATGTACAAAAAAATAGAGTTGCTCAATTTTTTTGTAAACATATATTACAAGCTTCTAACCATGTCTTTGATCTATGGATTACATTTAGTTTAATAACATAATTATATAGTATATTTCTATAAAAATACTTTTCAGGATCCTTTGGAAAAGAGTGAAATATTATGTTTGTCGAAAAATAAGACCTATTTTTGCAGTCTTTATAAGCACACACATTGCCACCATCTCGTCTTTTCCTGCTCTACTCGTGTCCTGTTCAGTATTCATATTTAACAATAATTACAAATTGGTACGCAACAAAAACGATACTAAAATTAAACCTTAAAAACTCTCAAAACGATAATATATCGAAAAACTCTTAAAACACACTTTAAAAAGGCAAAAATGCAAGAAACAACTAATCAGATTTGTTTATGTTTAAGCCTGATTAGCACAGCTGATTAGCGTCCTAAAATCATAGGTTAGAATAAATAAAATACGCCGTTGTCAGATTTTCAGATTTTATCTGTTTATCTTTGAAATCGATCAACTTAGTTAGTAATTCTGTTTCTTTGATATTATCAGTACATTGCGAAAAAAGAACCTAAACTAAAAATTTACATTTCCGTATTAACATACGTTACTTATATCCTTCTTATATTATTAATTTATTTTCAGAAAATCTTGTTTATTTTTCAAAGAAATATACTTGGCAACAAACAAAATGGGACTTAGTGGGCCCTTTAAATTCTAATATATCTGCGTCTCTCTCGCAAAATTCGACTTCTTTGTTCACTGTCGTCTCTTGTCTTATCTACTCTTTGACATATATGTCAGTTGCCGTCTAAAATGTGATCTTGATAACAAAAACTTAGTTTTTGTCAGAAATAGTTCAAATCATGTCAAAATATTAAAATTTACAAGTTATAATTAGATATTTTATATTATTTCAAAAACAAAAACATAATGGTACAGCGTAATGTTGATATGCAGGTCCAAAACAAAAAGTGCCGTTTAAGATTTCAGTTTTCGTTGTCAGCCGCGGAAGTTTCAGTGATTTTAGTGTTGTCGGATATTTTTATTTGTGAAATAGAAATATTGCGTTTGGATTGCAAAACTAAAAGTATATAGAAGTTTTATTGCAATGTAAGTAAGCATTTATCAATTTTATATTTTACTTTTTTCATACCTACGACAAATATACATATATTGAAATTTTATATTTCGTTTTATTTAAAAAATGTTAGAAAACAAGCTTGTAATCCTGAAATTGACATAATTGTTATGTAATATATTCCATTTAAATATTATTTACTTTCATTTCTTAACATGACAGACGAAGTTCTAAAGAGGGATGTTTTGTGAATACTTTGTATATTTTTATTGAGAAACTATGGTCACGCTCGTTGAATTTGACACTTATGTCAGTTTAATAATATATTTTCGTACTTTTATGCTTAGGCGTAAAAATGCTTTACTTTATGCCTAGGCGTTAAAATGACATTTTTATATTGTCAATTACGTGGCAAAAATTTTTTGTGACGTTTCAAAAAAAATAAATAAATTTGTATTTTTAAATTTAAGTAGAGTGTACTATTTCCTTTAATAAAAAAAAACAAAATCAATGTCTTAAAAATTTGTATTGATACATGTTAAAATATTTGGTACTACCTATAATAATAATAAATTGATATTTTAGACCATAAATTCTGTGGGTGGCATGTTG
This sequence comes from Sitophilus oryzae, assembly GCF_002938485.1. Taxonomy (NCBI): domain Eukaryota; kingdom Metazoa; phylum Arthropoda; class Insecta; order Coleoptera; family Curculionidae; genus Sitophilus; species Sitophilus oryzae. The sequence continues at coordinate 2,104,463 of NW_022147080.1, forward strand.
ATTGTAGCTGCCAAAATGGGTCTAGGATGGTCGTACCTTGTTACAAAAACCCTAATAACTTTGACACCTGCAGGTTCAAGTTCCGCTACACTTGTTTCCGAAGAAGTTTCACTCATAGTTTCCTGTACGCGAGTTTCCATTTTGTATGATAAACTTGGCGGTATTAAAGGGACCTGTAATATATATAAAAACAAATATATAAAAATCAGTTTTTTAAACATTAAAAATTTATATTTTTGATAGTCTTTGTATATTTTTGAATGTTAAGCACATAAACACATACAATACTATACGATCGAAAAAAAACGGCGTCGGGATTGGCCTTGAAGTAAAAACCGCTTGTATATTATATGTAAAACAGGGGTAAAACATTTTGGCAAACAAACTTGGCATCATTTTTTCGATCAGACGGTAGATGTAACAGAATTCTGAACAACTTTTGTCTATAATATTTCTCGACATATTAAAATTAATAATTTTTTAATTTCTATATAAGATTTCAATTACTAAAACAACATTTTTAATGTAATTCATAAATACAATTTGATCGAAAAAAATGGCGTCAGTGATGGCTTTGAAATGAAGATCGTTGTCATTTTAGATGTAAAATTACATGTGGAATTTCATTGCTCGTCATTTCCAAGCCTTTTGGATGCCGTTTTTTTTCGATCATACGGTACGTATAAATACATGTTTGCGAAACAATTGCTCAAATAAGTACAAATAATCTACTAATACACACACAATTGATTTAAAAATATGTAATAGATATAAACATTTTTTAAAAAATGAATAAATAATTTTTGAACAGTAAGGTTAAAGTTGTAAATTCTCAAATATATTTACGATTTAGATTAAATTCAAAAAAATATTTATTACACACACGCACTATGGTTTTACCTGTTTGGCAGCATTTTTTCTCTAATAAACATCATATTTCATGTCAATATAAATTATGACAGACACACCCAGTAACGCAATAATTATTTATTTATAACGCGATCGGCGTCACAGTAGGCACAGAAATAAATTCGTAATTTGCTTACGCATTTTTTTATATTGCAGTTTTTATTTTTAAGAATAAGAATAACTTCAAATAATCATCAGCTAATAGTTGTTATTGTAAAGTATGTATATGATCAATTTTCAAAAGTACATCTCGTAGTACAACAATATTTTTTGTTTATACTATACCGCGAACTCAAACTTAAAAAATCAGAGAAATATTCCATATTTTTTGATGAAGTCCCTCATTTTTACTTTATATTTTCGGCATCCTTAAGGTGCGTTCACACCGGCTGCGCCGCGCCGCGCAAAACATTTTTTTAAGATGTACTTTTGAAGTGTTTTTTAGCGCGCAGAAAAGTATATGTTAAAAAAATTATTCTTTTTAACATATTTGCGCGGCGCAGCCGGAGTGAGCGCACCTTTAGGAATCAGAAGCTGTAATATAAACTGATAAACTTACTGTAATGATATATGTTGTCAAGGTGTAAAAAATTGGATTCGAATGGAATGTCACAGACAATCCTGTCAAAACCTTGTTAGGATTTATGTTCTCTAAGGTTAAGATGACGGTAAATTTTGGTCCCAAACCCAAAACCTACAACAGAATTTATCATAAAATAAGGAACAATACCTATAAACAAAGATAATCTATATAAAGTTAAGAAATTATAGGACACCTGTGCCGATAACTTTATATTTTCTTTTTCATTTCCAACCCCAGACTGGTCACTCAGATTCTGAACCAAAGCTCGTGCCGTGGTCAATCGAAGCCTCAGAAGATCTTGCTGAAAAGTTTGATGTATTTCTGAAATAGTTTTAAGTATTTTGATTTTATTTTTAAATAAATGATAGGTACTTTATCAAACTTTGAAGGCTTTACATACCTACAGCGCTCTGTCTTTCGCGCAGACTCTGTTCCAGAAATAGTTTACTCCTTTTGGGCAAAGGTAATGGCTTTCCTTGCAATACAGGCACGCTTTCGTGATTTCTATTAGAAAAATCAGCTGTCCGTTTCAGTATTTTGAAACTTATTGTCCCACCTGTATAATAGAAAAACGTTCAGAAATTTCTACGAGCCCTAACAACTATATGTTGGGACAAGGTCTTTTTTGCAATAAAAATAGTAATTTGTTAAAACGACTCAATTTATTTTGTTTATTATTCTAAATTCAAACATTACAATATGATCTAGACACATTTTCTATATTTTTATAAAGCATTTTTTTTGCAAAGAAATCACTTTTGATAATAGCTTATTTTGCCAAAATCAAGCCAAATTTGCTGACAAGTATATATTGGGACAGCACAACAAGAAATTTGTTTAATACGGAGTTACATCACCTTTCGCCGTAACAACTGCCTGAACTTTTAATGGCATTGTATTTACCAAAGATTGGTACATTTGAGGAGAAAAATTATCCCAAATTTCCTGCAGTTTTGTCCGCAAATCAAAAATTGTTCGTTGAGGGTGGTTTCTTAAATATTGCTTCATTTTATGCCACACAGTTTCTATAACATTGAGGTCCGGACTACTTGCAGGATAGGATAGAACTTTTATATTATTATTACTGAACCAATTTTTAGTTAATTTTGCTGAACGGCACGATGCGATTTGTTGAAAAATATAGTCTTCGTTTGGAAACAATTCTTGAGCACTAAAAAACCTCTTGCTGACATGCAACCCCAAACCATAATCCCCTTAGGAAATTTAACAACCCTCTTTAAGCAATCTGTATGAAAGGCTTCTGCTTTATTTCGTATTATTCGTTTTCGATGATCTCCAACGCAAACATCAAATTTAGACTCATCGCTAGATATGACCTTATTCCAATCATTTTGTGTCCACGATAATTTAGATTTTGCCCAATTGTAGCGATTTTTCTTTTGAATTTCTGTCAGTAGCGGTTTTTCTTTGGCCTAAATAAGAATTTGTATCAATAATCTTCAGGTAATTGATTATCCACACAAAATAAAGTTTACCTTGTAAAACCCCAGACCGCATATATGGATATATTTTCGGCAACATTCTCTTGATATATTTAATCCAGTTACAGTATTCCATTTAACTGTTACTTCGCGAAGAGTACTCGCTAGAGTACTCTTCGCAGACTTGCAAATTTTTACTAAATTTCGTAAATCTTTCTGAGATACAACTTTTGGCCTTCCCGAACTTTTACCTCTAACGCCTACACTGGCAGATTCGCCGTATTTTTTTATTATATTAAAGACCGTGGTTTTTGGAATATTTAAATCATCAGAGATTTTTCGAATTGTTTTTCCCGTACTGTATTGACGAATGATAATTTCGCGTAGTTTTTGATTTGTAGTTTTTCCACGGACCATTACTTTGGATTAAATTAACAAAATTGAAAATTAAAAAAGTTAAAATTATTTACAGTAAGTCTCACTACTCAAAGTATCGAGTCACTTACAAGCTGTCAGTGCTGAAGTAAACAGTTTGCGACATTTGTGACGTTTATAGCAAAGCCGCCTATGATATTAATTATTTAAAAATACTTGTCCCAACATTTAGTTTATTTATCTATTTCAGTCTTTAGGATACAAACGGAACAAAAGTCCAAAACTAGTATCCTGATATTACAGTTTACAATAATTTTCCATTAACAATATTATAAGTTATAAAACAAGTAACATCTACAATATATTTAGATTTCTTAATTAATTAATACAAAGCATAGAGGTAGTGCGTTTACAGGTCCCTGTAGTCTATATATACACAGTATCACAGGACAGGAGATCGGTCTACTCTAACAATTTCAACTTAAGCCTATTCTTAAAGGTTAGTAGATTTTGATTGAAAAAATCTAGTTCAGAATCAGAACAATACAAGTTAGCAGCCCTAACCATCCTCACCAATGGTGCATTCTGGTAATAATTGGTCCTACAATATGGAACCCAAAAGAGGTCATGACCCCTCAGCGCACGGACAGGCACATTAATCTTAACTCTCGATAGGATATTTGGAGAGCTAGACAGATTATTAGTGATCTTAAACAAAGTTAAAATGTCAGACAGAGTACGTCTCTTTTCCAATTCAAAGAATTTTGAAGCGCCGCCGTATCTCTGAGTAATCATGATGTGCTACGTGGAGTGCGATTTATAGCCAAGGAATCTCAAAAAAATTTCTTTGTATTTTTTCCAGTCTCTCAACGTTATTTCTATATACAGGGCTCCATATGACAGATGCGAATTGTAGTTTACTAAATACATATGAGTAATACAGAGTCAAAATCGTTTTGGAGTTATTGAAATCAACACATTGTCTTTTAATGTATCCAAGGGTCCTATTACAATCATTAACCAGTTTGTCAATATGGAGTTGAAAAGTCATTTTAGAGTCAAACAGAATCCCTAGATCTTTTATATGGGTAACTCTGTTTAAAACAGAACTTCCAAGTTTATAATTATAGTTAATGATTGTAGATGCCTGAGAGAACGACAACACAGAACATTTGTCAGGATTCAAAATAACTGATTTTCATTGCAAAAACTCTCGATCAGCCTCTCAAGACTAGCTTGTAGAATTTCACAATCTGACATGGAATTAACTCTGAGAAAGATCTTCAGATCATCAGCGTAGCAAAGGAACAGGCAGTCATCAAAACATAGCGTTATACAATTAATATACATTACAAAGAGAAGGGGCCGAGGTGAGAACCCTGTGGAACCCCCTGATGACGGGGAGAATGTACCCGAGCAAAAGCCCAAAAGCGCCACAAACATAGATCTATTGAGCAAATAGGACTCAAACCATCTCAGCAGATCTCCACAGACTCCCATCTCCCCAGCACCTGAATCATAATTTCATGGCTGATCTTATCAAATGCTTTGCTGAAATCTGTAAATATGACATCAACTTGACAAAACGAGTCAAATGCTTCATATATGTATGTTGAGTATTCCATGAGATTTAGTTCTAGATTCCTTTTTTTAAGAAAACCATACTGCTCTGGTATAATATCAGCGATCACAAAATTGAAAATATATGGGTAGACTAGCTTTTCAAAAAGTTTGGAGAAGGTACATAATTTGCAGATGGGCCTATAATTCTTGACGTCACACTTCTTGCCTTTCTTATAGATGGGCGTGATGGCAGAAACTTTCCATGTGTCTGGAAATACTCCAGAAGAGAGAGACTGGTTAAAAAGAAGTGTTAGTGGTATGCAAAGCGAAGCCGAGCATTTTTTTGCGAATATGGCTGGGATGTTATCAGGGCCCGCCCCTTTTTTTTCATCTAGCCCCTCGAGAACTTTTTGGACCTCATCTACGGTTAACAACACACTAGACAATGACTTATTACTGGTTTGACAATACCTTTGAGACCTCTTTATTGCTAGCGACCTTGGTACATACACACTTTGAAAAAAATCGCAAAACAACTCACAGATCTCGGCTCCATCCCTCGCTACCCGATTCCCAAACCTCATCTCCCCTGGAGTCCCCGTATTTGACCTCTTTTTTGACACAAATTGCCAAAATTTTTTATTGTTGTTAGGTATGGATACATAAGATTGATAGTCACTATTAATGCATCTTCTACTCTGTGAGCGCAATAATCTAAAAGCATTGTAAAGACTTTCGTCTTTGCTAATTTTCCATTTTTTGTGTATTTTATTTTTTCTTAGAATAAGTTTAATAGTATTTTGAGAGAAATAAGGTGGAAATTTATTATTTATTCTTTTTAGGGGGACATTGTTTTGTATGGTTTTGTTCAAAGTTTCATAAAATACTTTGACATTCTCATTAATGTTTTTAGAGTTGAGCAAGTCTCGCCAGCTGAGAGAATCCAGCTCAGCATTTATGTTGATATAATTGGCCTGGTTAAAGTTTCTCACATATTTCATGTTAAGTTTTTCCTTTAAGTTGCAATCAGGACAGTTAAAAAGGAACTCTAAAGAGGGGTGATCCACATTCACAGACAACAGAGGATGGTCCGACCGAACTAAATTGCTTATATAAAAATTGTTAGAAAACACTAGGTCTAAAAGTCTATTATTTGTATTCTGGACATTATTGAACTGCATAAAACTATAATGAGAAAGAGTCTCCAGCAAGTCGCAATATTTTGGGGGTACATTAAATGGTTCCAAGTGACCATTGTTTTCAAACCAATTGACTGTAGTATAATTGAAGTCACCACAAATTAAGATAGGGCAGTTTTTTAATTTATCTAGGTTTAGTTTTAATTTAGTTAAAAAGCATGTATAATTAACATCTTCGTGGTGCGGCAAATAGACACAGCACAGATAAATCTTAAAGTTACCAACCGTTAAAAGCACCCAAATGTCTTCTCCATCACTGTGAAACTCCTCAAGTAGAATGGGGTTAAATTTGTTTTTGATCACTATGAAAACACCACCACCATCACTTTTCTTGGAACATGTAGTTATCCTATCCCGTCGAAATAAAGAGTACACCCCTGTATTGATAATTTCATTGTCCATCACAGAATCGTTCAACCAGGATTCCGTAACAAAGGTAACATCATAAGGGCAGCCGTCATAAGAGAGTCTAAGTTCCTTCAACTTGGTTCGACAACCTTGTATATTTTGAACATTACACAAAAGTGAGAAAGCCATCCTGATGGGGATCCCTTAAGTATAAAAACAGCACAGATATGAAGAAAAACTTATGTGCAGCTGGAAGTTACAAAATTCTCAGACTCTCTGCATTTAGGACTTTTAGGGACTCTGATGTGGGTGTTTTTTTCACATAAACAGAGCCATTAAAGGTGTAGGCACTTTGTACTAATTTTTGCTTCCTGGCATCACGAGCAAGCTTAAATAATTTTTGATTTTCAACAGTGAGGTCCTCGTTGAAGTAGATGTTACTTTCCTGTAGTCCACATGACTCCGCCGTGATCTTGCCAATCTCCTTGCGTCTTTTAAACAAGGTAGTTTTATCCGCCTTGTTGTTTAGTTTGACCACAATAGGGGAATTCTCCCTTTTATTAAGGGCATTGCACTGTTTTATTTGAAGACTGTCAAAACTTAAGTGATCAAAAATAGTCCTAGCCATATCAGTTACATTAGCATTTTGTCGATATTTAAGGCCCGTGATAATTACATTACATTCCTTCTCCTTTAGTAAGGATGTGTTTACCTTGCTTTCAAGTAATTTGATGTCTTGTTTTAAGTTGATGTTTTCCTTGTTGTGTGTTTTTAACAAATCTGAGGTGGCCTCGAGCTGCTTCTTTTGATCATCATGGCACTTTGAGATAAACTCCGCTGAAGCCCTAATGCTGGCAATTTCTTTATTTAGGGCATTAGTACTATTTGCTAGGGCCTGGGCATATGACTTCAGAGCCGATTCAGCCACCGATTTAATTTGCTGGAATTCCTGCTTTACATCACAGAGATCCTTGTTTAAGACACTACAGTTTTCCTGGAGATCCCTGAAGCTCTTCTGCAAAGTACTTATCTGCTTTATGGTGCAGATACAATCCTCTCACAAAAACATAACAGTGCGAGGACTGGGTCATTAAAGCCCTGATGTCACTTGATGTCATCTTAGAGCATCTCTACATAGGTTATTCCTGCATAGATCGCAGGGGCCTCCAAATAAGTCCTTAATGTTCTTATCCTTTGTGACATCCACGTAGACACAGCTTCTCTTGCATTTGAAACAAGTCCCCATGGTTTTCCTTTTTCGTCCCACCAACCTTATAGGTTAGATTAATTGTTATCCCGGATTTTCCTTTTAGAGTGCAAAATTCCTTAAAACTCTTACAGATGGATGTTAATTGCGCCGCAAACCAACTATATTCCCGTTTATTTAATTTTTTTTACTAGAAAAACCGCCAAAATCGAGTAGAAATTCAACACGTGTTGTGACGCTTAACTCTCTATCTTAACTATTGTCAGGCAAATTTGTCCTTTTATGAACAAAATCCGCTACTGTAAATATGGATTGATTTACAAATTCATAAAAATATTGTCAAGTTGTTTAGGATATATGGCTATGTTTATATTTAAAAAATTAAACATATATTTTTCAGTCATTTTCAAAAACCAGGGCAATAATTCCAAAATATGACCTTGTCCCAACATATAGTTGTTAGGGCTCGTATTCGTGTTTAAGCCTCCACATGACAGAGAAAACAGTTTAGTTTTGAATTATTATGGCCAGAGAACAACTGTCATTGTTCTTTATACAGACTATAGCAGGAAGCAAATAAGTGAAGGCCTTTAATTTATTTTTTTAGCCGACCAACCAACAGGTATGGTAGGTTATTAAGATCGGCAAAAAAAAAGTTTTTTTAATTTCACTCAAAATGAGTTATTTGGATCATAAATGACCTAAATACAAAATATTTTCATGGTATCTGTCTGTCCGTCTGTCCGTCTGTCGGTCTGTCCGTCTATCCGTCTGTCCGTCTGTAACACGATAACTCAAAAACCGCTAAACCGATTTTAACCAAATTTGGCACAAAAATACTGTGGCACCCGAGAATCTGGCCATTAGTTTTTGGTGGGAGTGGGGGGTTGGTAAGGGGTATGGGAGGGGGTTAAAATTTTTAAAAAATCGTAACTCCAAAATTACAGTAACTAGAGGAACGCGGTTTTCAATTTAAGATTAGGAATAATAGTGCCCAACTGAAGTGGTATGGACATGTAACAAGGATGGACAACACGCGACTGCCTCAGAAAGTACTAAACTAGCTTCCACAAAAGAGAAGGAAACGGGGAAGACCAAGGACAAACTGGATGGAGGGTGTCAAGAAGGCGATGAGCTCAAGGGATCTGCCTGACGGGGACTGGAATTAACGAAATCAGTGGCGACTAGGCATCGCACAACGTCGAAATACGTTTTAAAAGCGATTCTTATATATAATAATATTTGCAACAAAATTTGTAAGAATATCAAAATCAGTCAAAGCTGCAGTTTTTGAGATAAAAAAAATGAAATATTGTTTAAAAAATTATAACTCAGAAACAAAACAGCTAGCAAAACACGGTTTTCACTTTTTTGTACAGAAATATATTTTAAACAAAACTTAAGATAATATCAAAGTGTGTCAAAGCCGTAGTTTTTGAGATAAAGCCAAAAAAAAACAAGAAAAAAAGAAAATCTGTGTGGAGAACTCCAAACTCCCATCGGACGCGACCCCAGGTGGCGGATAGGGGAAATAACCGCGGACCAAAATTGAAAAAATACCTTTACTTTGAAACTAAAAGAACTGCCTACCAACTTTTTACTAACATATTTTAATATGGGCGGCTATACGTTCCTCCCGGCGCCAATTTTTTTACTTTAGTATTATTGCCGTATTATTGTATTACTCTAACTCTCATGGATTCATATTACTGGGCATTATAATCAACACCTTGACAACACAAAACACATATTACTATACACATTAAACAATCTATGACTTAAATAGCCTATAACTCCCGTGGGCATTATGATCAATATTACAGGGCATTATAATATAATCAACACCTTGACAACACAAAGCACAGATTACTATGCGCATCAAATAATAAATAGGCTATAACTCCCATGAGCATTATGACCAATATTAAGGGGCATTATAACCAACACCTTAACAAAACAGAAAGCAGAGAAAAGGAGATTACTATGCACATTAAACAAACTCGCATAACGTAAATAACCTATAACTCCCATGGGCATTATGATCAACATAACAGGCCATTTAATAATAAACACCTTAACAAACACAAAATAGTAAACATTCACTAAAAAGATTTTATCATTACACTTTGTATTAAAAATTATCCAAAAATTCTGGAAAAATGATGAAGTAAAAAATTAAATATACAAATATTGTGCTTTAATACGCAATAATGCCCATCGTGTGATCCAGGGCATTATTGTCCTACTAATGCTTTTAGGACATAAATATAAATATTGAAATTTTATTTATACCCATAGTTACAATAACCATGACATTTTCTTCCTGTCCCACTGGTCCAAAAACTATGACCGATGGTGTGTCAGGAGCAACAGTGAAATCAGTCAAATGTCTTCCATGGTATAAATGGATTAGTCCATTCTTCATACCCACAGCTACCATGTACATGTTGATATGATCCAGAGGCACTAAGCACAGACATGTTATGGAATTTGTAGTTGTCGCGGACCACAATTTTTGGCCCTAAAATTTGATTTAGTCAAAATTACACAACTACAACAAAAATTCAGATGTGAGCATTATATACAGGGTGGCCCATCGTAAACGTTCCGCAAGGCATAACGGCCAGGGTAATTTTTTTTTTCAGAAAATTCAAAAAACACGTCAATTTTGTTTGTGAGGGGGACAATTTTTGCCCCAAAAATGATTGCAAAATCTTCAACCCGCTAAGCGGGGGTGTCAACCCCCAACTTTTTTCAAGTGGGAAGGGGGTCAAGTGGTACCGCATTGAAAAGGGCTTTCTATTATCAGGGTACATGATCAGGATAAATTTCTTCGACCAATTTGCTGTTTTTTCTTATTATTTCTAGATGTTTACGCATTTTTTCACTTGCCACAAAGATGAACGATCGGATTAGGTAGAGTGTACTTTCTTTTTGAAATGTGTAGTTAATCGGCACAACTGTCGGTACTGGACTGAGGACAACCCCAGGGCTTTTCACGAGGTGCACACACAAAACCCTAAGAAATTGAACGTGTGGGCTGGTATTTTTAGAAATTCTATTGCGAGTCCTTTTTTTCTTCCTGGAAATCTAACAGGTGATATGTACTTGGATTTACTGGAAAATACCATCGATCCAGCCCTAACTGACATCATAGAGAACAATCCTGGATACGTTGAAGCGGAACTAATATTTCAACAAGACGGTGCACCTCCACATTACTCTCAAAATGTACGTAATTATTTAAACAATAACTTTTCCGTTCGGTGGATAGGACGAAGGGGTGCGATTGAGTGGCCTCCCCGGTCACCCGACTTGACTCCTTTAAACTTTTTTCTATGGGGACACATAAAAAGTAAAGTGCACTCCACCCGCCTCATTAGAAACCCTGCGAAGGCGAATTATTGATGTTTGTTGCGAAGTGACCCCGCAAGTTCTTCAGAATGTTCTAGAACGGGTTGAAAATAATTTCTATTACGTATTACTGTATGGAGGTTGACGGGTAATATTTTCAGCATTTTCTTCATTAATAAAATAATTTTTTTTAATTAATTCAAATTATGCGTTTTTTGCAAAAAAGTACTTTTCAAATTTCAGTCTTTCATATTTTCAAAATGACTCGACCGATTTTTAAAAACGAAGCGGGGAAATATAGAGAATAAAAAGCCCTTTTTATTGCGACGCCACATGACCCCCCTTCCCATTTGAAAAAAGTTGGGGATGACACCCCCGCTTAGAGGGTTGAAGATTTTGCACTCATTTTTGGGGCAAAAGTTGTCCCCCTCACAAACAAAATTGACGGGTTTTTGGATTTTTCGAAAAAAAAATACCCTGGCTGTTATGCCTTGCGGAACGTTTTCGATGGGCCACCCTGTATTATGTTGGTTGTAAATAATAGTTATTTATTAAACCATACATCGAAAAAAAAAACGTCATCAAAGACGGCTGCGGAAAGACAATCGATGATTTTTTTTACTTGGCCCGTGATCTTCTTTGTTTTTTAATGGTGCTTTCTTCCAGTTGACCTTATAAAGTTATAGTTTATTTTTATATTAAGTAAAAATAATTTTTAATAGTTCAAAAATTCGAGAAAAAATATTTTCTTGGAAATAGATTTGAGGGTCTGAAAACGTACTATCGTCTTTGATCATAATTAGTGTTAATTTTTGACAAGTTTTATGTCAATTTTCAGTAAATGACGTCTAGAGATTGACCTCGCCAAAATTATCATCGATTGTCATTCCCCAGCCGTCTTTGATTAAAAAACTTGCCTATTTTTTTAATCAAAAGGTTTAGCAATAACAAAATCCAAAAATAAAATGAACTTACCCTTTTTGTATAACAATGCAAACCCTTATCCGCTGTAGCAACTGTTATAAAATTATCTCCCGGTATTAAAACCATGTCAACAATGTCATTAGTGATTTGGATCAAAGATTTCCCCTCAAGCCAACCTTTTCTTAAAATGCATATGTAGCCCTCTCTACAAGCCACAATTATTCTGAACTCTATATCATACAATCCAGAGCATTCTATAATAAACGGGGTTGCTTTAACATTACAAGTGTTTGCCTAAAAAAACACTATTTTTATATTCCAATATAAATAACGGACATCACAGCAACCATTTTGAAATCTCTTTTTTATCAGTTTTTTTTAACTCTTTATTTAAACTATAGTAAGATCATGTAAATTTTCCAGAGGCTAATAAAATAGTTATTTTTGTAGCGTGCGATCATTCCCAAACTAAAAGCAAAACGTTTAAAAAAAGTGACACTCAACAAGCAATGAAAGTCTAGTCAGTCATATTGAAACCCCTTCGCAATCTCGCCAAGTGTCTCTTCTTGCTCTATCCTTGATATAGTTTCTTGTTTGGTTTGGTACAACAAAATAGTAGATAGGAAAGACGTTCTAATAAATAACACAACATTGGAAATAGTAGAAGAGTTTTGGGACAACTAATACACAGCTCAGGATCTCTACTGCCAGAAACCAACAGAAGAATTAAGTTAGCTTGAAATACATATGGAAGAAACTCAATCATATTCAAATCTAGAATGCCACTTTATCTAAAGAAGAAAATATTCGATCAATGTGTACTACCAGCTACCAGTCATGACCTATGCATGCGAAACCTGGACACTTAAAACTGACATCAGAAGGAAACTGCAGGTCGCACACCGCAAATAACAAAGATAGATCGTAAAAGAATAAGAGTAGATACAACAAAGAACCCAGGTAATCGATGTCATTCACAGAATCAAATCCCTCAAGTGGCAATGAGCAGGACACCTGGCAAGAAGGACGGACATCAGATGGACTACAAAAAAATTCCAGCATGGTACCCACAAGGAATTAAGAGACCTAGAAGAAGACCAAGCCTAACAATGAACCATGCTATTAGGAAATTAAGAGGGATAACTTGGACCCGCAAAGCCAACAATAGACAGCCATGGGCTCAATTGCAAGGAGATTATATAAATATGTGAGGGCAGCTACACCATAATTGGTAAATGTTGAATAAGCTGTATTTGATAATGATGATACCTTTCGAATATTTTTATACGTTCTTAAAAAAATAACAGTTGACTAGATGAACCTTACCTGATGCAATATGCTGAAATTTTGAGGATCTAATATATAAATATTTCCAAACTCTGTCCCGATGATTGGACAATTCACAGAGTATTTGTCGTGAGTTGTTTTTTCTATAGTACTCATGCAGGTTATAACATTCTCTTTTGTAGGCATACTATTTATATACTTCCTGATATACTCCTCTATTTTAAGTGGAGATTCTAGGTTTAGTATGTGCTGTGACCTAAAATTATTTAAAAAATATTTATTTTGTCATGTTTTCACTGAAATATTCTATTAAATATTAAATTTAATGCATAAAATTCCAAAAAAAGTTTTGCTAATTTTTAGAAACCTAAAACTGTCATACAAACATTTTACAAAAACATTTTTATTCATAATTGGGAATGAAAAGTACCTACCTGGAGCTAAGTAAAGAAAAAGGAATTTTTTTAAGTTCCTTAATAATATCTTCACTATTAAAATCTTGTTTTTCCATTAAAGTCTTCCATAGTTCCGATTCTTGTTCTGATAAAGGACAAGATGGTACTTTACATTTATAAAAGGGTTTTAGGTTCTTATAGAGAAAAAGCTCTGATCCACATGCCACACCAACAACTATAATAATAAGATTTCGCTTTTTTGTTATATTCTGTCGCATTCGCCATTTTGTCATTAAACTTGCCGAGAATCTTGAACCATGCACAGTGCACAGGGTGTTTTAAAAAATATGCGATCTTTCCTAAGGTACTCGTTCACGTAAAAATAAGATTTATTTTTCATATCAACATAGGTCCGATTCTGCTTTGTTTCATAGCTACAGGGGGTTAACAAGTCAGAGTTCTAAATAAGTGCTCATTGATTCCTCATAAAAAAATATGATAAACGTTCCTATACCTATAAGCATGAGTGTTAAAACTTTAAAAAATAGGTCCTTTGTAATTTTCTTAAATACCAGAATTTTTTTCTTGAATATGTTTTAGGCAGCATTAGGCAGCATCGTTAGGAGACCCAAACGGGAAATTTGGAAGTTACTCAATTGATATCTAATATCTGATATAACGAGGGCTAAAAGGCAGGACCTCGTAAGTACAGTTTTGGCCAAATTGAGATTTTTTATTACTAGCCTATAATTTCTAGGATTATATTAGAAGAAGAATAGGATTTTATTAGAAGAAGAATAATATAATCCTATAAGCATGAGTGTTAACTTTAAAAAATAGGTCCTTTGTAATTTTCTTAAATACCAGAATTTTTTTCTTGAATATGTTTTAGGCAGCATTAAACATCAGTGTTATAAATTTTAATAAAAGTAAATAATAAAATAAATTTAATAAATAATTTATAAATTATATTTTTATTTTAATTTTATTAAATTGTGATTAATAAAAATACAACTTTTGATCAACATTAAATGGCCTATACAAGTTTGCTAACAAGAGGAAAAAAAGCAGTGGCACACATGTTTTTTTTAGTAAAATATTCCAGTAATATGCACGTCTCTGGTGAATCTGTTCACACTTTTTTGGTGCTAAAATACGTAGCATTTACAGTAACTTTTACCCTTAAAATGTCATTGGAATCGCTAAAAGAACTTGGTAGAAAATTATAATAAAAATTGAAAACTTTAATACCCTGTAGCTACGAAATAAAGGAGAATCGGACTATGTTGATATAAAAAATAAATCTTATTTTTATGTCAGGAATCTCCTCACGAGACATTGGGGATGTCGGACACATGTTTGTTGAAACACCCTATATACAGGGTGAGTTTCCTACGATGTTCTCTATGGGTATCTCGGAAACTACTGGAGATAGAGAGTCGGTTAAATGGGGAAAGAATTGCAGTTTTGTGGAGTCATAAATATGCGCCTTTCAGATTTTTGAAAAAGTTCATGGCTTACTAGATATTTCGAAAAAAACAAATTTCGGCTATTTTAAAAAATGTACCTAATTCCATTATAAGCTATTTTAGACAAAAAGTTTTCATATAAAAGTTGTAGATAAATACCATAATGAGGGCTACTATGGTTTCCATTTAAAAAAACATATGTTTGTGTCATATGTCAAAAATGACAGGCTTTAGAAGAGAACGGAGGACACAGTCTCATTACGGATGTGATTATCTACAACTTTTATCTGAAAACTTTTTGTCTAAAATAGCTTATAATGGAATTAGGGATAATTTTTAAAATAGCCAAAATTTGTTTTTTTCGAAATATCTAGTAAGCCATGAACTTTTTCAAAAATCTGAAAGACGCATATTTATGACCCGACAAAACTGCAATTCTTTCCCCATTTAACCGACTCTCTATCTCCAGTAGTTTCCGAGATACCCTTAGAGAACATCGTAGGAAACTCACCCTGTATTTATCAATAAAACTATTTTTGTAATTATTTTACCTGGTATTCTTGGTTCATTCAAGTCAGCATAAAAGCTTATCACTGAGTTAGGTGTGTTTGATAATGCCTGATCGTGTGTCATCAGTGTGCCCTTGTACACTTTCAATCTGGATTTGGTATCATTATCAAGTTTCAGATCTGTAATAACCAAGTGGTAGTCTCCATTTCCCACGATGTCGGTCAAAATGGCATTACGTGGCAACGTTGTTAGTCCTGCTCCGCGATCTGTATGAGCTTCTAGCCATCTTGATACACTAAGTTCGCTAAAAATATTTGGTATTCCTATATTCCATAGGTATAGAACTCCTAGGTGTTTTCCGAATCAACATAATAATAGGGAAACCCAAACGGGAAATTTGGAAGTTACTCAATTGATATCTGATATCTGATATAACGAGGGCTAAAAGGCAGGACCTCGTAAGTACAATTTTGGCCAAATTGAGATTTTTTATTACTAGCCTATAATTTCTAGGATTATATTAGAAGAAGAATAGGATTTTATTAGAAGAAGAATAATATAATCCATTCACGAAATATTGATATATTTTTCACCATATTACGCGTGACAATGGGGTAACAGTTCTCTGTACAAGCTTATTAAGTAGGTATATTTTTATAAATATTAAATACCTTATTAAAAAAAAATATCAAATATGTTTCGTGATTGATGCATTACACGATATTACATATTGGTTTATTTTTTTAACAGTGAAACTGATGGTAAATCAGCGCCATTGACTTTCACTGGACATTCAAAATGAAAGTAATAAATTTAGTTGCATATAAAAAATTGTGTAGATATGGTGCACATCACAATGTTTACAGAAAACAAAACAAAATAAGATTATTATTTTCCTACCTTCTACTCATATTCGTAACATTTGCAGATACTTTTGGTTATGTTTGTATTAGTTTTTGGTTGCTTAGTAACCGTTAAATAGTACTTAAAATAAGGCTGAAAATGTACTACAAACTATACAGTGTGTCCCATTTTCGTGTGTTTTACTCGGTTTATCGTTTATCGAGTAGAGATACAAAGATGCGATTTTCACATCAACGTGCTACTTTTTTTTTGAACCTAAAGATGTTATACACAAATTTGCCATAGCCTTCTTAGTTCTTGAAATACAGGGCGAATTTGAGAATGTTTCATTTTTCGACCTCTTTTGTATTTTGCTAATGTTATAACTTATCGAAAAGGTGAAAACTGAATCCGCTAGAATTTTTTACGTAGAATTCAGTGGCGTAAATAAATTTTCCTGGAAATCACTCTTGAAACATGTTAAACTTAAAACTTGAAACACAGAACCTGCACATGGCTTTGTCCATAAATTCCATTGACAGTTTTGGCTGTCTTTCTGCCTTTGCTTATCAGGTCTGTCCTAAATTTTGGCGAATTATTAAGAGCTTTTTCTCTGTCTCTAACATGGTGATTTTCTCAACCATTCTGGAGATTTGGTGACCACCTATTGTTTTTTGTTCTTGTAACTACTTTTTAGTAGTTACAACGCCGCAAAAGGGTTCTGGACTTCTGGACCTATAACTGGGCACTGATGAGGCTTGTTTTGCTTAATCAATGCCATTCAGTGCCATTCATTTATTAATTTAAAACATATTTTGCAATATTTTTTTTGTATGATTCAAATTGCCTTGAAGGGTGGGTTCTTCACTTTAGACATTTGACATGAGTTCTTCACTTTAGAAAATAAATAATTATTATTTGTTTCTGGTGTTTTGCAACGACATTGCAAATCTAGACATTAGCGGTAAAATCTGCCTCTTTGCAGACGATACTAGTTGGGAGAGGCCCAGATATTAAGGCACTATATAATATTATGTACTACGTTCAATGACTTACACTATTAAATATTGGTGCGATTCTAATCTCCTATGCCCCAACCTATCAAAAACTAAAGTTTTACCATATAAAAGTACTATACAACCTTTTGTACTTAATAACACCACTATTGACGGTGTCGACTCACACATCGAAGCTTTATCAAAGAAACTACGCGCTGCCTGTTTTGCGCTAAGATCAGTTATTAAGGAACTTAACTTATCAACCTCTAGAATAGCCTATTATGCCCTTTTTGGAAGGAAGGAAAGGAAGGGAAATTTTAGCTTTCAAGCCGCATCAGCATCAAAGGCTATTTAGCGGCGTATCATCTGTTACTTTAGTTCGGTAGTATATTTGACAAAAAGTAAAAACTAAACAACACCTTTATAGACAGATTGTATATGTTAACAGTACAGACATTGATCTTGTAAAAATAAAGTAAATGGTACAGAACAACATAGAATAAAACAATAAAACGTAAAAATATGTACAATTTAATTAGTAATTGGTTGCTTTAAAAACCTATATTTTAGATATATATCCCGATCTTTCCAGAAAATCAAAAAGTTTAGGTTGCTCACTTCACCTAAGTTTACCTCACCTCAAGTTTAGGTATGCCCTTTTTGAGTCACATCTTCGTTATGCCCTTCCATTCTGGGGTACTCGCTGCGCAATAAAATTTGATCGTATTTTCAAACTTCAAAAGAGAGCAGTTCGATATTTATTGGGACTGAACAGTAGAACTCACTGCCAGAATTTCTTTAAAAATTTCAAAATACTTACTCTTCCGTCTTTATTCATTTTTGAATCCGTTTCTATCCACAACTATCCACTTAGGAATGCGGAACACGATCTTTATCTGCCAACCCCGAGCTCAGAACTAGTTAAAGGCTCAATACTGTACCTACAATGCCAAAAAAAAATGTAGAATCATCTGCCTTTGAATATCAAGTCGCTTTCATTCTTTCCCGCATTTCGCAAAGCTCTGAAATCATACTTACTGGAGAGAGCCCTATGTGTGGTAAACGACTTTTTTGTTCATGAACAATTTTGAATTTTAAAATTTTGATCATCTCACACACTGGTCAAAAGTCGAGTATTTAATATTTTATAACTCTTAAAATAAAATTATATCCATTTACAATTTTCCTATTGTAAAATTTTATTGATACGCATTTCTTTGTGTCCTGCAATGGCAATGTCCATATATGTTCTATTTGTAATTTTAATGGCTTAATTTTTTTTGAATTGTATGATTTGTATTGTATATTTTTTGTGCTTTTGTTTGTTTTTGTTTTGTGCTTTGTCGATGAAGCAATTTTGGCTTTTTGCACAATAAAGCGTTATTTTTTATTAAAACAATGTAGGTAGTCTATTTACTGTGATTACTATACTTATAATTTACACTCCATTCATCAATTATGACATTTAGCCCAACATTAATTAAAACATCCGGTATATCGCCAATTACCCACTTCCTGTCACGTGCCGCACCGGAACCTGATGAGTCTGATGACATCTGTCTCTCGCCGGTGATCGTTCGGCTCCCCTCACCCCACCTTTAGTATCATCAACGTCTTTTGCGGTCTGTTTACCTGTGGAATCCGCCTTAAATTCACCTGAAAGAATGTTAAACGCCTTTGACGTTACGCTTATTGGAGAACGCCGATGACGGCGGCCGAGTTGGTCGTTTGTCTTCGGTACGACGACTTTAAGCGGTCAACGGTGTTGCCAAAGTTACCGATTTTTCTGAAGTCTCCCTTAAGGTCGAGACACAAGTAAGGACCGCGTCCGTACCAAGGCACAACCCTGTATCGGCCGTCATCCGATATATTTTTCTGTTGACATGATTATCAACAGAAAAATTGATTTTTATTTGGGACACCCTGTATTTTTTTAATTAACTGAAAAGAACTTAAAATTACCTTTCCGAAAATATAGGACACTTGATATTTTATTATAAGATAAGCCCCTTCGAAATACAGAATTTTTAAAAGTTCGCCACTTTTAACTAGTAGGCTATGGACTCTGGACCCCTTATTAATGATCTGCCCCTAATGGAACTTGAAAACATATTTTTCCAGCAAGACGAGGCACCGCCTCAGAACGCTGAAGTTATCAGCAAATTTTAGCCGCCAATTTCGAGAATAATTGAATAGCTAACCAAGATCCCAACTGTTGGCCGTCGAGGCCGCCAAAATGCCTATAGATTTTTATGTTTGTGGAAGAATAAAGGTTCTTATACTTAAATTGCCTGTATAATCTAGACAAGAATTAGAAGTACTTAGCGGTTATGCGAGGGTATCTTTCACTCCCAATGAGTTAATGAATTCCGCGAGAAATGTTCAAAAACGGTTCCGTCTGTCCATAACAGAAGACTGTCGACATGTCGAATACCTGTAGCAAAATCTCATGTCTTGGTTTGCCATTAATTTTTATTGTTATTAGATAGATGTTGATAAATATAGTTTAAATTTTTATAAAATTGTGCATCTCTCATTACAAACATTATTTTCGTTTTAATTGCTGCTCACAGCTAAAAGTTTTTTGCATTACCGGCACCCTTCAAAGTTTACTTATTCAAAGTGGGCGAATTTTTAAAAACTCTATATCTTGAAGAAGAATCGAGCAAAATATCACATATGCTATATTTTGGAAAGGTAATTTTAAATTATTTTCAATGAATTAAAAATATACAGGATGTCCAATATAAAAAATCATTTTCTGCTTTGGAAATGTTTTCATAAAAATACAAAAATTTTCATAGAAAAAAAGTTACAGCGATTTGTTAAAAATGCACCTTTTTGAAAAACACCCCGTAACTCCGAAACGGTAACAGTTGAGCTCCAGACACCAATATTAGTTTTCGTCTATCTTCTATTAAAAAAGGATGTTTCCTTTTCCCTTAAAAAACGTACAATTTGGCCCACCCTTTACCTTTCGAATATGAATCAAGATCCTGAAAATTAATTTCTACCTTAAAATTTTCACCTGAACCTATAAAACCTGGCCCTGTTTTAAATAGAGAGAATTTTAAAAATCTACTGATTTTCCATTCAGCAACGTGGCAACGCCGCTCAGCTGTCCGGTACCGCCAGTACCACCGTGGTCTACTCGTTCATGCGCAAAAATCTCCCGACTTCAGAGTGACCGCGAGCCGAGCTTTCCGATTTGTTGAATTATTTAATTAGTGTCATGTTGTGTACTGGTTATCGGTAGTACTTTTAGTGTTTGTTTATTCAGTGACAGGTGTGCCATACGCGTTGAACTGTTGTGCTACCTATAGTGTCGTCAACAATCAAAGAACAAGATGACAATGTCCGAAAAACAAGAACATTTAACAAAATTGTGTCGTTCACCTCTGATAACAACGAACTACATTTAGTGTTTGTCATAAACAGCATAATCTTTTAAAGGTAAATACGAATTTTAGAATGTATGTCATCGGATAATAACAGAATCTTGCTGTTCTCTTTTAACCTTCATTTTAGTACCCGATAATGAGGATGATATATAAATATTTATGCGAGATTTTAACGTATGCACAAAGAAAATCGTTAATGAAAACTATTAATTAACATAATAACCATAAAGAGAAGGATTGAACGTATTGGAAATGTATTTTATTGTTGTTAAAGTCGAATTCCTAACAGTGATTTTATTTCCAACTAAGCTTTAACACATTTTGTATAGATTTGCCGCGGTTAAGCAATCTAATCCTGCATTAATTTATCCGTATATGTTAATTATACATGATTTATTTTGTTGTTTAAAAGAAACGACAAACAATATTGAATTGCAAGTCATTTATAGTAAAGAGATTTCTGATCTGGAAGACTTTGAATATAAAAGTAATTTTTGTAAAATTAATTTCAAGATACTATCCCCAGAAACGCAATTGTAAATGATAAAATAAATTTTCCACGACCTCTAAGAATTTTAAGACCTCAATAAAATGACAGAAAATAGGATTTACCTGTGAATTAAAATAACAGACACAACTGTCACTGTTTGGTTATGTATCCTCTCTAAATACATAATCTGTGTCCTCTCCTTGGACTGACTATACTCTGCAGGGGATATAAATAAGTTCAATGGGGGTGAGGTAACGCTATGTGAGAGAGCCCTTCTTTTGGAAATTACAAGTTTTTAAATAATAAGTGCGGGTCCGTAACACTTTAGTGCAACAGAGATTAAGCATTTTTTTGAAAAAATAAGGACTTCAGGGGTGTTTTAGAGCAGTATTCTTTCAGAAAAAATGCGGATTTTGACGATTTAAAGGGGAAAAAATACCCATTTTTCCTAACCTCAAACAAGGGCTTTTATCTTAAAATCAATGAATATTTAAAAAAAAATATATAAATTAGTAAAAACCAACCAACCCCACCAAATAACCAACTAACCAATGAATTAACACCCTCCAAATAACCACGCTAACCAACCCGCCAAATGTGCCTAATGACACAACTTCATTGATTACGTGTCGAAAAATAGTATATATTTAAAAAAAGAACCTGAAAAATCCGCAAATTTTATTTCAGAAATTGCTTTAAAATAATCCACACCAACGAATAAGCTACTCGAGGGGTGTCTCACTATTGGAATTACATGTACATTTTCTTGGCAGTCGCTGGCAGTCATTGTCAGTCTTATGGCAGTCGCTGGCAGTCATTGACAGTCTTATGGCAGTCGCCTGTAATAATTACATGGCAGTCATAGGCAGTCTTCTTCGTAGTCATTGGCAGTCGCTTGACAGTGAAAGATTATTTTGGCAGTACGTGTACATTTTTTACCCGAGTGAGACACCCCTCGAAGCTACTAAACAGCGTTCAATTTTTGTTGCACTAAAGTGATAGCTTACCATAAGTGCTGTCATAGAATGTTATTCAGGGTGATCCGAACTGTATTCCGGAAACTTTGGCAACATATTTTGCAGATAAAAATAAGTAAAAAAGTTCGTCAAAATGTATGTCATAAAATGCTTAGTTTCGGAGATACAGGGTGTAGAAATTTAATTTTTATTTCGATTTTTTCCAAATAATTTCTGAAGTAACTTCAATATTTGGATGAAAATTGGTGTCTGGGAGTTTTTTGACATGAGGTATTTGATTTTGATGTCAATATGACTCCTACTTGTAGAGGGCACCACCTACATATTCTTTAACTGTTTTGAAGAATAATAACTTTTCGTCCGTACCTGTATAAATCTATTGAGTAAATAAATATAGATTTACGACTTTTTATATATAAAAAAGGTCTCTTGGTAAAAATCGCTACGAGTAGTGGTTCTCGAGGTATATGGAATCGAATTTATCAATACCTGTCATCATTGACATGAATTAAACATGTTGACTAAATAGTTATTAGACTGAAATCATAAATTTGAAATGTTTTTATGCCAAAAATTCAACAGGAACTGTTTTCATCATTTTTTCGCAGAAAAATTTATGATTAGCTGATTTAAAAAAATAAAAATTTCCCAAACTTATTGTTTCAGTCAAATAACTTTACTTTTTCGTATCCGGATTATATTATGGTTTATTAACCCAGTAATGGGCTACGCCCAATGCTTCCCGTTTAGCAAGGGAGCAAGGAAGGTGCCTCCACGCGTGCATTTTACACATATGTTAAACAAAGAAAACTAAAATGCCGGCGTTCCCTGGAAGCGTTGTCCAAGTGGACAACGGCCAAACCGTCCACCACCGGAAACCAATGCAATCAAAAGTCAAATAACTATCTACTCAACGTGTTTTTTTTTTTGTCAATAATGACATGTATTGACTATTTCCATTCTAAATATCTTGACCATTTCCCAATTATGGCGTAGCCCCCCTTACATATTTAGACTCTCTTTGTAATTGGGCCCATGCGGGTGCAAGTTATCCCTGCTAATTTCCTATATCATGGTCCCATAATTCCTCGTGGTTCCAGGTCTTCCAGGTCTCCTAATTCCTCGTGGGTAGCATGCCGTAATTTTTGTGGTCCATCTGTTGTCCGTCCTTCTTGCCAGGTGTACATTGCCACTTGAGGGATTTGATTCTGTTGATGACATCTATTACCTGGGTCCTTTTGTCGTGTCCACTCTATACTTTTACGATCTTTTTTGGTTATTCCCAGCATATTAGGTTCCAATGAGCGTCGTGCGACCTGTTGTTTCCTTACAATGTCTGTCTTCTTTAGATAAAGTGGCATTCTAGATTTGAATATGATGAGTGTATGAGTTTTTTCCAAGTTGTTTCTACGTCGTTCTAAGGAACTTAACTCATCAACCTCTAGAATGGTCTATTATGCCCTTTTTGAGTTGCATCTTCGTTATGCCCTTCCATTCTGGGGTATTTGCTGCGCGACAAAATTTGATCGTATTTTCAAACTTCAAAAGAGAGCAGTTCGATACTTATTGGGACTAAACAGTAGAGCTCACTGACTCTTCCTTCCTTATTTATTTTTGAATCCGTTTGCTTAATCCGCAAGCACATATTCCCTATTCCGGAAAGGCCTTCTCACAACTATCCACATGTTTAATCATGAACGAACAATTTTGAATTTTAAAATTTTTATCATCTCGCACACTGGTTAAAGGTCTAGTATTTAATATTTAATATTTTATAACTCTTGATTTTATGATATATAACATGATTTTATCCATTTACAGTTTTCCTTTTGTAAAATTTTCTAGATACGCCTGTGTTCTGCAATGTCCATATATGTTTTATTTGTAATTTTATGACGTACATTTTTTTGAATTGTTTTGTATTTTATGACATTTTTCATTTTTATTATTTGTATATTTGTTTTTGTACTTTTTTTTTGGTGAATGCTTTGTCGATGAAGCTGTTTTGGCTTTTTGTACAATAAAGCGTTTTTTTTTTCATCCATAAGTACTCCACACTCCATGCTAACTTAATTCTTCTGTTGATTTCTGGTATTAAAGATCTTGAGCTGTGTATTAGTTGTCCCAAATATATATATTCTATTCTACTATTTCCAGTGTTATGCTATTTATTAGAATATCTTTTCTGTCTACTAGTTCGTTGTACATTACTTGAGTTTTTGCTAAATCCATTTTGAGACCTAGTTCATTAATTTGTGCTTGTAGTTCTTCAGGACTATTGGCAATTAAGACTACTTCATCATTTAACAAATAACTGTTGCTATTTTATTTTTATATGAGAAATTTTTTGAATGAGATGGTATATTCCCAAAATATCGATACATAGGGATGCATTTTATTTATTCTCCAAAAAGAATCTAAAAATATATTAATTATCGCAAAATTAAAGAGCAAAATACAAACAGAAAAATAAAAAAAAATTAAATAATATTGATTATACATACATAAATAAAAATTCTGAAAATCTACAAATAAACTTTTTTCAAATATATATCCAGATTGCCTTGAACTCGCTGTAGATAGATATATTATATCGTACTAAAACAATCACATTTAGGTTACTGTATTTTAATGCTTTCTGTACCTGCTTTGTTACAATTGATTTTATGTATTTTCAACCCACACTGTACTAATGGTTCATTAGGAACAAGAAAAAATATATGTTGTAAAAGTGTTGTTAAAATCAGTAAGTGATTATTTGTAACAACATAAATAAAAAAATTAGCGCCTGTCGAAATATGTAGGTCATGAATATCCCTGATAGCTGTTGACCTTTGAAAAATGCACAATAATGAAAACCCTGATTGTTCAACACGCGCATTGAATCATTCAAAATTCCCCAATTCGGTCAGTGAATCAGAAAGATTCTTGTAACCATCTTGAGGGTAAAGAATTATAAAATATTTGCTAGCATAGAACATACAACCGTAAAACCGTTATTTCAGAATTATATTGATAATATACCAAATTCATCAACAAAACATATAATGCCCATATGGGCAGTATGATCCATATTACAGAGCGTTGTGATCCTTTCACAATACAAAGCAAATATTACCATGCCCATTAAAAACTTAAAACTAAATATTTTAATTATTATCATCATCATCATCATCACTTCCAGCTTATTCAACCATTTTCAATTATGGTGTAGCCTCCCTCCCATATTTAGATAATCTTCCTGTAATAATTGTGCTTGTTGTTGTCTATTGTTAGTTTCCTAATATCATGGTCCTATAGGTTCGGTCTACTTTTGGGTCTCTTAATTTCTCGTGGGTGCCATGCTGTAATTTCTGTGGTCCATCTTTTGTCCGCTCTACTTGCCAGATTTCCTGCCCATTTCTACTTGAAAGATTTGACTCTGTGAACTACATCTATTGCCTGGGTCTTTTTCTTTTTAACTCTTTCTGAGACTTTCTGGAGTTTCTTTGTTACTCTTCTTTGTTACTTAAACTCACTTACCACTCTGGCTGTATGAGGCCGTGCATTGTCATGCATGAGAATGAAGTTTCTCCCAAAATCATTGGCATATGGTAACACGACAGGCTCAAGAATTAAATCACGATATGTGATTCCTTTAGTGTTAGAAACCTTTCAAGAAAAACGAGATCGGTTTATCGGCCTAACTGGACTCCTCCCCAGACCATAACTGTTCCACCTTGATAAGGGTGCATTTCCTGAACATGATCCAACCGAATAAGATTTCCCGGTTCTCTCCATACCCTAAGCCTTCTCGAATCCGGATGAATTCCAAAGCGTGACTCATCCGTGAAGAGAACATTGGCCCATTGTTCATTCGACCACGGAACATGATCTTGAGTCCACAAATATCGTACCTCTCGATTTCCTCTCGTTAAGGGTTGAGCTCTCCAGGGGCGTCTACTTCTTAGGTTGACCTCTCTTAATCTATTGCGAACAGTGTCAGGACTAACGGTTACTTATGTGTTTCCTGGAGAATTAAACTAAGCTCTGGTGCTGTAAGAGTCGGTCGGCGTCGAGCATTTTATTGTAAAAAATGATCTTCCTGAGGGGTAGTAATGCGATGTCGCCCTGTGTACCTTTCAGCAACATCGCCATTTTCACGGTTGCGTGCACTTAATGGCGATATTACACTTTGCGTTGTATTTAATGCTGCGCCAAATCGACGTAGTAAGGTCGATTTGGCGCATTCCAGCTTCGAGCATGCCCATGGCCCTTAGCATTTCGTCTCTGTTAAGATGTCTACGCTCCATAATGTCGTTTAATACTAAACAGAGTTATTTGAATGAATTCTGGCCAGTTATCATAAAAACATAGCCAGTAGAGGTTAAATTCGAACAATTGATACTAGGTGCTTTTTATACATTTGACAAAAAATGCACAAACACTTCTGCAAATATCCCAAATTTAGAAATAACTAGTGTGACTACTTTGTTTCAATCGATGTAGAAAGAATCGGCCTACAAATATGTGGTTGTTTATTCAAAACATTTATTTTTAACTTTAATAAAATGATATCCCTAGATTTTTCCGGTGTGTGTATATTCATCTACTATTTCCACACTCTGCAATCCTATAGCTTATTTCTATAATAATTGATGTCTACTGCAAATCACTGACAAACTCGTACTAGACAGTATATAGAACAGAAATCCAATGGAAAATAGAGAGAAATAGCATATTCAAATTTAAAAAGATATGGAAATATATAGAAAACACTTGAATCTAAACAAAAATATAACGAACAAAAAATGACAACAATTTTCAAGTCAATTATTCTAGATTATTCGATCAATCAGCAATCCGTACTACAAGATTGTCAAAAAACTTTGACTTCGCTTTACTGTTAGGCGGTACAAAATTCACCTAGTAAGTAAACGATAAAAATAAATAAGTACTATCAAACTTATCATTGACATGTACAGATATTTCAAGGAGAGAAATGAGATGAATCCTTTCACGGGCAAACAGTGAACAGACCCAATATAATATCGATTTTTCTGATAAAAAATAACTTGATGCCTTTCATAAAGAAACGCCTCAAATATAAATTCGCGATCCAATTAGATTTTGACATCGTAAGCGCTCTCTAGCATTTACCGTAATTTCTGTTACCTACTTTCGTAAATATATTGCAAAATACAAAAATACCTACAAATTCGCACCCGTCTCTTTACATTACATTTAACAGGTCAAATTCCTAACGTTAGTAATACTATACTCGTAATAAAACTTTTAGGAATATTCCTCTTCTTACTACATTTTTTATTTAACATACAAATTACTACAATATTCTGCCTATTCCAACTATCATATTATGCAGATATGTTGAAAAATCTGAAAGCTTTAGGAAGGCTACCAAAATATAACATCCCAAACTGACAGGCCAGGCTAAAGCGGCACCCAACTATGAACTAGTAAAGCAAGTATCATCAAAATCCTATTTTTTTTTGAGGTTCAAGTTAACGTCTCCTTTCTGCTGCAATGGCTAAACTGGACAGGACCTACTTGTTTACGCGGAATCCGAACCGTCCTCGGCCATATCATGGCCAATGGCCTACCGACTTAGGAAGTGTCTAAATTAACTCTTACTCACGAGATATCCGATCTCATCCGGCCTTGAACCGGCGTGAATGAGCAGTGTGTATCAATAGATTTTACACTTTTCCCTTTTGGACAACAGCACGATGCAAAGTTTCGAACCGGTCACCCGTCCATCCACTAGCATCGCCTTACGTCGCTTAACTTCGGTGTTCTAATGGGAACCGGTGTTTCGACGTAGCTGGGCCGTTGCCCATCGAAATCCTATGCTTAAGTCTTATTCTAAAAACTCTGAATCAGGGTTAAGCAGACCGTTCACTGGAGAAACAGACAGCGGCACTGGCATCATCCATTCGTTTTACAGCAGGACAACATGCAGCACTAATAAAATATCATACTCTTTTCCACTCCCTGATGTCGTATGGTATACTATCTTGGGGGGGAGCAGCGGGCACTTGTCTTAACAGTGTATTTGTTAAGCAAAAGAAAGCAATTAGAATAATAGCAAATATGTCTGCATTTGATAGGTGTAAGCCCTTTTTTCGATCTTTGCGCATAATTATGTTATATCAAAAAAAAATATCAATAAATACAAATCTCACACAAGTGTACATGACCACGATACGCGTTTTAAAAATAATCTTGTGAAACCTACCTCAAGATTACAGAAAACAAGCTCTATTGGTGTGGATTTTTATAATTTCCTTCCACTAAATTTCAGGAAATCAAGCTTGAGTGTCTTTAAGTGGCATCTTAAAATATGTATAGTGCACTTGGCACCCTACTCCATTAATGATTTTAAGGAAGCTCTGAGAGAGGGCAGAGACCTGCAGATATTATTTTAATCCTACATGTCATTTTAGGTTGTAATGTGAGTGCTACTATGATTGCATTTTTTTATCTTTTATTATATTTGTTTTTTTTATCTTGAGTCGCTAATTGTAATTGTAGTTCTTATTTCTCATTTCATATTTTCTGTTTATATCTATTCAATAAGTACATTTTTTATTAACTGATTTTTTTTACTTATCTATGAAAATTTGTACTTTCGTATGATCAATAAAGGTTATTATTATTATTATTATCAGACCTAATTCTAAGCCAACAAAGGAACTGCTAATACCCAGTATGAATAAGTGCGGACTACAATACAGGTCTCTTGGCAGGACACATAGCTGTCAAGTGCTACCTGTATCAAGGACGTTTTTTCTACTGTCAACTCATTGCGAGCCTCTGGATCGCAAGGTACTTTCTATTTGGGAAAGCAAGGCTAGAACAGAGGGAACTATTTTATACCCATCCTATCAAGGACCTGCGCAGGTTAGCGCAGGATGCAGGGATAGAAGAGTAGGTGCAGACAGAAAGGGAACAAAAACAATATGGCTTACAGGCCGCAGTGTTTCCGGCATAAAACATACTCTTATATTAGATGTAACTTTGAAAGGTATCCTGACTTAAATTCACTGGCCATCAGTCAAGTCATGGGGCATAGATACTAGGACATGAGAGTATTCTAGAAAATAAATTTGAATCCATTTCGTGGAATACTCTTGGACTGATTGGCTTTTATTTTCACGAACGTGAAAGCCAATCTATTCTATCACCTGAATAAATTCCACTTCTTCTGAGTGTTACTATCCGTTTCGGATGTTGGTGATAAGCAAAGCGATTTGAACTTTACTGGCTGCTGCTCTAAATAATCCTCCTGTAGAAGGGAAAAACCAACTTCTGAGGTTTTTCAACCAGGAGATCCTGCGTCTTCCAGATCCTCTTTTGCCTAAGACCTCCCTGGAGTATCAACTGAAGTAGACCATATCTTTAGTTGTTCCTCGTTATGTGCCCCAGATATTCTAATTTCCGTTGTTTGATAATGTCCACTATTTCGTTCTTCTTGCCACTACATGCAATGCCACTACATGCAGTTAAAACAACTGAGCAGCTTCTGTTGGAGATGTGTCAACAGTCTTCACACTCTAACTGGAATTTTCACCAAATATTGAACATCTAGCAGCAAAAAATGAGCCCAAATGACACACCACTCTGTAGAAGATATACACAGAAAGAGGAATCGGTCCAGCATGCTTATTTGGACCTGTAGTCAACCAGAGAGTTTATTTTGGGTGAATTTCTGTCTACTGTGGTCAATTTGGCCAACAAATCTGATGGGATTGGCGGACGAAGGCATGTGCAGATTTTGTCAGACGAAAGGAAAAACACATTTTGTGGCAGAGTGAGAGCTTGGCAAATGCGCGCTTCTTGGTATTGGGCTATGATAAGCCATTGACAAAGAACTATAGGATGAGACTGGAAAATGTAACGTAGAGATCAGAAAAGGACTACAATAAATCTAAAAAGATCACAGTGGAGCAGGCCAATAGACACCTCAAAAATCTGATCAAATTTAATGAGTAATTTAGGGGAGACACATTATATTAGAATGATGGTCCAAATTTAGTCTAAGTTTTGCTGTTCTTTTGGATTGTCATTTCATCTCTAAATGTAGATTATGTAGATAATTTATAGATCCGCGCCCTTATACATCTAATGTGCCCCCTTTTGGTCATATAACTCAGCATACAGTCTCTTGTGGGCTTTGACAAAAGCCACAATCTGAGATGGTTTTATGGAGAGTAGTTCTCAAACCCCATACCAAAGTTTATGACACAAATGGTTGGGTCATCCTCGACATACTCTGTGTTGGGGTGTTCTGGTGTCTCCCTATTTTCCCAGAATCTGCATTCGCTGTTGTTTCATCTACAATCTACTGTGGTGTTCCTTGAGGAGACATTGTCCTGTCAAAACCCAATGACAATCCGAAGATTGTTCTTACTTTTAAATCAAGGAAAATCTTGATTTTTCTCGGTCGTAAGTTCGTAAGTTCTGAGAAATGCTCTTCACTAATTATAATTTATGTCGTGATTGATCTTGAAAAACTTTAAAACCAATTAATAAACAATAAAAATTTACTAATTATGAATGTAATGAACGATACCGCTATAATATTCTGAATAGTAATAAATTTGAAAAATTGAAAACGTGGAAAACGCAAACCTAGAATGTTTTAACCTTTAAACGAAACACTAAAAAACCTGATTCTCAATTAACGAAAGCAGTTATTAACATTCCTGCGATCGGTCTAATAGAAGCACTTTCCATAAAATGCTGCAACACAACCGTCGTATTGAAAATAGCTACGATAAACAGTTAGTTATTATAGTATTTTTTCCCTAATTCACTATTGTGGAATGTCACGTGCGTTTTATCAGTCCGGCAACACGCGTGTCACCAAAACGAAATGAAAGTTTATACTTATTATAATAACAAACAACAACTGTTTGCATATATACGTGGTTCAAGGTGCTAATACATGCTATCACCCATTAATTTTTCATTCATTAAATTTTCAGTCAATAGGAAATGGCAATAAAAATAATAAATAATGTCTAGCTTTGGTTATTGTCCCCTTTCTATATCTGAACCCATTCCCTCCTATCCCTGTACCCCCAGCAACTAACTTGTACAAGCCCCTTGATAGGATGAGAGTATGTCTCCAGTTCTAGCTTAGGTTTCCCAAATAAATATGTCGCCCAGGATCCGGAGCCTCGCAGTGACATTGTTGATCTGTTGTTTCAGGATCTTTATCGCAGGACGCAGAGTCTGGCAGCAGCAAAGACTTCCTTTGATACAGGTTGAGCTTGTCTAGGTAACACTTGACAGCCTGAGTAAGTTGACAGCCTAAGTTTTAACTATCTATTGATATTTTAATTCCAAGTTTACTTCTCACTGTATCATTTTAAAAGTTTTAAAATGCACATTATTTTAATATATTTATATTTTTATGGTTTCACACACTTTTTAATGGAATTCAAAATAGTGTATTTTCCCATTTAATTTTGCAACGAAACAATAATCTCCATAATTATGTAATGGAACAATTAAAATTGAAAGTAACAAGAACATCATGGCGTTCTGCTTCCATTATTTCATATATGCAACAATCTCATATGCCCTATTTACATTTAGATTTTCTACAATTACCACATATAGATACCGCTTCATTCATATTTACACCCGCTTCTATACAAAATATGTGTATCTATTGAATAAATTAGTACATCAAGAGATTAAATAAAAATATTTTTAAAGTGAATTTCGTATAAGCAAGTTTTCATTGGCACATCTTCGTTATGTCCCTCCATTCTGGGGTACTTGCTGGGCAACAAAATTTGATCGTATTTTCAAAACTTCAAAAGAGAGCAGTCTGATATTTATTGGGACTGAAAAGTAGAACTCACTGCCAGAATTTCTTTAAAATTTTCAAAATTTTTTTTTTTTTTTTTTTTTCTTCTTTTATTTATTTTTTAAATCCGTTTGTTTAATCCGCAAGCACATATCTGCTATTCCCGAAAGCCATCTCACAACTATCCACTTAGAACAGTGGAGTATGATCTTTATCTGCCAACCCTGAACATTTTTGCACTTAAAGTATTTCAAAAATAAAAAAAAAAAATGTACAATCATCTGTCTTTGAATATCAAGTCAGTTTCTATCTTTCCCTGCATTTCGCAAAGTTCTGAAATCAAACGACTTTTTGTGATGTTTAATCATGAAGGATTTTGAATTTAAAATTTTGATCATCCCCACACCTCACACACAGGTCAAAGGTCGAGTATTTACATTTTATAACCTTAAAATTATATTTTTTTTTTTTTTTTCATATTGTATTTTATTGATACAACTTTTGTGTTCTGCAATTGTCTATCGTAATTTTGTAATTGACTTAATTTGATTCAAAAAAATATAAAAAAAAAAATGTAATTTTTATTATTAGTATATTTTTGTGCTTTTTTTTTTTTTTTTTTTTTTTTTTTTTTTTTTTTTTTTTTTTGGCTTTTTGCACAATAAAGCGATATTTATTATTATTATTATATACGGTATATCTATATCACAGCCCATTCATTAGACAGCAAGTCAACTTCGCTAGTTTTTTAGTATCTGGAACAATTATTATTAATAAAAAAAATAGTTTTAAGAAAACATTT
Source organism: Sitophilus oryzae (assembly GCF_002938485.1). Classification (NCBI taxonomy): domain Eukaryota; kingdom Metazoa; phylum Arthropoda; class Insecta; order Coleoptera; family Curculionidae; genus Sitophilus; species Sitophilus oryzae. The sequence goes on from NW_022147080.1 coordinate 2,137,359, forward strand.
TTTTTTTTTTTTTTTTTTTTATAATTTAAATTGTTTTATACACTCATTACTCATTAATTTAAGTACTTCCAGAGTTGTACAGAGAGCACACACAACTTGCACATTACCTGATAATAGAAGTAGTAGTCTTACTTGGAACGATAATTGGATAAGAAGACAGTTTATATCTAAATATTTACAAAAATCTTGTCAATAAATGATATGAATTGTTTACTCACAGAACTAAATGCTATATGTTCTGATATGTCTAAGCATCTATAGTTATTTGCAACTAAAACGAAAGATATAAAGGAAATAATGTTGTTTCATTAAATTCTGTGTTTACAATATGTCAGTACATTTAACAGCTATGCATTGAATCAACTCTGATACAAGTTTTGGTTTATGCCGACATAATGTTTTTAGTATTAATCACGAACATAAATATGCACAAACAAACAAACCAGCTTATTGATAACAGTTTGAATTAAAATTTAACAGCGATATCGAATAACTTATATACAAATTCTATATTATGGCAAAATATATACCCAAAGCTGTTTACAGCAAAACTAGAAGAAAACTCGTCAACCAGGGACTGGACCAACAAAGATTGAAAATAGGATGGAGAATATCTTAAATATCTAAGATTCGCTGATGACATAGTCCCAATTGCCAATAGTCCTGAAGAATTACAAGAACAAATTAACGTAACAAATACAGCCAGCAATAAAGTCAGTCCTAAAATAAATTTAGCAAAAGTAAAGTAATGAACAAACAACAAATCTAGTAGACAGGAAAATAAGATTCCAATAAAATTATACAACTTGAAATAGTAGAAGAATATATATATTTAGGAAAACAAAAACACAGCTCTGGATCTCCATTACCAAAAATCAACAAAACAATTAAGTTGCCATGTAGTACATGTGGAAGAAACTCAATCTTATTCAAATCTAAAATGCAACATTATCTAACAAGAAAACATTGGATCAATGTGTACTAGTAGTCATGACCTGTCCATGCGAAACCAGGACACTAGAAGGTTGATTCTCACCATACCTTCCATTTCCATTCCATATCCGTTCTTGTATTTTATCGTATTGACGTTGGGGCATTCCGTCTCCTATCAGTTCCATATTAATTTTATTGTACAATTTATAATTACTGAAAGGATTTTAAAAATTTGTATCTTTGAAAAAGGTATAATAGATTTAATTAAGAGGTAAGTGAAAGAATAAATAAATATAACCAAAAATTTTAATAGGTTACCAAATGTAAGAACTTGACAAAGTTGTATCTCCTGATAATAGCTTCAGTCCGTCCGCCAAAAAAATGTATGGAAGGAAAGGAAAACGGAACGGATAGTGTACATTGGTCCCATTTATTTACATGATATAATATTTTATGTAAAACGGAAATGGAAACGGAAGGGGTTTACATGGAAGGTACAGTAGAATCAACCTTAAACTGACATAAGGAAACCAGAATACACAAAGCTAAATGCAACGAAATATGCTGAGAATAAGACCGTAAAAAATAGGGTAGTATAGAGTGGACAAAAGACCCAGATACATGTAATTTAGAGAATCAAATCGCTCAAGTGGAAATGGACAGGACCTGGCAAGAAGGAAGGACAAATAGATGGACCATAAAATTTACTGGATGAAAATCTCCTATAGAAAATGAAAAGACCTAAAGAAGACCCTTTCAAACCTAAGATAGAATCATGGTATTAGAAAATTAGCAGCGATAACTTGCGCCCGCATAGCTAATAATAGGTCCAATTACAGGGATATTATCTTAAAAATGTAATGGGAGGCTTCACCATAATAATTGGCAATGGTTGAATAAGCTGAAACTTGAAAATGATGATGCTGATGTGATTACTATGGCAAAAATTAAAGATCAACGTCCTAAATATTCAAAATTATTAAAAAACGTTACATATCGTCATCATCCCTTTTTCTGTAAAATATCTAAGCAAGTAATCGCAAATAACCAGCCTGTGGCTGTGCATTTAAAATTATTTTATTCCAAAAGCTCCAAGGTTGGTTTCTATTCGCTTGATTTTCATGGTAATCGAGATATTTTCTTTTTTCCGCTGTTAGTTTAAATACATACGTATATAGACACGCTTATTGCATAACGACAGTACCAGATACCATTCCACAACATACAGATTGTGCAATGTAAAGCTAAAAAATATTTGTCTAATAACATGATCTGTTCAAATTTTAAAATTTGAGCTTGTTCCATGTTGTATATATAGATTTTACTTAATTTAGATATTTATACTGTGGTAGAAATTTACGATATCGAAAGATGCGCAATTGATTTTTTGCATGGTGTCCCACCTGTTCGCAGCAACCACCCCAATCATGTAACTTCTAGCCGCCAGACCAACCTAGCAAACCAATAATTGTGCTTAAGCAAGGAATGCCTAGAGGAGCTGGACAAAGTAGACAAAGAAAATAAAGTTCCACAAAAATTCTTAATATATCAAGAAAACTAAAAAAAAAAAAAAAAAAAAAAACGATCTAGCTAGAAAAGGAGCGAACACTCCATTAAATGGACCAGAACCGGTTTGTTCCCAAGTGGAAACCAACTTAAAGCAGGATTCAAGAACCTGAAGACTCTATCCATAATCTGGGATGGGAATCCTTCAACGGCCAGTAATTTATAACTCGGTAATATTACGGTAACATTGGTAATTTATTAAAAGCAGTTTTTAAATATTATTTTTACAGTTCAAAACTTAAACCATTACAGAAAAATGAAAAGAACGTTTTTTAAACTAGTCAGTGTCAGAGTAGCCTATATTAAGCCGGTCCCACACGTTCGATGTAGCAAACGCCTTCCAATGTTGAACATATGAACATTTGCCACATCGTCTTGAAGATGGAAATCTGTGCCAAATGTTGATTATAACGTTTTAACCAACGTTGGACGCATTGTCTAGGACCGGCTTTCTAGTATGTAATAGATTGGATAATTGTAAATCATCCTCAATCCTGTCATATGGTTGTTTCTCTGTTAATTAAGTCAAGACCTTGAAACGGTCTACTTACTGAAGAAGTTTCTGAGGGCTTTACGACCGAGAAAAATGATCTTCCGAAAATCTTACGACAAAGATCTTCCTGTATTTAAGTAAACGTTTGGATTGTCACGGGATTTTTAATAGGGGACACTGTCTCCTCAGTGAACACTCCAGAACAGCTCATCACTGAGTGCGCTGACGATAACCATTCGTGCCAAGGAACTTTGGTACAATTGATATTGGAGATGGAGAACTACTCTCTGTAAAACCGTCCCAGATAATGGCATTTTACCGTTCTGGGACTGGGTAAGGATGAGTTATAACCTGCTATAACTCAAGAAAGAGAAACACAACAGATCTGTAAGGTCGTAGTGATTTCTAAGCCTCCCACTCAGTCTAATTCTAATTTTATTCTCTAGTCTATTAGGTTGTTATCTCGGATCACAGTAAAAAACTGATCTATAACGCGATTCTGAAAAGCGTAATGTTATGTGGCTCTGAGGTATGGCAGTTAAGCGAAGAACATAAAAAGAAGTTGTTGTCGACTGAAATGGACCTCTGGCGAAGATCAGCCCGAATCTCCTGTTTAGACAGAATTAGGAACGCGAGAATACGTGAAAAAATGAAGGTAGAGGGTACATTGTAACAAGATATACAAGAAAAACAGCTGCAGTAGTACGGCCATGTACAACGAATCGCTGACGATAGAATACCAAAGCATGTGTTGCAGTGGACACCTACAAACAGACGTAAACGAGGCCAACCTAAACTCTCCTGGAATCAAGGAATCGACAGAGCCATGTCGGAAAGGAACCTACTACCAGGAGATTTGGGACAATAGACGGAGGTGGCGCATGGAGACCGGAGGGCGATGAAGGACGCTGTAAAACCGGACATACATACATACATACATAGTCTATTAGGTACTTCGAAATCGATATTTAATTCTTCTTCTTCCATTTCTTTCTTCAGCAGCTTCTACCATTCTTGGATGTTCTCCATTTAGTAAATTATAATTATAAGGGCTATAAATAAGTGTGGCCCTTTTCACGGTCTTCTTTTCTTCTTAATTTGGTTATTTTTCATAAGCGTAATTTTTCCCCACCTCTGGAAGTATTTAAACCAATGGACATACAGGATCAATTATAGGTATATCCAGTGATAACGTTATCAGTTATGCATGCAATGTGGTTTTCAATAAAATATTGCGTTTCTGAATAAGTAGAATATATTTTACGTATATACAGGGTGTGAATCTTAAATAAGTGCAAATATTGGTTAGTCACGGATTAAGTTTGATCGGCACAGCTGCCCACTTTATATATTTTCTTTTATTATTAAGTTTATTACAGCTATTAAGTTTATATAAACATAATATCGTCGGCTTTATCACGAAAAGGCGTAACTCGATTTTGGCGATTTTGAGATATCAACGTCATGACATGCCCAATGGGTTATTTTTTAACATAGCAAATTTGTGCATTTCAATATTATACCTTTATTTTATATTCATTGTTACGTATGTTGAGATAAAGTTACGTATGTTGAGATAAACTTTGTTATATCAATTGTTATACCAACTATTATACTACAGCAGCCAGGCATATTCTGCGTATTATTTTCTGTGGTTGCTTGGAACAAAATAAAAGTAAGCTAGCAGCTCTCTTTTACAGTGTGGCTAATTCAACAAACTTGAAAGAAATAAGTCTTTGATTTTTTGCCACAAACTATGGTTAAAATGAGTTAAACTTTGCACATAGCTGTATTCAGTGGCGTGTCGTATAGGGGGCCAGTGGGGACGAATGCCCCCTCCGCCCCTAGGCGCTTAGCGCCTCTAGCGCTCTTTCAAAAAAAATAGAAAATCTAAATTTAACGCAAAAACAAACGGTGCCCTACCATATCTACCCTTAGCTCTTCAAGATAAAATATCACGTATATATTTCTGACATTTTATTTTTGTTTTAATGTTTACTTATATTTCTAATAATTTAAATTTAATGAAGTAGGCGTATACGTAGATACGAAACGCCGGCGCCAAAAAAGAAGACCAAGGCAGTCGCGATGGAAATAAGTTCGGGGAATCACCGACCGAAATATAATCGATTATAATGAAGTGCTGAATAAAATTAATATATTGTCCAATCACTTGCAAAAGGTTAATATCAACTTATGTACAGCTGCCCATATGATTACTGCTGTAACTAAAGATCTCAAATCATTAAGAAGTGAAAAATATTTTGAAATTTTAAAAAATCAGGCTACTATTTTGGCAAATAAATGCAATACATCAACATCATTTTCCACAAAAAGAAAATGAAGAATAAAAAAAATCACGATAAAATCCAGAATAATTACTTCTACATCAAAATTTAAGATAATTTCAAGATATCAGTGTTTTATGGTACTTTAGACATTTTAACTGGTACCTAGGAGCTACCTGGTTTGAAGTGACTCTTTAATATATGCCAGCAATTTAATTGTTTATTGAACTTCATATGAATCATATGAACGTCAATGATGACAATTTAAAATGTCTTCTTCTAAACTGGATCTACAGATATTGTACCAAGCAGATGTTAAACCTTCTTTAATTGAGGAATATAAACATTTCTTGTGCAGTTTATTAGAAGAAATTAATGCTGATGACGACAAACTTGCACCTGACGAATATTTATCATTTCCATTGACCATAGTCTTCATATCCATCTTTATGTGCATTACTGAGGTTTTTTACACTATAGCTACCAACAGTGCTGGTGCAGAACAATCTTCTTCAGTAGGTTAAGAAGAATTAATAATTACCAGAGGTGCACCAGCACACAAGATAGAACCAATTATTTATCACTTAATAAAAACACTAAATCACCACGTAAATACAAACATCTTTTACTTTTACGCAAATACGCAACTGAACGAAGTACAACAG